>NC_064860.1:74497825-75097825 GCF_024139225.1 Suncus etruscus | reverse complement strand
CAAAGTCATTTAACTTGTAAAATGTTTTCATAGAATAAAATTGAGTTATTTATTTAGATGTTATATAATTCTTCCCAGTGTCATTTTAGGATTTACTCTGCAATTATTTTATATATTCTTTAGTAATATTATTTTTTTTGAGGGTTACACCCAGGAGTGCTCAGGGATTACTACTGACTCTGAATTTTGGTGGATCAAACCTAGGTATGACACAGACAAGGCAAGTACATTACTCACTGGACTATATTTCTAGATCCTTTATTATTTCACTAACATTTCTGAAATTCTGTATTATGCTTGGCCAATAATACAAAATTTAATTGATGAGTTATTAAATTAATTCATATAATGTTATTAAAATTGGTAGATTTATTACATTGTTTCTATTATTTCCAGAAATATTTTGCCCATCTAATTTTTATTGCTTTGGTATATTTTTATATATCTTTATATTATTATAATTCTGAACACTATTACTCTTTGAACCTGTAATATATATTTTCTATAGTGGGTTTGGGTCACACATGGCAGTTTTCACAACTTACACCTGCTTCTTTGTTCTCTTGGACACATTCTGGTAACCACATGTTCTGCTGGAAATTCATTGAGTTCTGATTATATGCAAGAAAAATACCATGTCCCTGCACTATCTCTCAAGCCTCAAAACAAGTAGTATTTTTCTAAATTATTTCTTTGTTACCTTTGGAGACTACTTACCATTGTATCAGTATGTTCCTTAAAGAAATCTTTACTTATTTTTAAAATCAGATTTGGGGTGCTGGAACAAAAGCAGAGCGGTAGGCCGTTTGCCTTATATGTGGCCAACCCTGAACGGATCCCGGTTTTATTCCCAGTATCCCATAAGGCCTCCCTCCAGACCTGCCAGGAGTGATTTCTTAAAGCAGAGGTAGGAGTAACCCCTGAGTGCCACAGGGTGTGACTCAAAAAGCAAAAATAAATCAATAAATCAATAAATAAAAATCAGATTTGGAATCTCTGGCACATGAGGAAATGTACTTGCTTTGCACGTGTCCAACTCTGATTCAGTCCCTGGAAACACATTAAGTTTCCTGAGTATCACTGAGTGACCTCTGAGCACAGAGCCAGGAATAAGCCCTATATATCACAGGTTGTGGCATCCCCCAATAAACAGGATTTGAGGAGATCAACAATAATTTAACTAGTGATATAGTAGAGGATACTTTATACAATGAAAGTTTAAAAATCTACAGAGTAATATTATAAAATTATAAAAATAATGTTTATTTGAAATCACAAAATTAGACTCTTTAATAGATACAAATGGACTGATATATACATTAATATACACTTGCATTTTTTTATAATTATAATAAATTTCTGTTTTTGCCAAATATGCTTTTATACCTAATTAATATGTCTTGCTGAGTAGAAATAAAATATGCTTGCCCATAATAAATCAACAGTTGTGATGGAGGTAGACAGAGAGGACATTATGATTCATAGCAAAAGTACATTGTTTCAATTAACTTTCCTATAATTGATACCTAACTAATATATGTAATCAGAAAATACATAACATTATTTGCATTTGGTTACTTTCAGTATTTGTCAAGATAAGAGTAATGTTGCCATAATTATTTTAGACGTGTTTGATTTCTTTGTGGGGTAAACTAATTATTAAAAATGTTCATTTAAAATCCTCTCTCAGAGAGAGAGAGAGAGACAAAGATGCAGAATGGACTCACTCATCTACGAGCTTTAGGAAAAATGAAAGACATCCTTGCAATAATTTTTAGAGACAAAAGAGAGGAGGACTAGAAGTTACAGCTCACTTCATGAAGCTCACCACAAAGAGTGATGAGTTTAGTTAGAGAAATAAGTACAGTGAGAACTATCCTAACAATGAGAATGTATGAGGGAAATAGAAAGCCTGTCTAGAGTACAGGCAGGGGTTGGGTTGGGGAGCAGGGAGACTTGGGACATTGGTGATGGGAATGTTGCACTGGTGATGGGTGGTGTTCTTTACATGACTAAAACCCAACCACAATCATGTTTGTAATCAAGGTGTTTAAATAAAATATTATTTAAAAAATTTTAAAAGTATATAAAAATTTATAAAACTTCTATATGTTCAATTATAAGATAAATCTTGCAAAACTCTTTTAGGCAGTATCACCATATTCACATATGGATCTTTAATTATGTTGTCACAATCATTGCCATATAGATAGAGCTTGCAAAATAGTTTTAGAGAGACTCGCCGTTTTGAGTCACATTTTTTTATTTTATTCTATTTAACTGATACAAGAAATTTCCAATTTTCCCATGCTTCTCCATCCAATACTACTCAATGGAAGAGCCCAATTCCATTGACTGCTAATATTAGAAAAAAAACTTTTATATATTTTTTTTATTTCATTTTATTTATTTTTATTTTTTTTACATTTTTTTCTTTATTTAAACATCTTTTTTTTGTTTGTTTGTTTTTTGTTTTTTGTTATTGGGCCACACCCGGCGGTGCTCAGGGGTTACTCCTGGCTGTCTGCTCAGAAATAGCTCCTGGCAGGCACAGGGAACCATATGGGACACCGGGATTTGAACCAACCACCTTTGGTCCTGGACCGGCTGCTTGCAAGGCAAACGCCCTGTGCTATCTCTCCGGGCCCTTATTTAAACATCTTGATTACATAAATGATTGTGATTAGGTTTCAGTCTTGTAAAGAACACCCCCTTCATCAGTGCAACATTCCCACCACCAATGTCCCAAATCTCCCTCCATCCCGCCCCACCCCCACCTGTAATCCAGACAGGCTTTCCAGTTCCCTCATTCATTCATTTGATTATGGTAGTTCACATTTTGATGCAACTATGATTATATTTAAACATACAATCAAGTTATCAAGAAAATGGTAATCTTTTTCCTGCCCTTGTCTAAACCAATATAAGCATAAAATCGCTAATTTGGATATTTATATTCTTTAAAATATATATTAAAGCAGGAAAAAATAGCTAAAGGGACAAAATAAACAACTAAATACCAGTAAAGCAATTAAGCTCTTGAATCTTATACAAATTTGTTAATGCCAAGAAATTTTTTAACATCTATTTACTTGTTTTGGTTTTTGGGCCACATCTGGAGGCCCTCAGGGGTCACTCTTGGCTCTGTGTTCAGAAATTGCTTTTGGCAGGCTTGGGGGACCACATGGAATGCCAGGAATCAAACCCGGGTCTGACCTGGGTTGGCTAGGTACAAGGTAATGCCCTACCTCTATGCTATCACTCAGGCTCTAGAAAAATTTTTATTTAATATATTTTTATATTTTTTCATACCAATATTTAAGATATCTAATTTTCTTTTTTCTTTTGTTCTTTTGTTGTTTGTTTCTTTTATTTATTTATTTATTTTGGTATTGGGCCAACCCACTGTCTTTCAGGGTTTTACTTCTGGCTATGCTCTCAGAAATCTCTCCTGGCTCGGGGGACCATCTGGGACCCTGGGGATCGAACCGAGTTTCGTCCTGGGTCAGCCGAGTCAAGGCAAATGCACTACCACTGCATTATCACTCTGGATCAAGATATCTAATTTTCAGTTAACCCTGAGCTCTGATCTGAGATTACTAGCAGCTGAAAAATTCTTTATCCAGAGGTCAAGCAGCTGTCATGATCACTCAGAAACATTTTTGCCTATAGGACATTAAAATATACTTTCTTCAGAGGACAATTATGAATTATAAAAAATATCACAATTTTTACAAACTTTAGTTAGCTGGCAACGTGATCAAAATAAATTGAGATTTTTTGTTTATTATTGTTGTTGTTGTTTTAATAAGACTGTTTGCTTCACTTGAGACATATAGCAAAAATAGTACTTAAGTTCTAATAGAAAAGAAACACACACACAGGATGGTGACAGAAATGGTGTTGAGTGTCATGATGTGTTATATTCAGTTGCTGAGGTAAAAAAAAGTATGTACACAACACCTAAACTAGTGCTGCAAACCAATATTTCCTTAGCTACACACATAATTAAAATGAATGTTGTGTAGTGATAGTAATGTTAACATATTTTCCTTTATTTTATTGTAATTATATAACAAAAATTCCATTTAATTTTAATATACCTTAATAACAAAAAATAGTGATGTTATTTGCAATCATAGAATCCCTTAAAGTCTGACACTTGTCACCTAGGTTATGTTGGAAGATTTACAGTAAAATCAGCCTTTAAAGTATGAAAGATATACGATATTGATTGTGGTGGGAAAGCAAAAAGTCTGCACTTTAAGCAACTTTGTCTCCTTTGAACATCAGTAGATGCCATTGATGAATTGAAAAGAAACGTGATTTTTATTCTCCTTTATGTTCTCTCAACATTATCCATTCAATCAGGAGCATTTACATTCCAGGAAAATAAACAATAAAATGAAACAGGTCTTGCAATGCAATGAGGATAAATATTTTAGTACAGAGAAAAAACAAACCTTTTAAATCAATATATTTTATCTGTAAGGAATATTTTATAACATAATGACTGCTCTAATACTTCTGAAGAATATTTTTGTTGTTTCTTGCTATAACCTGATGTGCTCAAGGTATTACTCTTGGCTCTGCACTTAGGGAAGGACTTGGAAAAATATATGAAGTTCTGGGAATGAAACTCAGGTCAATTGTATGTAATTTAAGAGCCTTGTCTACTAAACTCGCTCTGGCCCTACAACTAGAGAATTATTTTTATAAAAAAAATACAATTACTTTTAAATAAAAAATTTCAAGATAAATCCAAAAATCCAAGTATAATTCTAATGACTATATTGTCTACTAATCTCAAAAAAATCTCTAATAATACAGTATTCCAACATTTTTTTTAAAAATGTAATCAAAAAACAAATTTAGAGGTAGTTCTAACAATGTATTCAGGTACATGTGATGAAGATTTTATTTCAATTCAACTATAAATACTTACATTTATGTACCATTTTCAAGATATACATGGGTATATTTGTTTACATAAAGAAAATAAATATATTTGCATATGTATCATACAATCAACTGTGTTTATGTAGACATATATGGTATAAATATATAAGAGTAAAAATACACACAAATTAGCAGTCATAACCAGAAAATAAATGATTTTGTATTTGTCTACATCTCACTCTTTAGGCGCACACACACACACATTTTTTTAATGGTGTAGATGAGAAAAAAGGTGCTTGTACACTGAAAATCTAAAGATGCTTGCCTTGTACATATGATCCTGAGACTGCATTATGGTCCATTGATTATTGACAACGAGCATACTAGGAGTATACAGTGAGCACATATCTGAGGTATGGATCCCAAACAAAACAAATAAACTGCAAAATGATCTATATTGGAAAGCTGATTGGAAACATGGATAAGTGAAAATATGATCAATTCTGTTGTTCTTAACTAATTCCAGGGTCTTATTCTACAAATCTCCTTTCACACTAAGCATCATGTCCAATTTTTTCTCTTCTGGTTCACTTAAAATGTTTGCCCTATCTTTCTTCTGAAAGCTTTAAGTATTCTCAAAGTTTACACCTATTTTGAGAATAAGTTCCTTTCTTAGATTTTATATTTATTTCTATCACACTCATACTCCGTTTTCGTTAAATTTCAGATGAACCAATGTTATTCCTTTCTGAAATTTATCTCCAACTTGTTATTTTGACATGTTTTCTTAAGCTAATTTCCATGTCCCAACTCTATGGTATAATTATGCACTATCTCTGTTCACAATGTCACCTTTTTCCTTGATACTAACACAAAGAATCTCACTTTTTACGATTGCATATTAATGAAAACGATTTTATTTTTTAAGATATATGTTTGTATTTAGCCACCATTCTACATACTTTTCTCCATGTCTTAACCAATATTTATTGGATTGTTGTAAGTGTTAGGTACTACTCTGGGTATTAGAAATAATGCATTGAACTTGATAGCAGAAATTTCTGATTTAAAGGTTGCATTGCTAAAAGTGGAGCATTTATAAAAATTATAACTGTAGCATATAAAATTGTAGTAATGGTAAAAAAATGGCAAGGCAAGATAGTAAGTATAAATGATGGAAGCAGTTTTATTTTTTAATCTGCTGATCAAAAACATTTTATTTATTTGATGATGTTTACCATTAGGAATCAATGTAGTGACACATGTATAACTGGATGTTTCTGGTTAGAAGTACAAAGATCAGAAATAGAACAGAGAATATTCATAACTATTTTGCGACTAACCTAGACTGAACTATAGAGAAACTTGAATGAGGTAGAAAGATTAGTTCTGATAACAGGGACTCAAGTGATATAGATGCTTCTAGACTGCAATAAAAACTTCATATTCCACTTTGAATTGAGATTGGAAGTGAGTAGAGGGCTTAGAGCAGTGGAGAAATGTGGTAACTTCTCCTTCTGCCAAAATTTTTGAGTTTGTAATGCACTTAGTTATCTATGATTGGCTCCCTTTTTCCTGCAAGCAGTATTGCCCTTTGTAACCAGCTGTAACCAAAATGCAATTTCACTAGAGTCTCTACTTGCTATATTGCCCAACCTGTTCATAAATTTATCATATATGTGTCTTGGCGGTTATAACTTTGAACTTTCCATTTTTACCTTTAAATTTTTTAATTTGCTTTCATTTTTTAGCGTTTAATTTCATAACTTTGAACTTTGTAATTTTTAATTTTCCATATATGTTTACACACAAATCTTTTTCTTTTTGTTTTTGTTTTTTTGGGGGGTCACACCTGGCTGCACTCAGGGGTTCTCCTAGCTCTGCACTCAGAAATCGCTCCTGGTAAACACGGGGGACCACATGAGATGCCGTTATTCCTGGATTGGCTGTGTGTAAGGCAAACGGCCTATTGCTGCACTATCTCTCCAACCCCAAATCTATCATTTTTGCTAGTATTTTCATATTTTCTTTTTCAGGTAATTAAAAAAATCAGAACTACAATTAATTTCAGAACTGATCCATATAAAATTCTACAATCACCTCAAAATCGTATTCTTCCAGGAAAAATATCATTTTTATGAAAGTTCAACTTTTCTTCTGTGGCCTTTGTTTAGTGCTACCACTCTTTATAGTTTTTTGGACATTATAAATCCAAACTCTATATCAATTTCTTTGCTATCTCCTCAACAACATTCCAATGGTTCCCATTCCTAAAGAAGGGTAGCTATTTACTTTTTTTTTTGATGCTTCTTTCCCAGCCCACCATATACAGGCTTTTCCTACTTTTGGAAATATACCTTTAGATTTCTACATCCAGAAACTTCTCAAAATAAAAATTCAAATCATACTCAGCACTTATCATTTATATTCTTGCTCTTAAACTTGATGGAATATCTGTCTAGCTCCTAAAGGAACAAAGCATGATGTCTTTACAATGATACTTAGAGTACATAATGAATTAACCTCTATTTTTAAAACACTTATGCTTCTCAACATGGGCTGAAAACTGGTCAATAAAAATTTCACATGACACTGATTTTGATCTTATTTACTTCCCTGGATTTAATGTTCCACATATTTTATAGTGGCTAAGAGTATCAAGTATAATTTACTGGGGGTATAATATGTATAGGTAGATCTGAATTTTTCAGTTTGAAATTATTGCTGCATTTTCTGTGACCCCAAATTATTTATTTTATTTATATTGTTCCACTAATTTTATACAACCAATATAAATTTTAGTCTATCACAATGTTAAAACTATATGCCTATTATTCTCCACATAATTACTAGTATCGTAAAGATCAGAAATTATTTTCCTATGTCTAACTTTGTAGATAACAATTAAAACTTATTTTCTAATTTGAAATTAATATAGTCTATTTATCTAATAATAAAATTATGAGAAGTCTCTTTAAAAGGTCACATGAAGGGGCCGGTGTCTGCCTTGCAAGTGCTAGTATAGGACGAACCATGGTTCCATCCCCCAACGTCCCACATGGTCCTCCAAGCCAGGACCGATTTCTGAGCGCATAGCCCGGAGTAACCCCTGAGCGTCTATGGGTGCGACCACCCCCAAAAAACAAACAAAAAAAGTCACGTGAAATAAGAATTGTACATGGGGCCTGTGAGGTGGCCCTAGAGGTAAGGTGTCTCTGCCTTGCAAGCGCTAGCCAAGGAAGGACCTCGGTTCAATTCCCCGCGTCCCATATAATCCCTCCAAGTCAAGGGCAATTTTTGAGCGCTTAGCCAGCAGTAACCCTTGAGGATCAAACGGGTGTGGGGCCCGGAGAGATAGTACAGTGGCCCAAAAACCAAAAAAAAAAAAAAAAAAGAATAGTACAGGAAAGCTAGAAGTTAGAGTCCAAATGATTGATTGATGTTTATGGCTTTCATGTGGGTATGGATTAAAAATAAAAGAAAAATTTGTAAGCATATTTACTATTACTACAATTTAATATAATAATTCATTTAAAATGAAGTACATGCTTATTTTATCTCTTTGTATATGGTATAATCAAAACATACAACACTTTGAAAGATACAGCTATATCTTCTCATTTTCCTTGAATACATGAAAATATTGATCTATATCATTTCTAAAGACAAACATGAAAGAGTTGGTCCATTACTTTTTATGTTATCTTTTTCCTTTCTTGACTATCTACCAAATTATACTTTGTATATTCTTATCTTCTGATTTCTATGGTCAATGCAGAATAACAAGCAAGAAATACATCGATATGTAAAGTAAGATGTTGGTGTTTTGATTACTAAGCTTATACAAAATAATACTCAAGGTTTTTAACAAATAAAAAATCATAATATGTGTTATAAATGTTGTATAACATTATGTAAGTTATATAATTTAATTCACCTTAAAATGCAGCATTTATCCACAATTAACAGTAAAGACAGAAACCCAGAGACATAAATATACTATGGCTGTAAATATGTAAAGCCAAAACTTTCTGGCTTATATTCAAATTTCAACCACTTTGTAGTAACTAAATAACAATAATGTATTAATTCACTATTAGGCAGAAGTTGAATACATTTGCCATAGTTGCCACAGCTTTGATGTAAGAGTCTGAATTGAAACCTTAGTTTGCTCTTATGAACAGCGCAATATTAGATATATAACTCATTCTGTTTATACTTTGTTTTTTTTTCATTCTTAGTATTGAAATACAAGTAAAACCTAATTATATAGTTATAATGATTATAACCAATAAAATGATAACTGAAAAGCTGTTAATATTTTTATCTATTATTCTAATCATTTATTTTATTCTAAATATCATTAAAATAATATAGTAAAGCAAATAATTTAAAATTATCAAAGAGTCTCTGCTCACCCACATGTAGTCTACAGCATTGCAAGTCCAGTCTGCTGAGTATTGTGTGAATTAATATTTTTGATGCTGATGATGATTATTAAGGCAGTTGAAGAAAGAAGGTGACCTGGCAGGACATTGCTCTGCATAACTTATAAATGTAGGCTTAATTGACCTAGCAAAGGAGTTCCATGAGACCAGTAATTAACTCAATATAGTATAGTTCACATAAGAATATAGATAACAAATTAAAATATCAGTTTGAGAAAGCAGTTAACTTCATCGTATACAACTATGGCATACAAACTTATTAATTTATTAGCACTGTTAGAATAAAATCACTTTTCTTGAACATGATTTTTTTGAATCTTAATACAAGAAAGAATTTCAAAAGGTATCTAGATAAAATGAAATATTAAATGCATAAAAAAGTGTCTTTTTCTATTTTTAAGGTTAGAATCTGAGAAAGAAGTTATTGTTTTCAGCCTTTGTGTAATGCATCAATTCTTCACCTTTATAGATTATGAATAACAAATATTAAAATATTTTATATATTACATCCATGCTTCTGAAGCAATAAGATTCAAGGAAGAATGAAGGTTACATTGATGTTTTGAAAAGCTATCTGGTTTATGATGGTAAATATAAAAAGAGTATTAAGTGTAAATATTTTCTCAACGAGCAAATATTTAGCAAGCATTTACTTTGTACTTTTCTGCAAGTGGGGCAATGTGATGATCGATAGATTAGACTTTGACTCTTGTAAAGCTCAATTCCAAGGGGGAGAAAAACACACATGAGTAGGTAAAGTTAACTCAATTATGTTTTATAGTTTAAGAAGTTTCATGAAGACAAAGTGGCATTGTGTAAAATATAGTATTGGAATACTTTGGTTGAAAAAGTTTAATTTACAATGTTAAAATAAGTGATATTTAAAATATAAAAGAATAAAAAGAGATAAATTTTGGGAACTTTAATGGACAATATACCTAGTATAAGCACTAAAGTTCTAAGTATAGGTGTAGGTATATAATCCATGGAGGATTATATATGATATGAATACTGTAGAAATTCAGACATCTGAACACAATGAAAACAGCTCATAGTAGACTGTATTTTGAGAGGACCATGGTTTTTAGGAGGAAGTATTTGACACTCAATTTTATGGTTTAAATAGTAAAACAGCCTTTCACCATCAAGTGGCTAGAGTAAAATATTTTACCTTTATAAGGAATGTGACAATTTTATATGACATAGTTTCTTTAAATTAGAAACCTTAGCTTAGTCATCTTTGAAAAACAAAATTTACAACTACAGAGCTGGTACAATATATTATGAAATTCCAGGGTGAATACGGTGGTTAAATAGGATAAATATAATAACTAGTTACATTTGAAATTGATAAATTAATGGAATTGGACAGTATTCAGGCAGGCAGCATGCTCTCAGGCACTGTTCACAATACTTGGGAAACCCTGCAAGACTGTTCAATGCTATGGCTAACCCAGGTGGAGCTCCTGAGTCTCACGATGTTTGCCTATGAGTGGTTTCAGGGGCATGTGATACAGAGCTTAAATAAATTTTTTATGCATGAAAAACACGTGTTACTCACCACTGATCCATTTCTGCTAAAATAAAATGATGATTTAGACTACAGAGCTATTTGTAAAAAATAAAGAAACAGACTCAGAATGTCCTAGAGAGAGAACTCACATATGAAAGCATCAGAGGCAGAAAGATAACTTGATGCCTGTATAACTGTTATGATTAACTGAGTTCTTTTTGTGCCAATGGAAAATTAGGAACAACATTTGAAATGGTTTCCTTGATGGAAACAAAATTAGAATTCAAAAGTTTCATCACTCTGTGCTAAATCTACCTTTCTTTTTTTGATATCCAGTGGAATGTTATAATGACATTTTAATATGTTCTGATAGACAGAGGAAAAACAATAGTGACAGGAGATACAAGTTTGGCAGCTATGTCGGTTTTATCCTGCTTGTTCAACCTTCACTGTTCTCTGCATCTTAGTGGGATATTAATTGCTGGGTTTGTTTCACACTGGATTTGACAAGTAGCCATCATTTTTGTCAAGTAAGATGAAAGAAAAATAGAAAAATCAAAGGTAACCGAAAGAAATACATGAATATTATTTTTCTATGTCTATGTTTCTCTTTTTTTGGGGGGTGGTGTTGTGCACACCTGGTTTTGCTCATGATTTACTCCTGGCACCATGATCAGGGTTCATTTCTGGTGGTACTTCAGTCAAAATATGGGGTACCTAGGATAGAGAGCCGGAGAGCTGCATGCAAAGCAAAACCCAGCCATCTCTCTGGACCCTCTATCTCTCTTTCTTTCTTCCTTCCTTCCTTCCATTCTTTTTCTTCCTTCCTTCCTTTTTTTTCCTTCTTTTCTCTTTTTTCTTTCTTCTCTTTCATTTCTTTCTTTCCTTCTTTCCTTTTTTCTTTCTTTCTTTCTCTCTTTTTTTTCTTTCTTTCTTCTTTCTTTCTTTCTTTCTTCTTCTTTCTTTCTTCTTCTTTCTTTCTCTTTTTCTTTCTTTCTTTTCTTTCTTTCTTTTCTTCTTCTTCTTCTTTCTTTCTTTCTTTCTTTCTTTTTTCTTTCTTTCTTTCTTCTTTCTTTCTTTCTTTCTTTCTTTCTTCTTTCTTTCTTTCTTCTTTTTCTTTCTCTTTTTCTTTCTTTCTTCTTTCTTTCTTTCTTTTTTCTTTCTTTCTTTTCTTTTCTTTCTTTCTTCTTTTCTTTCTTTCTTTCTTTCTCTTCTTTTTCTCTTTTCTTTCTTTCTTTGTTTCTTTTTTTGTTTCTCTTTCTTTTTCTTTTTTTTCTATTATCTATCTATCTATCTCTATCTATCTATCTATCTATCTATCTATCTATCTATCTATCTATCTATCTATCTATCTATATCTATATCTATCTATATATATCTATCTATCTATCTATCATCTATCTATCATCTATCTATCTATCTATCTATCTATCATTTATCATCTATATATCTATCTATCAGCTATTTGTCTGTCTGCCTATCTGTCTGTCTGTCTCATTTTCCAAGACTAGAATTTTTAGAAATAGCTGAATAGACCTTATGGCTCTGGCTTCATTTCCACAGGCAATGATTCTTTTTTTCCATATGTCGAGTCCCTATATCTGTTATAATTCAGTCTATGAGCATTTTATAATCCACAATGTAGAGTGTAGCTGTATGTGCTCTTTATTTCACTGTTCCTTCTTTTAATTCTTAGTTATTTTATCACACATATACCAATTATTTTAGCAATGCATTCTTTTTTAAAATACACAGTGTTTTATATTTTTAGAATTAAACTCTTGTTAGAAAAAGCCAACTGTTAGATGATACTAAACATCATATAAAAATATAATTAACAGTTATATTTTTCAAGTAAAGTAGTGCACCACTTCCAAAGGCCTAAAACACTATCTCAAATACATGAATACTCAACAAATATTTAATATGTAAATGAATTTATTATTAATAAGTAAGACATATTTCAATATTCTGTATATTCAATACTTAACAGAATTACCTTAATTATAAACCTAAATTATCTTATTTTTTTTTTTTTTTTTTTTTTTTTTTTTTTTGGTTTTTGGGCCACACCCAGTAACGCTCAGGGGTTACTCCTGGCTATGTGCTCAGAAGTTGCTCCTGGCTTGGGGGACCATATGGGACACCGGGGGATCGAACCGCGGTCCGTCCAAGGTTAGCGCAGGCAAGGCAGGTACCTTACCTTTAGCGCCACCGCCCGGGCCCCTAAATTATCTTATTTTAAGATATACAACTTGGGAATAAATTCATTCTTTTATACTTTTTTTGTTATTGTTATTTTTGGACCACAACTGGTGAAACTCAAGGGTTACTCCTGGCTCTGAGCTCAGAAATCACTCCTGGCTTGAGAAACCATATGGGATGCCTGGGGATCGAACTGTGGTCCGTCCTAGGACAGCAGCTTGGAAGGCAAGCACCCTACCACTGTGCCACTGCTCTGGCCTTATTATTTTATCCTTTTAAAGATATAACTTTGGGGAGGCCAGAGTGGTATAAAAGTGGTAGGACATTTGCCTTGAACACAATTAGAAAGATTGTGTTTGGGAAAGATTAGGTTCGATTCCTGGCATATCATATTGTCTCCTCAAATTATGAGTGATTTCTGAGCACACAGCCAGGAGTGACCCCTGAGCACTATTGGTATGGCCGAAAAAACAAAAAAATAATTTTGTTTTTATTCATTACAATTTTCTGAAGAATAATTAATATTCTTTCAACAGAATGCATTATAGAATAGTAATCTGCAGGTATAGTTTAATATGTAATTTTACAAAAGCAGACTTTGAGACAGGAATTAGTTTTAATTTTTAGCATAATAAAAAAGAAAATTAGAAGAAACAAATGAAAGAGTTTCTTCTAAAATGTTGAGAAATATTTCAGTTGGGATGTTTTGGTCACAAGATTTTCAGTCCCAGGTTTTTAGTTGGGTATAATTTGAAAGAAAGGCCCTTGAACCCATTTGAAAAAATATTTCTTGCAACCACATCAAAGGAAAGACATGGAGGATTCAGAGGATTTGACATTAAATGGTACTGTCTGCATTGATGCCAAATAACATTTCTTTCTCAAACACACCCACAACCATCTTGCTGCAGAAAATAAAAGAGAGTATGATCTAAAACTATTTATTTATGATAATAAATTGATTCATAGAAATGGTTTTTAACAGGTCCAGTTTCAAATTCCTTAATATTAAAACATGAATTTACTTTATTTTAAAACTGAATCTTTTTATTTATTACTAAACCCTTTACTGTAGTAAAGTTTGGGCTTATGAAAAAAGTGAAAAAGCTTTTTATTTATTTATTTTTAAAAGTACGTTTTGACTTTTTTACTTTTACACTTGTTTTACCAGATGTGAGCATGCACAAGTATATCATATATCTTTATACATACAGATATGCACAAATTCATACAAGTTGTGAGAATATGAAAGCATGAATATGAGATCATCTAGAATCAAATCTAGGCATTGGCACATTTATAAGTCATCTGCTTTACAAATTGAACCACATCCCTAGTTTCTTCCTTCTCCTCTTTTTTTTTCTTGCCTTTTCTTTTTCTCTTCTTTTTCTTCTTCTTTCTTCTCCTCTTCTTCTTACTATTCTTCCCCTTCTTCTTCCTCTTCTTCACTCTTCCCACAACTCTTCTTATTCTCTTCCTGGGTCTCTATGTTTCCATGATTATTATATCTTCTTCTTCTTCTTCTTCTTCTTCTTCTTCTTCTTCTTCTTCTTCTTCTTCTTCTTCTTCTTTCTTCTTCTTCTTCTTCTCTTCTTCTTCTTCTCTTTTCTTCTTCTTCTTCTTCTTCTTCTTCTTCTTCTTCTTCTTCTTTTCATCTTCTTTCCTTCTCTTTTCTTCTTCTTCTTCTTCTTCTTCTTCTTCTTCTTCTTCTTCTTCTCCTTCCTCTTCTACTTCTTCCCCTTCTTCCTTTTCTTCCTCTTCTTCCTCCTCCTTTCTTCTTATTCTTCTTCCTTCTTTGTTGTTATTCCTCTTCTTCCTCCTCTTCTTCCTCTCCTCCTTTTCTTTTCTAATTTTCTTCCTCTTTTTCTTTTTCTTCTTCCTCTTCTTCTCCTACCTCTTCTTCCTTCTCTTCCTCTTCTCAATCTTCCTCCAGCTACCCTTATTGTTATTTATCTCTTCCTGAGTCTCTGGGACTCCAATGATTCCTATGTTGTTTCTGTTGATTTTATAGACTTCTATTTTTATCTGTTCACATTATTTGAGTAATTTATCTATTGTCTTTTCATTTGCTTTAAGGTTTTTTCCAATCTCTTCTGCTGTATGGAGTTGTTTTGCATCTCATCCTTTGGCTCACTGACCCTGTCCTCAGCTGCTGTTACTCCATTGGAGAGGCTTTCCACTGAGGTTTTCAATTCATATACCATCATTTTCAGACCTCTTATTTCAGTATGAAGTTTTCTGATTTCTATCTTAATATCCTCTTGATTTTTATTTGTGTTCCATTCAACTAGATCTATGCTTTTTTTGAGTCCCAGAATATCCTCCATATTTCTTCTCTAAACACCTAATCTGAGAGGATACCTGGCTTGTTCGTACTTTTTGATCATCAGAGCTGCCAACTTCATTCTCTATACATGAGGTTGTCCTGCATTGTTGCCCCACTCCCTCTCATAGTGTGGTTTTCACTATTTTCGGGTTTGGATCCTGAAGAGATTATGTTGGCTGGCGTCTTCTTGGCTGCCTCATGCAAAAAGGCTATTTTTTTCTTAAACAACTATCTTAATATTTAAAAATTTATATGTTCATATAGGTATATTGAGTGTTGCAGTGTTATTTTTATCCAGTTTTCTAATTTCTATTAATCTTCTATGCTATAATACTCTTTTTCTTTTAGCTTGTTTAATTTTCTTTTGAGGTTACAGCAGAGGTGAACAAAGGTTACTCTTGTGTCTATAAGCAGGAATCATTCCTTTTGAACTCATGGGAACATATGGGATGCTGGCAATAGAATCTGGGTTGGTTGCATGCAAGGTAAGTGCCCAATTCACTGTATTTCCTGTCCAGTACCAAAATAACTATTGATCTGCATTGTTACCATAATAAGATGTTTTACTATATATCTACAATACCTGAGTATAATTGAATATCAATATTTAGAACCATATTTTCCATAAAATAATTTGTCACATCAAGCAGACAAAAGGCACAAGAGAAAATGATCTACATCATTAATCATCAGGGAGATACAAAAGAAAACAACAATGAGATATTATCTCATACCACAGAGACTGGCATCCATCAAAAAGAACAGGAACCATCAGCTGGTGCCGGTGAGGTGGCGCTAGATGTAAGGTGTCTGCCTTGCAAGCGCTAGCCAAGGAAGGAACGCAGGTTCGATCCCCAGGCATCCCATATGGTCCCCCAAGCCAGGGGCAATTTCTGAGCACTTAGCCAGGAGTAACCCCTGAGCATCAAAAGGGTGTGGCCCCAAAAACCAAAAAAAAGAAAAAAAAGAAAGAAAAAGAACATTCAGCACTGGCATGAATACAGGGAGAAAGGGATTCTAATTCACTGCTGATAGGAATGCAAATTCATCCAAACATTTTGGAAAATAATATGAACATTCCTCAAAAAACCTGGAAATTGAGTCCCAATATGACCCAACTATATCAGTTCTATGAATGTAGTATATGACCACCACCCCCCAAAAATGGAGTAAAGCTTTCTGTACTCCTAAGTTTGTTGCAGTACTATTTACAAGAGCCAGAATCTGAAAACAACTCAAGGGCCCAAGAACAGGTGAATGGACAAAGAAATGTTGGGCATCTACACAATGGGATACTAAGCATCTAATAGAAAAATGAAATCATGAAATTTGCTAATGCAGGATGTATATTGAAAGTATTATACTGAGTTAAATAAATAAAAAGGAAAGTGATAGACATAGAATGATCACACTCATTTGTGAGTAATAATAAAATAAAGATAACATGGTAAAAAATATACAAATTCAACCAAACAAGGGACAGAAAGAACATTCCATGGTAGGAACTTTGTCATAAATATAGGGAAGTACAATTTGGACAAAGAAGAGACCTGTGACAATAATAATTGGAAATGATAACTCTGTAAATGAACTGGGAGCTGAAAGGAGATAGCAATATTACAAACCATAGTATCTAAAAATAGAGGAAAAGTAGTAATGAGAAGAAAAATATCTACCACAAGGTAGGAAGGGGAAGGTAGGCAGGGGGAAGTTATTGGGGAAGGGAACAAAGAAAACTGGAACATTATGGGGGAAAATGTGCACTGGTGAAGGGTGTTGGTCATTGAATTACAGAAACTCATTCATAAACAGCTTTGTATGGTGGATCTCAGGAGTGCTTCAATAAAAGGAATTTATTTAAAAAATAAATTTTACACATTCAAGTTAATCTCTCTTTTGAGACTTTATTAAAAACCTATTGAGAAACTGGAAGTGTTTATTTCAGGCCAAACAACCAATCTGTTCTTCACATAGATATTGCCTTGGAGATTATAAATAAAGTTGATCTTTTGTCAGAAGAAAATACTACACTTATTTTATAATGCAGAACTATTAGAGTTAGAGTTGCAGAAAATATCTAATCAGGTTACAACTTTATAGAAAGTTTTCACTCAAAAGGGGCCAGAGTGAAGCGCAGTGGTAGTTTGCCTTGCATGTGGCCTAACCAGGATGGACCTTGGTTTAATTCCTGGTATTTTATATGGTCCCCAAGCCAAGAGCTATTTGTGAGAAACCCCTCAACGTCACATGGTATAATCCTCCCCCCAAAAAAGAAAGTACTCATTCATGTCGTACTTCTCATAGTTCTTTAAATATTTGCTTTCCACATTCTATTTTTTAAAAGATGATTTTTAATGTCAGAAAACTTACAGAAATTCTAGTAGCCATTGAGGACAATCTGAAATCTGAGTTATATTGTATTTCTTAGAGTTATTCTTACCTTAAATATATACTGTAAAGCAAACAGTTAAAATGCATTGTTTATTGCAAAACGTTTTAATATATTAACTTTCTCAAAAAAGTAAGTCATTAATTAGCAAGTTAGTTTTGTTAGCAAGCTTTCACCAGAATTTTTATTGAGTTGACATAAAGTTACATAGCAATCTAACTGATTTAGCTGATCTTTATACATATTATGACTAATCATGTGTCATTGACATTTTGAAACAGTTTCTTCACCATTTTATTCAAACAATTTAAATAATATTTTCTAAGATGATTCATAGACACTTTAGTTCACAGAAAGTCAATGATAGATAACTATAATAAAAAGTTTAAAAGAATTTTTCCAAATATTAAGTTCAAGTAATTCAACATGGAATTCATGTAAACTTCTTAATCCATTATGTCTAAAGTATATGCAAATTAAAATTTTTCTATAATTTAAGATTCATTAATACCTTAAACTTAAATGAACATTAATAAAAGTATACTCTAAAGAAAAGTATGCTATTTAGAAAGTTGATGTGTACTACAATATTCTGAGATGTAGTTACTCTTGCTGAAAAGATATATTATTGTGGGGCAGGAGCGGTGGCACAAAGAAGTAAGGCATATGCCTTGCCAACGCTAGCCTAGGATGAACCACAGTTCAATCCTCTAGCGTCTCATATGGTCCCCCATGCCAGGAGCAGTTTCTGAGCATATAGCCAGGAGTAATCCCTGAGCGTTACTGGGTATGGCCTCCCATAGAATAAAAAAGATGTATCATGGTTCCATAGTTTAATCTTGCCTCATTCTATTCAAAGAAAAACTAAAATAAAATAGTATTTGTTTTTATATTATGCACATTATAAAATATAAACTCATACTTATGTTTATATTATAAAAGTTGTAAGCTACTGAAGTAATTTAAATTAACATAACTTCAATCCCATAAAATAATCAATTTCAGTCATTGGAAGGTGATATGAGAAAAATTTATAGTAAAGTTAACACATTTTAATTAATTAGGTATTTTAGTAAATGAACTTTATGAATATGGCATGATACTATCAGCAGGAATAAAATTAATACTCTAAATTCTTGTAATTTTAATTTTATGGAAGGTCTTTATGTTACAGTTTAAACTTTAAAATAATTTTTGTTATCTAGTAACAAATGTTCATAGTAGAAATAGTTTAAAATATTTAAGAGATACCAGCATTTTACCCCAAAAAAGACAAGTGTTTAATTCAGAAAATTTGTGAGAAGAAGCTGAAATATAATTGGTCTTGGATTAGTTCCAAATAGCAAAACATGGAACAAATTGACTCTTCATTCATTATGGAAAACATGAACAAGTTTTTAATCCAAATCTATAGATGGCACAAAATGTGTGTACATATCATATGGATACTAAGACTTTTGTAGATTGATATTATTTTATTTCCAAAAAAATCTTGCGACACAACTGTTTCTTTTCTTTTTTAACAAACTTCTGCAAAGTCCGTATCTTTGATGCCTCATTCACACATTGCTGGAAGAGTTGACCTCTGAGTTTGGTAGATTAATGGCACAGCACCAAGTGGATATCAAACAAATGTGGCACTTCTAATGCTGGGCACCAAACTGCAAATTGGAAATATACCACTGGTTATATTATCAACAAAGGAGATCCTTGATGTGTGATTCTACCCATCATTTCTCTTAAGCCATTATCTGACAGCTGAGATCAGACAACAATGAAAGAACATGTGCTTGATTGTTAAGATGTCAGATGTACATTATTAAAAACAGTAGGAACAAGGGGAGAGATGAGAGAAAAGGCACTGGCTTCTTTCTTCCATGTGTGAGGGTTTGTTTGATAAGAAAACAAATTGAAGAAGCACTACCACACAGCTCCTTATCACGAAGGACAAGCTTTCTTTGTTCATTTGATAACAAAATATATGTTCTGTCTCTCTCCACTCCAACACAGTGAAAATGATTAAGATTTTAGTTAACTACATACTCATTTTTCACAGAAAACAAATTTTTATCTGATTAAATTACTGTTTTTAAACGATTTGTATAGTTCACTTGCTTGATTAAATAAGATTTTTCCCAGGAAATCTTCCTCTGTATATTAGGGTTAGTAAAAAAAAAGAGTTAAAAATGAATGGTCCCATTCAAACATTGCAAGTAAAAATCATTCGTGATCAAACTTAATACATGGTCAAATGAAAGTACAGACTTAAGTACAGAAGAGGTATAAAAACTTGTGTCAATATCTCAGACAACCAATGGAGGCATTTTCCTCAGAGAATTTAGAATTTTCCTCTTAAATATACAAAAAATAATTCACAATCTGTCACAGGCAGCCATAATTGTGATCACAAAATAAAATGTGTTAAGTAATTTGTTGAATAATAATGAATTTTTTTATATTTCTAAATGTAGGAAAAACTTTTAGCGTCATATACATTTATTTACAAAATATTTTATGTACCTCATATTATTAAATTCGGGCAATATTTTTACTTAAGTAACCTCAATATTTTAAGTAATTTATTAAAAATAATTAAGTCATGTCTATTAATGTTTTAATAAATGTTATTTAAAATATACATATGCTTGTTCAATTTTGTTGAAACTCTATTTTCTTTTTAGTTCATGATTATTACTTAATCATGATTTTTAAAAGTGGTTTCTTGGAACAAAAGAGATTATTATCACTAACATTTTGATCTACTTTCCCAAAGAAATACTTGTGATTTGAATCTTAATAGATATGTTTTATGTTCTTAAATCATATTTTAATTAAAGTAATACATAAAATAAAGGTTTTAATACAGGGTATGTGTTTTAATCAGATTAGTTACAAAATAAATATGAATAATATTTAAACATATTGGATTCTTTCTTTTTGTTTTTATTTCTGGGGTATACCCAGCATTATTCTCCACTCGGAAATCACTTTTGGTGACTCTCATAGGAATATATATCTTTCTGCACCAGAGAGTGAATCCATGTCAGTTATATGCAAGATAAATAACTTTTCTTCTGTACTTTTCTCTGTCCCATACAACAACTTGATAAAGATTCAACTGTTGCTGAATATTTAGGTTATTTCTATATACCAGACAATGCTCTCAATTCTTTAATAATTTTGTTTACATGTATTTGAAAATCAACATTTTTGTCTTTAGGGCTGGTGTAGGTGCAAAAAAGTGAAAAATATGTAAATATATTATTTTAATATATTTTGTAAAATATATTCACCCATTTAATGTCAACTTTCATAAATTTCAGTTTAATTATCCTTTACACTTTTAATTATATACAAGTCTATGTGTTTGTTTTGTTTCTGATGTAATTTTTTGAATTTTTGTAATTAATTGAATATTCCAAAATATTGTAATGGCAATTTACAAAAGAACCACATTTAACATCATTTTCATAATTTTATCATTAGTTTATCATTTGTCTATAATATTATATAATTTCATAATTATATTTTAAAGCCTTTATATGTTTATTCTCTCAAGTCACTCATTATCAAAGTTCCACTTCTATTTAAGTAGGGCAAGATATCAAAAACCATCTATCTATTTCTTCCCATTGTTCTCATAATCTACATAAATGTCATTGAGCCTTATTCTTATTTGCCTCTTTCTCAGCCTCCTCCTGTATCAGTGTACCATATTTTAATTTTTAGGGAACCCCCCAAATGTTTTCTATAGATGCTATAACTGTATATTCCCATAAGCAGTGTATGAGATTCTTTTCTGAATATATGACAATTTTTGTTAGTTTTAATGTTTTATATTATCATGAGTGTGAAGTGATATCTTATAGTGGTTTAACATGCATTTATCTAACAATTACAGATGTTAAACATCCTATTGATATGTGTGTGGATGCCATCGATTTGTCTTTTGTTGTGGTGTACTTGTTCAGGCTCATCCAAATTTTTGTGTTGTTTGTTATGTTGTTGTTCTGTGAGTTATTTATGTCTAAGATATCAGTTACTTGTCAGACACCTGATATGCAAAATCACCAAAGAATTGCTAGTTAGCATTTCTTTCGTGGTTTTTGGGCCACACCAGTGATGCTCAGGAATTACTCCTGGCTATGCGCTCAGAAATCACTCCTAGCTTGAGGGACCATATGGGACACGGGGGGGGGGATCGAAACACGGTCCTTCCTAGGTCAGCTTCATGCAAGGCAAAAGCCCTACTGCTGCATCACTGCTCTGATGAAAATCCCCAGCGTTTTGTTTTTGTGGTGAATATTTTCTTATTTTTCTTGCTACATTGAAACTTACATTTTGATAATATTTTCATTAGCTTTTAGTTACTTGTATTTTTGTCACCAGAAAAAAAAATATCTCCAAAGAGTCTATGATTCTTTTAGTATCAGTATTAAGGAGTGTTTTTTCTGTTTTCTTCTATGTAACTTATAATTTTGGATCTGATATAAAGGTCTTCAACCCATTTTTATATGCAAATAGCTAAAGTAACCCAAGGAAAGAGACAATGAGAGGCATCAGTTTTCCCAACTATAGGTTTGTTTTTTTTTTAATATAATTTTTATTTTGATCATAGTGGCTTACATATTTTTGACAATAATATTTTAGGTAAATATTTACATAAAATCAGGGGGGATTCCCATCATCAAATTGTCCTCCCTACACCTCCATTTTTGCCCTATCTCCCATATCTTCGTCCCTCACCCCCAGGGCTGCTAGAATATGTGGTCCCCTATATATCTATCCTACTACATAGTAGTCTTGCACCTGTTTGGTCTTGGTGCCTCCCTATTACAAAGCAATAATCATTAAAAAAAAAGGCAGGGTAATTAAATAAAGACAGACCTTCAGAGCAATGAAATAGTCTTGAGTATTCAAAGAATGACCCTAGACATACAATAAAATAATCTTTGATAAAGGGGCAAGATATACAAAATGAAGCAAGAAAAGATTTTCAATAAGTGATGTTGGATAACTTGTCAGCCAGATGCAAAAAAAGCAAACTCAGACCTCTATCTAAAACCAAATCTATTATGAATAACCTTACAACTATGATTTTTAAATGAAGTAATTAAAATATAGTTGCCATTACTGTTGGTTTCATGTCTCCAGAATTTATTTATCATTTAAAGTGAGAAATTCAGCTCATTAATTTCTTTTCATTTGGTCCACAAAAGAAACGTACATGTTTCTTCTGTACATGTGCTTTTAATAATAGTCTTTTATTGCTGAAAATATAACATTTCATTCAAATATTTTTAAAGCAATCATATTATTTTTCTTTGTCCCAAGTTTTATACCTTCTTTGAAACTTATTTTTCTTATATTAGTTCCTATTGCATTCTATTTAGCAATAGTTCTCTAACCCAAGAGAAAGTCTATGAAAATATAGAGAAAATAAAAATTGTCAAATGTTTCTGAAATTCTTAAAGTTAATGACAACTGAAAACTTTAAAGAAACCTTTATTTTCCTCTTCTTATGTATATAGATTAGTTAAAAATGTGCTTCACATGCTTAAAATATCCCAAAACATGATATTTAAAAATACAGATCTGTTTATAAGTTTTAAATAATAAATATGTACAAGAGTATACATGTACATACCACCCCACTCTCACAACATCTTTAACTTCGACCCTACCTATCCCTTGTTCCTTTCTCTTTTTTATAAATAACTTTTCAAATTGGCTATTCCAAAATGTAGAATCTTCCAGTGTCATGAGTTTATTTTGTTCATTATATTTCCTTTTATTCTAATATTTACTGAGTATTTTACCCTTTCCTTTTTTTCACTATTAGATTCTTACCCTAGTAATTGTTCTTTAGGTTGTGTAGAAAATATATTACATTCTTAGAAAAGAGCAAAATAATATATTGCATACTATTCTCTTGGCTCCTTATAATAAGGTAAAACTTCTCAAGTGAGAAAGAATAAATCAGCATGGAAATTTGAAAATTTGAAATGGTAACTAATACTAGAAATAGTAGGCAGATAGCATTTGCCTTATCTCTGAGACACCTGGCACCTAAGTTATATACCTTTACCATGTATGAACCATCAGGACCCTCTACAAGTCATCCCTAAACACAGTCAGGAATATGTCTTGAACACAGCCATTTGTGATCAAACCTCTCAAGCTCTAGAAAAATAAAGTAAAAATGATAGTTAAGCAGGATAAAATGAATATAAGTTTTATTTTATTCAGCTTACATTAGTTTATATTACATTTTATGAAAATATTAAATAAGAACATATTATGAAAAATGTGAATTAAAGTAGAAAGTGAAATCTGGTTAGGTTCTGATACTAGAATGATTCATCTACAAAATTCAACTAATAAGAGTTTTTTAAATTATTGTGTCTAAAATGAAATTATATCAGGTAATTTTATAGTACAAAAAGTATGATAATTATGAGAGTTCATTATCATCAGAGTAAATACATTTTCCACATTTACTCTGCATTATAAGCATCATAAAGGTCAAGTGAATTAGAATGGGGGCAGAGTTATTATTATAAGCATTATAAATTAGAATGGGGGACAAGTTATTATTATAAGTATTGTAAAGGTCAAGTGAATTAAAGTGGGGAACACAGTTATGTAGGTTATATGTGTAAAAAATATTATTAACAAGCAGATCTACAAAATAAATCACAGTATTCAGTAATCAGAGAATTTACTCAGGACTCAGGGAAACCACTATTTCTAAAGATCAAGAGATGACCTTAAACTTGTATTAATAGGAAAATCAGGTTCATGGAAGCTATGGCATCTAAGATTTTTTATAGGTCTAATATAAATCTAGACCTAATGCTTAGAATTTTGAAAATGATATAGTAATTAAAAACTAATTATTGAAGGGAAAATAATGGAGGGTACCAAGACCAGACAGTTGTATAAACATTAAGTAGAAATAAAAAATGATCAGACTTAAACACCAAATCCAAAGCCAACAACAACAGAATCAACATCCAATCTACAACATACTAGACAGAGAGAGTGACCACTGATACTAGCAACCCAGGGGGTCAAGGAGGGTATATGGGATGCATGCTGGGAACAGGGGTGGAGGGAGGACAACATTGGTGGTGGTAATGCCCCTGTTTCAATGTCACTATGTACCTAAAAATTTACTGTGAAAGATTTGTAATCCACTTTGGTCAAAATAAAATTAAAAATAATTATTAACAAACTTAAATAAATAGTGAAAATTAACATTAACCTTGAATGGTGAGCCATCTTTTTCTATTTTGTTGGGAAGTCCTTAGCAATTTTTAACATGGTTAGACAATGTTTTTTTTTCTAATAATAACTCTCAATTAAACTATTACAAAATTGGAAAACATACTGAGGGTCAGAAAGAGAGCACAATGAGTAAAGTGCTTGATTAGATGCAGTCAACTCTGCGTTCATCCCCAGCATCATGTATGGTCTTCTTTCTTTCTGAGTGCTACTATAAATAAACTCTGAGCACCACTGGGTGTGACCTCAAGTACTAAAATTATTTTTTTAAGAATTTAATGAGAGTATATTACATTTAGGGGTTGGATCTATTGGGATATGTTAGATAACATTTCTTATATACCTAACTTCTTGTAGTTTTTATTCATTATGCCTATAAGGACTATTTTCACTTGCTACCCAATTTCTAGCATTTGTTAAGATTAAGAAATGCCTTTATGGATTTCTATTTACCATGCTGAAATTTCTTTCTTTCTCTACCTAGAACATGCCCAATAATACATTTCCTTTATTTCCTTTTTTTTTTTTTTGGAGTGCTTGATAGTTTCACCTATCACCACACTGCGCTTGGATAATTTAGTAGGCTTAATTGAAAACTGATAGAGGTAAAATAAAGATGAAAGACAACAGATTAGCTCTCATGATTTTAAAATTACTTTTTAATTCATCACTCTCCATAAGTAACTTTAAAAGAACATTGTTTATAGTTCATATAAATTAAAAATATATAATTATAGTTTAGTTTACCTTGTTTTCTTCTTTTAAAAATCATGAGGTTATTTTTCTTTTATTTCTCCATATGCGGTGAATAGACTAGGGAATAGCAAGTAGGTGTTTAAATAAATTTTTGAAGTAGCCCAAAATAACAATTTAAGCACACCCAAAATATGACATACTATTCAATAGTAACTGAGATATTTTTCCCTATGTGTGAGTATTTTAAATTACTTAACTTATTGGAAAAACAACACAGAATCTGAAAATCTAAAATAAATGATTATTCATCAGTGTTTATTTTCCCATAATCTATTTTCTTTTAATACTCATACAAAGATATGTGACCTACATTCTCTCTCTCTCTCTCTCTCTCTCTCTCTCTCTCTCTCTCTCTCTCTCACTCTCTCTCTCTGCTTTTGAGCCACACCCGATGATGCTCAGGGGTTACTCTTGGCTTTGTTCTCAGAAATCACTCTTGGCTTGGGGGACCATATGGGCTCTGGGGAATCAAACAGCAGTCTGGCCTATGTTAGTCGCATACAAAGCAAATGCCCTACTGCTTGCGCCGCAGTTCCAGCCTCTGCATTTTCTTTTATATAAGTAATCATTTATTTACAAACCCTAAATTGTTCATTAAATATATAATGCAAACATACAAATATATGCAAAAGATGCATATATACAATGCATTTATATTTAATATATGTTTATATATTATATATAATTTATATATTTAATACCTATTAAATATATAAAGGTATTATATTACCTTTAAAACTATGAGTTATATTAAAATGTGATAATTTTTAGAAGAGAAGAAAGAATCATTTCAGACAAAATTTATAAAGGTTAAATATATTATTTTAATTAATTAAGGAACAATTTAGGTATATACACATATCTATAGGTATGTATGTCTCTATATAATACTGTACATTCATGCATATGATTGAATTTCTGTCCTGATCCAGTAATTTATCAATTTAAATCTCTTTTTAATTATGAAAAACTATAGAAATGTTATTCTATGTATAAAACTATTATGAATCAATCTAACACAGAAATGAAGACAGACTACTTGAGGAAATCATCTATAAATTGGCATGCTAGGTAAAGTGATTTATAAATACATCTGTGAAATCCCATGTGAAACATTCTAATCTAAAAGTCACAAGAGTGAGAACATTTAATCATCTATAAAGTGAGGGGTTTGAATTAGAGTATCACCCCTAAGAATGTTATATTATATTAATGACAAAAGCAAAGAGAAAGTTATATTTTGAGAAAGAGTTTCAAAGAGATTTGGAGTAGACAATTACATCAGAGGTGAATACTGAAAGTCAATATGTTGCTTTGTGCAGTTTCAAAGCCAATTTGTTTGAAGGAAATTGTGTGGTAAAGGACCTGGGTACTAAGTAGGTCCTAAAGGAACTGGATAAAGTCGGCAAGCTTGCATGAAACAAGATAAATGAGCAGAGACTGAATGGGCCCAAGAGAGGAGGGAGCAAAATTCCTGTAACTACAAAGTAAGCTATGTAATCATTGGCAAAAGTTTTGTTTGTGATTTGTGGCAGGATGCATGCAAGTGGTGAGGAAACTCAATATTTATCCAATAGGGTATATTTTGTGGCTTCTGAGTTGAGATTTGGCCAAGAGAAGACAGAATTCTCTAACTCAGAGTTAAATACGCATATCCTGCTTTATTTCCAATGATAACAAAGTATAGTTGAGTAGTACAAGGTATGGTACTATGTTTTCCATGTTTAATGCATTTTAATAATTAAATTATATGGTGTTTACCTGTGATTTTAACTCGTAATATAAACAGTGTACTGTCACTACATTAGTATTTCTAATCTATCATAGCATATATCACATATCATGAATTGGGAAATAATCTATATATAAAGATATTATGCTACTAACTGTTAATACAATTATTTTTGCTTTTTTTTTTGTCACATCTGTTTGTGCTCAGGTCTTCTAGCTCTGCTCCTCGGGGATCACTTCTGGCGACTCTAGGGGCTGCCAAAGATAAAATCATGGTTGGACACTGCAAGGTACATTATCTCTCTAGCCCCCTTGTTCTTCAAAATAAATCTCATATTTTTCTATTAAAACTATTTTAAAAGTTTATTGAAACTATGTAGGAAGCCACAGCTATATTTTCAACTACAAGTAGATATGAGTTTTAATAAAGAGATTACATATTGTAAGCATTATTTCAACTTGAAAAAAGTCTTTTAAGTGTAAGTACTTTGATAGTAACCAGATAAGGTCAAGACATTCATTTTACATGTACTATTCTAGCAAACACTGTCAAATTCCAATCATCTATAATATTTAAGTCTTTAATATAATAATCTGTACTAGATTATAAAGTGGATTGCTTCAATCTATCTTATTTTAAATTACCTCCTTATGAGAAAATTTATCACAAGAAACAATATACCATTATTTTACATTCCATAACAAAAGAAACTGAGTTTGGTATTGTTTGTTTTTGTTTGTTTTAAATATATATGTCTTTATTTAAGCACCATGATTACAAACATGTTTGTAGTTGGGTTTCAGTCAGAAACAGAATGACCCCCTCCACCAGTGCAACTGGTGCACACCCAGCAGTGATCAGGGATTATTTCTGGCTCTGCACTTAGAAATCTTTCCTGGCTCAGGAGACTTTACGAGATGCTGGGAAATCACTTCACCCTGCATCAGCTGCTTGCAAGACAAATGCCATATAGCTGTGCTGCTGCTCCAGCCCTGGAAACTGAGTATTTTAAATGGTATATATTCAATATTTGACCACATAGCTGCATTCTAATCTATGGCATTGAGAAGAGTTTGAATTCAATGCTTGACATGTTAATTTACATGAATGCTATTGTCAAGTTATTTTCAGGTTCACTAGACCTTGTTATTGATGCAGAAAAATAAGTACAGTGATCTCTTATTTTTCAATAAAGGCAGTGTTGGTTATTTATTTTTTGAGTGGTTTTAGGGCCACACCCGGTGACGCTGAGGAGTTACACCTATCTATGACTTCAGAAATCACTTATGGCTTGAGGGATCTATATGGGATTCCAGGAGATCGAACCGTGGTCCCATCCTAGGGAGCCATGTGCAAGGCAAATTTTCTTCTGCTGCACCACTGCTTCGGTCCCAAATAATGGATATTTCAACAAATGATATTGTCTAACATCTATGATACTATCCTCTGGATAATATAAAAAAGACCACTTATTCTTGTTTACTTAATATGATCTTGGGTTATATATATATATATATTTGAAGAGGAAAATGGAGAGAAAAATATAGTAAGCTAAAACCTCCGAGAGAACAGATTATTATAGTGGCATTTAGTTAGGAGTGCAATTAACATTTCATAGATAAACATAAAACGTCTTCAAGACTTATTGTCTTCTGGGTACCACTGTGTTGCCAAACACACCTTTATTCCCTTCTGCCTTTCTTTCTATTTGCTTCCCAATGCCTTCAATACTTGAACACTGAACACCTGTAATATTTTGTAAAAATAGATTTGTATATAAATAGCTTTTATAATTATAAATAGTTGGAGTATATTTTGAAAAAAGTTCTCTCAATATAGTAGTTTTATTATATAATTTAATTATGCATACATGTCTATACATGCATAAGTTTCCCACATAACCCTTGGGATTAATACATCATATTTTCTCTCATTAACCATAAGAGGCCTCTAGCTAGGTAAAATATTACAGTTTGTAACACACGGTTTCTAACACAGGCGACCTTGGCCAGATTTCAAAGATATTTTCTCACCATTAGGAAAAATAGAAATAATGACACAAAACATATCAAGTAATAAAATTAAAATAGTGGAACAAAGGATTTAATTAACTTCAGGATGTGGGGTGAATCTTGCTGCTTTAACAAGTCTATAAAGTGGTAACTTTGCTTTTTCTCAAACCATTTTTCCAAATTTAATATATTTTCAATAAACAACAAGTACTTAAAGCAAATTTGCCTACCATTTATTATAAAAACGGTAAAGCCCAAAATTCATTTACAAAGATCCCTCCATACCCCCAATTTGAGTCCTTTGTAACAGAGCAAAAAGAACCGATTTAAATATGGACCTAATCTTATCTGCTCCTTAACTAGTGATGATACTCTCTGCTTCTGATCCAGATGTTCTGTGCCTTTTGCTAGTAATAAAAATAAGATAACTTACTGGTTCTCAGCAGTCAATTAAAATACTTTTGCAGTTTTTGACAAATAAAATACCCAAATATGCCATCTTAATTGGCTTTTAATCCAAAAACAAGATAAACCTACATTATTTTCTATTGACTTCCCCCAAACTAGGCCTTAGATCAAACTGTGAGTTCAAGGATCTTATTTGAAATTAGCAGGCAAAACTATTAAGTATTTGTGGAAACAAGAAAGCAGTAGAGTGGCCAGAGCAATAGCACAGCAGTTAGGGCCTTTGCCTTGCATGCAGCCAACCGTGGACCAACACAGGTTTAATTCCTGGTAACCAATATGTTCCCAGAGCCTGTCAGTAGTGATTTCTGAACTCAGTGCCAGGAGGAACTTTTTTTTTTTTTTTTTTTTTTTTTTTTTGGTTTTCGGGTCACACCCGGTGGCAGTGCTCAGGGGTTCCTCCAGGCTCTCTGGTCAGAAATTGCTCCTGGAAGGCTCTGGGGACCATTTGGAATGCTGGGAGGGATTCGAACCCCCTTCCCTCTACATGCAAGGCAAACTATCTCTCTGGCCCCACAGGAGTAACTTTTAAGTGCCACTGGGTGTGGCCCCAAACAAACAAACAAAAATAACAAACAAAAAAAAGCAGTAGAGACTATTCAACAACTGACAGTTACAGTAATTTAGCTATCGATAAGGATGATGAAGTTTGATCTCATTGTCAAAACTCTAAGATTCACAATAGAAAACAGACTTTAGAGTTCTCTACATAAGAGATGAATTATATGACATCAGTCACTACTTGGGATATTAATTTCTTGGCATTTGTAGTATGCTTAAAATTAGACAGAGTAGTCCCTGAGATGTAGAAAATGCAAATGCTGATTTATAATATATCTATTGCTCTGAAATTTCAAGGATGAATTAATGTTACTAGAAAGAAATGTCTGCCCTTATGTTAAAAGTAGCTCATTTATGTAAGAAAGAATTTACAAATCAAAGAAGTTCATAATTATGAGTTTTCACATTTTGATGCCATAACTTCATATAATAGGGACATGGGTGCACCTTTTAACTACAAAACAGTACATACTTCTTTTCTTATTTAACCACCAGGTTTACTATGTCACCATAACCCACACTATGCTTTCAATACATGTTTTTTGAGAGAGCAGAATAATAACAGTGCATGCATACAGTATCTTGATGCATAGCTAAAATGATAATTGATTCACATAGATTAGAAAGGAATTAGAAATAGAAAGTTTCTAATGTAATTTTTATGGTGTAATGGCACTGAATGTAGGAAACAACCTTGCAGAATTAAATTTAATATTTGATTAACTTTACTGGCTTTTACTCATACTTATTCTAAGATGCAGAATTCTGGCCAGCTAAAATAGGAGCTGAGAAACTTCTAGGGCCTCACTTTATCCCCAAGGAGTATAACTCACTTGTGAATAATTGAGAATTGGCTGTCCAGGAAAACCTTCCTATTGCCAGGCTTTCCATTCAGGAATGAACAAAAGTAAAAGGTGAAACCAGCATGAATAATATCTACCATCTGCCAAGAATTTTGCCACACAGTGGACACAAATTTGCACATTGGTCTCTTACCCTAATGGTTCTCTGAGGTTTCAATTTTACAGAGGGAAAGAAACAGGAAAGTTGAATATACTTTCCCAAGGGCAAAAAATAAATAGTAACAGATTGGTGCAATGAATTCAGATCCATCTGTTTCTAAAGTTCATGCTATTTTTATATCACCCTTGACCTTATATGAATCACTATTTCATGCTGAGTACAGGTGAAGTTGGAGTAATATTCTAAAAATGTATTTTTCTAATGTGTTTAATAGACACATTATATAGGTAGGTTCCATGTTTTTTTATTTTTGAATACTGATATTTGTATCCTACATTTCCCTGTATTTTGTTTATCAAAAAAATACAACTATATAAAGTTTTGAGTCTTCTTTCCTTTGCTACTATAATTAAAACCAAAAAAGCATCAGACTTCACAGAGGAACACCAACCCACCCCTGACACCCTTCAAAAATTCAAAGTTTCTCTCCTCTACCCACTCTCTCTGACTATTTTTATCTCTGTTAGTAATCAATCCCATATCTTCATACAGTTTTATTACATAGGTTATTAACCTTTACAAATTTTTGTGGAACAAATGTGAACTTATCAATCTTGATATGAAATTAAATATAGAATGTAGAAATCTTTCCTACTGTGGGTGACCACAACATCTGACATATCAATCAAGTAGTTGAGATTATATCTTGCTGGGCCACTTGAATTGATGCCTTTAGGCAAATTTGGGGTCTTTGAGGCAAGATGTCAAAACTAGAAACACTTGGAGTTAGTGTGGTAAAAGGGGTAAAGTTGAGCAATTCAACAGAGTCCAGGACACTTCTTGGGTTTGGAAAGAAGAGTTATTCCCAATGCAGGACAGCCTGAGTGAAGAATCACAAGGTGTGTGGGAACTGTGTGGTGGGAGAGGATCAGATCTTTGGAAGCAACTAGAAGATGAAAGGCCTCGGTCTGTATTATAGGTTATTCTGGGTATGTCCCGTATTCTGCAAACTGGCACAGAGCTTCCTAATGCAGATCAGCAAGGGATTAGTGGCACAAGGCACTGAGATTGTAATGTTGGCCCTGTGTGATTTGTTATATTTAAGAGAGCTATCTTGTATCAGTTACTATTTTGCTCATGGCCTGATCAAGCATGGTATGACTCACAATGTGAACATAAATTGAGTTCAATTCTATAAATATTGGTCATCAAAAAATTTTAAAATAATTAAATTCAAAATTTTAGTGTTTGAGTATAGATTTCAAACCCTACCATAAAACTCCAGTTTCCCAGGACAGAGAGATAGCTCAGCAGTAGGGGATTTGCCTTGCATGCAGCTGATCCAGGACGGATCTTGGTTTGGTCCCCAGAGTTCCATGTGGTTTTCCAAGCCAGAAATAATTTCTAAGTACATAGTCAGGAGTAACCCCTGAGCATCACAGGGTGTGTTCCAAAAACAAAAAATAATAATAATAAAATAAAAAAGAAAGTGGTCCCTTATTATCTGGGACAATCATATGTATATTTCATTCACTGGTAGATGGATCTTTACTAATTGATAATCTTTTGACTTTTCCAAGTAGAAGTTCTAGGAACATTATTAGTTTCTGAGTGTTTTTTTGGCATATGTTTTCATATGAAATATTTTATATTTTCTCTTGAGCTCACTTTAGGAGGACAATTCTAAATCATACTAAAAATATTTAACAAGATGAGAAAATGCTAGATAATACTACAATTAATTAATTTTTTTATTATCTATAGCAATGTCTGAGAACTCTAGTTAAACCTTCCACTCAAAACACTTTTCATCCTTTGGATTCTACATATCCTCCTGAATATAAAGCAATACATGTGAGTTTGATCCCCTTCCTCATAGTTTATAATATGGATAACTGTCTTCAATATTTTAATGATAGAATTTTGCATTAAATTGAAGCCTGTTTTAGATATACTGTAATTTATTCAATGATACTTGCTCTAGAGAAAATTATTTTCCTACATATTTCTTCTAAAAATACTGAGTAAGGTCAATAGTAATGTCTTTATAAAGAGGAGACTTGTGTACTTCTATGCTTTGTAGATGTGTTCACTGTTTTTAAAGAGACAAAGTGCTATGAGATTGAGGGAAGTGATTAATCAGATAACTTCTGAAAACTGAACAAAACAGAGTTGAACTACTTGCCAAAGCTTGTGAGGCTTCATAACTTTTATGAAAATCACCAATGTTGTATATATTTGTGAAACTGTTGTGAAGGGAATGAAACTGATGTTTTAAAGACAGAAGATAAGATGCTCTGTAGATTTTAATGTCATCAAGGCAGGAATCACTGGGTCACTGTGCCTAAGGTCACACCTGCATAAGATCACAGAAACAGTTGGGTAAAGGTTCTAGGGAAAATGGATCTTGCTTTGGGTTTTAGCATTTCTTTGAATAGGCAGATGTTCCATGTGAAAGGATATTAGATGTCTCTGAATCTGGAGGGAGAAGGACCCTGCTAAGGTGTATGAGATTCTTAGCAATAGGAAGCAAATTGTAGGGCCCATTTGTAGTAAAGTTTTGTTTGTTATATTGGCTGATTATTGGCTGTCTATATTGTCTTAATAGAAAACGAATGAAGAGAAGAGCTTAACAGATAAATGTGGAGTGACATTGAAATCCTGGAAGTAAAAATAATTGAGGAATGTGTAACTGGGTAACATAATACATAAAGAATTCTATTTTAAAATGCCAGGTGTCAGGACAGTTGTCTGCACAAGAAACGGAGACAAGGATATATCAGGTGGAGGGAGGAACAAAACCTCCAGGTATTCATGGGGGAGGGGCTCCCCGGAATCCCACTTTTCCCTTCAAACCCTGCCCATTATGTCACAGCACCCCAACCACCCACCCTCACCTATTGTCATGGTCACCCAGGCCCTATACAAACAGCATCCCGTAGACCCAGGGTTGATGGGGGAAAGGAGGAAAACAATAAACTCAGGTGGAGAACTTGCGCCTTATCCACCTCTCCTTTTCAGCAGCCTCCTGTGACAGGGAAGGGGTGCTTGTCAGTGGCGACACCAGAACTTCTGGTCGGGTCTGGTGGGACCCGGCCTGATCAGTCTCTGTACCCCCAAGATCTTGCCAAGCAACAGATTGGTCCAAGACTCACAGAGGCGCCTGCTTTTGGGCCATGGACTGTCAAACCATCTCAGGAATCCTACAACTGTCCTGGGAGCCCCAAGAACATAGTTTCCTTAGAGGGGACACATCTTCCACATCCTCAGGGAATGTGACCAATTTCGGAGGCACAATTTCAGAGACTTGTCCTCGCCCATTTTTCCCTGAAGTGCAGCAGTCACTGCCCATCTCCACTTCATGCCCAGCTATGGGTCGTGGGACACCCAAAGTCGCTCAGGATCTGTCTGTCCTCTCAGCAGCCTTCCTTCCTTCCCTCCAGGTCCCTGAGTTCTCTGAGAGATGAGTCTAAATTGACATCCTCGAAGTTCAAGGTCTGGGACTTACTGAATGGCAGGAAGAGGAGAGACCCTTGGAGGATTTCGGAAAGGCTTCACCTTCCCCATCACTGCTGTCTGCTTCCTCCTGGTGGCTGCCCTCAAGCGCTGAAAGAAAAGGGTGAGGAAAAACTCAGAGAAGCCTCATCTGAGCAGCACAGTATGAATTTAGTGAACTCAGAACCATGTCTCTTTATTGAGGATTTACAGAGATATTATCCATAAAGATGCTAATAAGTTTTAGTTTCAGTCTGGCCCACACTAGATGGTGTCCGCTGAGCACTGACAAGGAGACTCATAGAACAAAGACCATAAGCCTTGTGCTGCCCCAGAGAGAACCCTATTTCCCTCTGCTCAGGGACTCTCAGAAGCTCAGCGTCATGGTTCTGATCAACCTACATGTATTCCCCATTTGTGAGGTCACACTTGGTGTGTGACTACAATTAAAATGTAAGTCCTGTCATCTCCTGCATAGCTGAGAGTCTAAAGAAAGAGTTTTCTAGCAGCACTGTAAATAGGTTTTTCTTTGAGCCCAACCTCAAAATCAAAATATATCTAAATTTGAGGAAAAAAATGGTTCCTCCTTCACCCAAAACACTACATCTTGAGATCTTGGGGTCTATTGGACGAATGATGTTCTATCATGGACTCAGACTCCAAAAACTCCATTTTCCCTGAACAGTCTCATTCTGAAACACTGTCACTCAATCCCCCAAGTATTTTCCTGATTTTCTTACCTGGTATCTCACATTGAGGTCTTTTGTTGAGTAGCTGAGGCCTGAAAGCCAAAGTGATAAAAATATCACATAAAGTAGGTAGCCCATAAGGTCAGGGTGACCATATCAGCTAGCAGAGCAGGGAGCTAATATTTTGGGAAAGGTTGGAATAAAAGTGCTTCCCAATTCCATGACTATGGGAATGTGGGAAACACTTGTGTTTGCCTAAGGCAACAGAACAGAATACATAGGAACTGTATACACAGACTCCTGATACCATCAATTGCCACTGATTTCACACAAGTTCACGGGGGGGGGGTGAGGTGGGGGGACGTTATGGTCATGGCTCTTACAGGCCCAGCCCCCAGGCAGGGACTAGATGGTCTCTCAATTCTCCAGGTACCGCTGAGGACCCTCAATCCTAACTTCCCTCCTGTTTCCAGCCCTTTCCTCTAGTTCCCTGGTCCCCTGCCTTGTTCTGTCAGAAACCCAGCAATCATCTGAGCCCTCTGGACTCAGTTGCCTGACTGTGGTCTAAAGTTCCCATCCTTATAAACCTTAGGAGTCAGTCTCTGTATTTTGACAGAATTCCCATCTGGATCATATCTGTGTTCACATCCACTTTCCTATAAATGTCTATTGCCTCACATGTGAACCCGGGTCTAGAACTGAGGGATCTTTCACACTTGTATTTGTGAATGGGCTTCAGTGAATAGTATTGTGAGTAGGTCTTCAGGAAGGAATGTTTTTCTGTCCTGGGAATAGATAACCAAATTGAAAATTCTGGGTCATACAGCAGTTCAAGTGAGAGTTTACTGAGGACCCTCCAGACTCTTACCCAAAGTGAAGAGAGTAGTAAATCAGTTTGTTAATGATGTGTGTATATGTGGAGTGCATGTGCTTCTGGTGAATATCAAACCCAGAACCTTTCATTAGTTTTATCATTGACCATATTCCTGATTTAATGAGGTACCTTTTATACTATATCTGTAGAAACAACCATAGAGTGTTGCAATAAGCCCTTAGGATGGGCTTGGATGGTGGACACATAGAGATACCTTGCTCTGCCATCCCAGGCCACGTGGCTCTGCAACCCCCTTCAGCCGTGGGGTCTGGGTCCAGGAAATCGGCGGGTATAGAACTCACTGACAGGCATCATTATTGGCCCTGGCCCACGTGTGTGGTCTATATCATAACCATTTAAGCACATGCCATTCTTAGCTTGCCCTGTATCTTAACTTCTTTCAGCCATGTCTCCTCCAACCTCCATGCTGGCTAATACCTAATCCCTTGGGTCAAAGGCCTTATCTAACCCTTCCCAAGAATGGGAGGGGTCTTGCAAGTAAAGTTACACATAAATCCGGGGTGAAATCACAATAGAGTATGATTTTTAGATATAGATCCTTATACGTTACTGAGTCAGATCTTTCTAGAACTATTATTGATCATCTTTCTCCAATTCTGAATTTCCCCAAGATAATTGGGGAAATTGGGCCTGAATTTTGTAAGCAAATCTAAATTGCATTAAAAAATAGTATGGAAGTTCATTACTGCATTTGAGTGCCAACTTTTTTGAGGTCAGGAAATAAATTTTATTATCTTTGTTATGCAACAAAAAAGTCATATATAAGATTATAAAATCTCAATTTTCTAGTAACTATCAATAAAATAATTAAATATACTGTTCCTATAAGTATGAAACACAATCATTTTATATAATGTATATTCAACTAATATTTATTTAATGAAATAAAAAATAAATGTGTTGGTCTAACAGAGTATAAAAATGCTTAAAACTTAAAATAGAGTGTAACCATCAAGACACTTATAAATTAAATTTTCAAATCAAAGAAAGGAGGAGTTTTCATTGAGACTGACACACATTATAAAGAACAGTGTGTGCTGGCAGGAATATGGAGAGAAAGGAACTCTCATTCACTGCAGGTGAGAATGTCTTCTAGACCAACCTTTAGGGAAAACAATTCCTCCAAACTGGAAACTGAGCTCCCATATGATCCAGCTATACCACTCCTAGGGATATGCCCCAGGAACAAAAAAAAAAAAACACAATGCAAAAATGCCTTACTCACACCTATATTTATTGTTGTTCTATTTACAATAGCCATAATCTGGAATACCTTTCAATAGATGAATAGCTAAAGGAACTGTTGTACATATACACAATGGAATACTATGCAGCCATCAGGAGAGATAAAGTCATGAACTTCTCCTATACATGGATATACATGGAACCTATTATGCCGAATGAAATATGTCAGAGGAAGAGAGATAGACACTGAATAGTCTCTCTTGTCTATGGGTCTTAAGAAAATAAATATTATTGTAATAATGCCCAGAGACAGAGATGAGGACCAGAAGAACCGGCTCACAGTATGAAGCTCACCAAAAAGAGTGGTGAGTGCAATTAGAGAAATAACTACACTGACAACTACCATAACATTGTCAATGAGTGAGAGAAGTGCAAGGCCTGTCTTGAAAACAGGTTGAGGGAGGGGAATGGGAGATTGTGGGCATAGGTGGTATGGGTGTTCTTTATATAACAACAACTAAATTTATGTCTGTAATCAAGATGCTTATATAAAAATATTATTTTAGAAAAACAAAGAGTTGGTTTATAATATAAAATATATATAAAATATATATATAAATATATAACAAAGAAAGGGGGTACTAATAGTCAATAAGACATTGTAGAATAAGTGAATAAGTATATTACTTAGGAATAGGTGATAATGAAAAATAATGGATACAGTTTTAGAATAAGAGATATAAAAGATCACCACAGAATAGTGAAGTTTTACTGAAATGAATGTGTTTGTAAAAGATTAATTGGTACCCCAATAAAAATTTAGAGTAAATATTATTTCTAGCTACTTAACTCCTTACTTTATTTGTAGTTTCAGTGTGAGATAATATAAAAAATATCAATACACATTAATTTAACCAGTTAGCAAAAATCAAGGATCAAATGACTAGAACTATTTTCTAATTTTTTGAGGCTACTTAAAGAAATTATGCACTAGATGTAGTATAATAAAGACTTAAAATAATATTAAACAAAATTATATTGCATATCTGGAAAATTCACATTTGTTTTGTTTCTAAATTACTGTTTCCATAAGATTAGTCCAATCTAACCCAGTTTGATGTTTAGATAACTACTACATTGGTCCAACTCATAGAAACAAACTCTTTGAAAGTTATTTAACAAATACAAGTTTTCTGGAGTGTGTAAACCTGGATTTTTCCAAGAGGCTAGCTTAGTTAATAGCTAAATGTACAACTCCATGTGAATTACATCTTATTCCCAGCCATCTTTCTAGTTGTGCAATAAGAAAAGGTCTCTTTCTGTGGCCTGACTTAAACTTTTTTACTTATTTTGGCAAGAATCAGAAGCTTACACTTTAGAGGAACTAAGTAAAGCTTTCTTGGGGGTTTGAATTAAGGACCCCTTCCCAGTTTGCATAGATACTGAAGTAAGCAACATTTTGATTAGTCATTGCCCTACCATGACGGCTAAACTATTGGAGCCCGAGTGCCCAAACTGCCGCACAAAACAGCACAAAATTTCCTCAGAGTGCCAGCACGTCAATTAAACCTTAATAACAAGATTTTAGTATCACACTCGCCTCCCGCAGCAACGCGTGTCACCACTGGAACGAGTGCCATAGGTTTGCTATCACTGCAAGTACGCAGAAGAATCTTCCCTAGTCTTTACCCATTCAACCTCATCCTGCTAATATGGAAGGATATTCAATGTAACCTGTTACATTGTCCTGAAATGTGGTCTGACATCAATTACAAACTGCCTTTCACCCTCTAATCTTCTGGTGCTAATAAGGAAATTGAAAATGTAAGGAAATAGGAGTCACAATAAACAAAATGTAGAGGCCAGAATGATAGCATGGAGGTAAGGCATTTACCTTGCATGTAGAAAGACAGTGGTTCGAATCCCAGCATCCTATATAGTACCCCGAGCCTGCCAGGAGCGATTTCTGAGTGTGGAGCCAGGAGTAACCCCTGAACGCTGCTATTTTCTAGTTTTACTTTTTGGCTGCATACCTAGTGGTGCTCAGGATTTATTTCTGGCTCTGTACAAAAATAATGGGGGACTGGAGGTCAAATCCGGGTTGGCCACGTTCAAGGCAAATAATCTACATGAGATACGATCTCTCTAATTCTAGAAGAATTCCTTAAAGAGAGGCACATTCAAGATTTTTCAGGCAGATACATAAAGGAAAAGATGATGTAAATATGTACTAGTTAGATTCTTGAAGATGCCAACTTCAACACTGCTTTAAAGATACCACAAGTCAAGGGATGCCAGAAGTCACAGAAATTAAAAGAGGCAGGAATAGCTTCATCACCAAAAGTCTTGGAAAGATCTGAAAAATACTCTTATTTCAGTGTCCTGATATGGATTTTGGATTTATGGTTTCTAGAAATGTTAAGGAATTAATTTTCTTTGCTTTATGCATCATTTGTAGTAATTTTTACAGCTGTTAATGGAAACTGATACACTCACTCTTATTTCCTCACTTTCAGCTTATTCTTTCTGCTCTCTTTTGCCACTCATTTTTCTCAGTTCATGATAAAGAATTGCCTCAACTTGTGCTCAAAATGTTTACTTTGACTGCACTTTCAAAAGAATCAGTACCCACTCGTAATCAATTGTGTTATAGGAGGACATTGTAACAATGTCAATAATGAAGGACTAGTTAATTAGAAAATCTTGGTTTATGTTAGTAAATCTACTCAATGACAGATGTGTGAAACTCTAGCCAAATGTTTCCAATAACCATTTTCTAAATCCTGGGTGAGATTGCCTTTCTAAATTATAGTTTTTACATAGTCAACTCTAGTTCTGGGTCTAGAGATGATAAGTAGAGCTTATGAAATATAGTTTTAGTAACAACGCATATCAGATTGGTACTCGGAATAAAAAATATTACAAACCAGTATGAGGACTTTGAAAACAGGTAAGAGAAATGAGCAAAACAATCATGCAGAAGATGTGGTACATTGGAGTATGGTCCTGGTACAACAGTGTAGCAAGTAGGGTGCTTGCCTTGCTCTCAACTAACTCAGGTTCAATCTCAGGTATCTCATATAATCATTCAAATACAACCAGGAGTAATTGCTGAGTACAGAGCCTGGAACAACCCCTGAGCATTGATGGATGTGGGTTTTCTAGTCCCACATCCCCGAAATAAGGATATTGAATAAGAGTCTAAAGTGAGCATATGATCAAGAAACATGCTGATAAAGTTTCTATAGTTTCTTTGTCAATGGATAGAATTACTCAAATATGTGTTCAGATGATATAATAAAATTAACTATAATGTTCAGTGATTACGCAAATTAAATTTTGTGCATTTTTGCAAGAATTAGCAACTTAAGTGTGAGGCCTCCTCTGAATGTAATTCTGAGAGGCACTGGAGATACTCAAACATAGGGATGGATTCATGGGTGCCAACCTAACCATGAGTCATTCCTACAGAAAGAACTTACAAAATGTATTTTTAACAAACTAAATTGGAAAAGTACAAATCTTCAGAGTGTCATAAAACATTCATATTTTGGAGCTGGAGAGATAGCACAGCAAGGCGTTTGCCTTGCAAGTAGCTAATGCAGGACCTAAGGTGGTGGGTTCGAATTTCAGCGTCCCATATGGTCCCCCATGCCTGCCAGGAGCTATTTCTGAGCAGATAGTCAGGAGTAACCCCTGAGCACAGCCAGATGTGGCCCAAAAACCAAAAAAAAAATTCATATTTTGTTTTAAATCTTAATGTACCTAGCATTGAGAAAACACTTCTCTCAATAGATTTTATTTACTCAAAATGGAATATATTCCCAGTTTTAATTGGCTAGCTCTCATTTTTTTCTAGATTTCTGCGAAAATAGAGAAAATATGCTTAATATTTTACCAATATAAGAAACACAGTAACATATAACGTAACATACAGATTATCATAAAAAAAAATAAACTGCTTGAACCAGAGACAAAGGCATTCTAAAGTGTCATTGCTCTTGATATGTTGTTTTGTTGTTGTCCTTTTTTTTTTTTTCTCATTCCTTTCCTTTCAAAGTACCCAGACTAAAAGTCCATTGCTTTTAGCTCTCTGGATGATTCTAAAACTCCTGAGGTGTAGAGTAAGACAGGCAGTCATCTCCAAGGTAACTAGATCTGAAACGTCACAGGGGGCAAAGAAACATGGCTTTTTACTTCTAAGTTAATGGGTCACTTTGCAGACTGAAATTGCAAAACATGACCTGATATTTCCAACTTGGGATAAAAAAAAAAAAACCACCAACTGATGCTATAGTGGGGAACATAGCTACCTTTCAACTTGGGATAAAAAGTGATTGTCCTAGTTTTATCATTCATTAAAAGGCTTTTAGTCCTTGATTCATGTTAATCCAAAAAGACAAATTGTTCATTTATTTTTTTTCCCGAAGAAAAAATTTTACCAAGAGCTTACAAAAATGTTCAGAGCTTTACCAAAGATTTCCAGTTTGCTAAAGTAAATTTATCTATCCATATTTTATTTTTAATTTCATCACATTAAAACATATGACTTCATATTGTAAATGGAAAATTGGTTTTATTACACATGCATTTAGATCTTATTGGGTTTTCTTATTTTGTTAACCAAAAAGTGCACACATGAATAAGATTAAGTGTAAATGTTACGTTACTTCTGAACTGTGGTTCATAAACCCTTCAATTTAAGAAGGGGCTTTCTTATCACCAAGAATCATCATAAAAATTAACTTTTTAATCATGACACAAAGTAAAATCTATTTTAAATGGAGGGAATTAATTAACTTCCAAATATAGTTTCAATTGTTTCTAAAAGCTTTATCAATTCTCTACCTGAGAAAACTAATCCTTTTATTCCACTGAAATTTTTATTACATCAGAGAATGAAAGCATGCACCAAAGGCATGTTTTTATGGCAACTTTTTTTTTTTTGTAGGAGAAGCCTTGTTTTACTTATCATGAGATATTCAGGAAATTAACACTCTACGGTTCTGAAAGGGTCCTCAGACAGCCCAGATTGAAGAACAGATTGCTTCTGCAATTTCTCCATCCTTTTGTCACACCTTAATAATTATGCACAATAAGTACCAAAATGTCTCCTATTGTGCATGGTTCATCATAGTACTACAGAAAAGCCTTCGTGAACACAATAGACAGGAATAGATAGGAGTATTTACTGGATCCCATCTTCTATATATCAAGTCCAGTGTCTGCGAAAATGAATGGAAGTGAAAGAACAGTACTCAGAAGAAGCACTTGAAAATAATGTTCACAATTTGATTATTTGTAAGAGAAAAACCATAAATTTTCCAACTGGGCACTTTTACACATTTTCATTGTGTTAACATAAACAAATGACTGACAATACCCTCCACTTTGAAAGAGCACCAAAATGTGCTACTTTATTAAGTATTATAGTTAAGAAATTTAAAATAATTTGTCTTTCAAAAGGAGAGGAAGAAAAATTAAAAAAACTCAAAGGTAGTTATTTGACATTTTAATATTTTCTTGGTAAATAAATTAGTGTAAATCTCTATAAAATGGTAAAATAATATTGCTTAATTAAAATCTGCTTTCTGTTTACAGTTTATATTTAATGTTTGGAACAGAAAACAGGTAATAAAATAGTAAATAGTTTTAATATTATTCTAATTTTTAATTGTAGCAGCACTATTACTTCCAACACCATGAAGCTTTACATGTAAATTTTAGAACCATTTCTTGCTAGCTTTTCTTTGATTACTAACAGTGACCCTTTTTTTAAATTTTTAGTAATATCTTCATTTAAGCACCATTATACAAACATGTTTGTAGTTGAGTTTTTGGTTAAAATTTTAAAAATGATATTAGATTTCTGACTCTCCTACTAATTGGTAACACAAAAGTAAATGCACATTGCTGAAATAATTATTCAGAATAATTGCTATGCCAAGTTTTCCTTTAAAAATAAAATAATTTTTAGTTTGACAATGTATTCATTTAGCACTTTTTTCCTTTTAAATGAATTCAGTGCTTCAGAAAAGTGTGGAATTGACAGACTTTTGGAGAGGAGGCTTTTGTTTATCCTTCAAATAAGGACAGCATGGGCAACAGCAGGGAAAGCTTCCACTTTTAGGCAGGTGGAACTCTCAAAAAAGAAAATTCACACTCCTGTCAATACCGCTTAAAGTTATCACTTACACCAGTTTTACATGAAATAAAGCATTTTGTGGTTGTGACTCACATTACACTCACTTTCCCATGCTTAACTGAAGTTTTCCAGCCAATTCTGAAATTAATATAAATCTGCCCATGTCACTAGCAGAGCTTGCAAAACAAATAGTCCCATTTCCAAAGTTTAAAGATGCATCATTTTTTATCTGCAGAATTCATACTCAATCTGACTAGAAGTTGATTAAAATGAACTGGAGACAGGAGGTGGTCAACAGAAATCTGGTTTGTTTCATGAGTGTGGACACAACAGAGATTTTTGCAACTCACTGACAATATTTAGCTTCAGACAAATGTGCTTTTCAGCAGAGTCCCCTTGTTTGGCATGTGAGTGATATTTTCTCCTCACTAACAGGAAGGATACTAGGACACAACCAAAATGTTACATACAATATCTTCAAGTTATCTTGGAGCTGAGGTTTTTAACATATAATAACTATATATTCTAGATTGTTCAAACTTTGCAGTATCATTTGCCTCCCTATTAATTTTCAGGATTAGCAATTCTTCAGTTAATGCAGAATTAAATTTGTAACTTAACAGATTTTAAAATTGTCTTAAAGGAGCCAGAGATATAGCACAGGCATAGGGTGATTGCCTTGAATGTGGCCCAATCAGGAGCGACATGGGTTCTATTCCTGGCAACCCATATGGTCCCCAGAGCATGCCAGGAGCGATTTCTGAGCCCAGATCCAAGAGTAACCCTTGACTGTCCCCAGGTGTGACCCCAAAACCAAAATAAATAAATAAAAAGTTTGTAAAGTTGTTAAATTTATAATAGATTTTTAATCTTTCTGTTAATTAAACCCTGAAATTTTGAATATATTATATTATTAAGTTCTGAATATGCTATGTAACTTTTCATATAAGAATGACTATGAAAATATGACGGTGTAAAATAAGATAAAAATGCATGCCACTTTATAGTAGCTACATATACTTTAAAAGTTTCAAAAAATAATGTAAATATATCCTAGACATTTGGTGATTAATTTTAAGAGATAAGAGGCAGTATAAAAAGTATATTTAGGTGTGAATATTGTATATAAATATGTTATATATACCTTTATTCCTATAATTTATATGAAACATGTCAATGGTATATTTCTATACTACATCAAAAATATATGCATTGTGTATATGTTAAATTAAAAATAAGAAAATAAAAAATGGGAATACTTTTATTATTTAAATTTGTGTGGTATATTATGAGAACTAACATCTGAAGAAGACATACTGATTTGACAAAATGATTTTGTTTCATCTTATTTCTATGACTTGAGAGATCCACTGTATTCAGCAATCATATAGGTCAGAGACATTAAGTTAGAAATTTTAATTTACTATTTATTGAGGCAATATTTTATTCTAGCACTCATAAACATTTTTAATTTAAGTATAATTAAAAGTACAGTCAACACGGTGTTTATATGCCTCTACACATAGTGATAACAATAATAACAAAATTCTTACTAAATCTCTAATCAGAATTATTAACTAAATAGAGAATTTAAAGCTCAAAATATGTCCTACTATTTAATTGCAGAAATGTACAAATAATATTATTTTGAATGAGGTACATTGTTATACTATGCTATTGTTATCTATAATAGAAAAAATACAAGATATATATGACTATACTTAATAGTAAGACATACAAGAAAGACTTTCATAAGGATTACTGGTATCATTTTAAATCTCTTACAACAAAACCATAAAAATTTTTGTTTGACATTTCTCCATTTTATGGACACCAACAACATTAGAGGTATTGAAAATGCCTTGTATTTACTCTCCATTACTGACCTGTAGTTCAAGAATGTACAGTTTCTCACTTAGAACTTATTTATCAATCAAGCCTAGAAAGTTGTCATGAATTTGTAACTAGTGATGATACAAGAGTGGTGACAGTGGGGCTCCGTGTTGGTTCATGATTCCCAGGTTTCACGAATAGAAGAATGAAAATATTGAATTTCTATGAGAGAAGGTATTGAATAATTAAACATGCCCTGAATCATAGTTAGATGGTAGAAAATTTTATGGGAAAGTAGATGAGAAAGGGGAGGGAACTTCCTATGTGGGAAGGAAATTATCATGGGATTAAGTTAAGTATGGTTCATGGGGTGTGGAGGGTTGTTTACAAAAAAAAAATGAATCATTGTAAAGTCCTCAAAAGATTCTGAATTCTTTATTAATTGATAAGAATGTTACAAAGAATGCAAGAATTCTACAGAGTGGTCTGGCTGGACTGAGTCCTTAGTGTTTGGTCATTTGCCTTAGGTGTTGCCTATTATTATCTTACTTTCACATAGAGCCTAAGCTAAAGGCAGAATTCTAAGGTCTTTAGGAGTTGCTAATGCTCTGTTTAAAAGCTTTTAGTTTCAGAGAAACATAGATAGCAGAAAAAAAGCAAATAGATTTTCAGTAAAATAGAGTTAAGTGCTGGAAGGGCCGGAAAAACCAGCTAAAAATTTGAAGCTCACCATAAAGAATGGTGAACACTGTTAGGGAAATAACTACACTAACAACTAGCATAACAATGTTAAAGAATGAGAGAGGTAGAATGCCTGTCGCGAACACAGGCCGGGTGAGAGTAGAGGTTATTGATGGTGGGGATGTTGCACTGGTGAAGGCCGGTATTCTGTTTATGACTGAAACCCAATTATAAACATGCTTTTAATCATGGTGTTTAAAGATATATATATATATATATATATATATATATATATATATATATATATATATATATATATATATCAAAAAGATTGATATCAGGAGTAGAAGACCTGCAGCATATTTTCACAATAAACAGTAAAATAAATGTTTATCTCCAGTGAAATGGCTAAAATAATTATATAAACATATATTAGATATTCTTTAGTCCTAAAAATGATAGTCTTTTGCAGACTATAATATATATATAAAACGTGAGTTCATTATAAATGAAATAAGCCAGCCCCAGGCCAAACCTAGTATGATTTATGTATATGAGATATGTAATGTGGTCAAAATCATAACAACAGAAAATAGAAATGAAGTGATCACTAAGCACTGAAGAAAGGGGAAATATTAACATGTTTACATTTCTGAATTAAACAACATACTTAAAAGTTTTATTTTTTATTTTTATATTTTTGAAATAATACCAAAGGTATTGTTTTATACCTTTTTATTGTTGCTATATCATCTCCACTGTCAAAATATCTGGATCCTCCACTATTAATCCTTCCCCATCACCCATTTGACATCCTCAGATCACAATTTAATTTACTGTATTTCAAGCTGGTTTCCTCTGGAGGTGGTCAAATACCTTGCTTTGTTTCCTTATATTTTGCATATGGATGGAATTCTTTGATGTTTCTTTTTTTCTTTCTGACCCACTTAATTTTCTTTCTGACTCACTAACCATCTCTAATTCCATTAAACTTGCAGTAAATAGCAAGGTTTTATTTCTCTCTTAGCTGAATAGCATTCCATTGTGCAATATCCTTTATACTTAAATTTGGGTGTCCACATCTGGTTGTATGCAGGAATTATCCTGGGTCTGTGTTCAAAGGTCATTCTCGGTGGGACCACATGATATTTTAAGGAATCAAACTAGGGTTAGCTATGTGATGGCAGGTGCCTCACCTCTCTAATATCTCTCTGATCCATTATAGGTTATCTTTATGCAGTGTTGCTGGATAATTGGATATTGGCTATTTTAAATAATTGAATAAAAGTATGCTTGTGTTTTCTTATGTTATAATTTTTATGTTATAATTTTTTGATGCAGATGCCCAACAGTAGAATTATTGTGCCATATGAAAGCACTAGTTTATTAAAATTAGTGATTTTCTTTTGTCGTATAGCTTTGTGTTAGATTCAGCAGTTCTTGGAATTTACTCTTGGTTTTGTGTTCAGAGTTAACTTCTGTGTGACTCTGGGTAACATTTTGTTCTGTGGATCAAACCTGAATTTTCTGCATGGAAGGCATAAGCATCTTATCCAATGCATTGTCTCTTCAACCCTATTCTTAATTGTTTGAGATCTTTTCAAACCATTTTTTAAAATACTTGGACCAAGAAAAAAACACTATTGTCATTGAGTACTTTCTTTTCTTCCTCATCTCTGCATAAACCTGACATTTCCAGATAATTTTGATATAAACCTTTCTTACTGGTTCTAGCTAATAATTCATTGTCATTTTAATTTATATTTTCCTGACAGTCAGTGATGAACTTTTTTCCCATATAATATTAATTTTCTGCTAACTTGGATAACTAAATATTTTTATCTCTCTCTTTTTATGGGGTTATTTTGTTATAGTTATTTAATCTGAAAGTGCATTATATATAAAGAAATAAGGTTTAGCATAAACGTCATAAATCTAATGTATATATTCATATATATGTAATAGGATATTAACCTCTTTATCCAATGTATGATATATGAGTATTTTCACCCATTCAGTGGGGTGTCTTTTTGGTTAGGCCTCATTTCTTTCATAGTGAAGAAACATCTTAGTTTAATATAGCACCAACAAAGAAGCAGCTGCAAAGTAGCAGCAGCAGTAACATCAGCAAAAGGAGTCCGTCAGCAAGGAAGCCAGGAGAAGCGGCTGAAAGGGAAACAGAGGCAGAGTGTCAGAGAAGGAGCAGAGAAGAGGCTGTTTGGAAAAGGCTCGCGTAGAAGCCATGTGAGGACATGTATATGTTAGGTTAGGACAGTGAAATAAAGCTGCCTGACTCCTGGAACTTCATCTGACTACTTTGTTCATTTTTCTGTCGTCACCCTGCAATTTGTAATATCTGAGGCCGGAGAGGTAACATAGTTGTCGACCTTTATCTCAACTATCTTTTCCTGGTTATCTTGTGGGCTATAAGTACTTCTATGGAAAGCTTCTTTTTAAATTTCTAGATATGATATTCATGATCATTCTATTCTATATCCTTAATAAGTAAGTGGGTTTGTGTGTGTGTATATGTGTGTGCATGTGAAAACAAATGGAAATGGTCAGGGTTAAGTCTTTGAACTCAAGGATCATTCCTTTGTTTAGGGGAAACCATTCATATGGCCATTGCATATGTGGCACTAGGACTGAGATTCTGGTGGAACACATGCATGGCAAGTGCCTTACCACCCATAACACTAAATGCCCCCCCTCTACTGCCCAGGAATAATTTTGTAAAAATGGTCAGTACTTTCTACTTTTATATTAATATAGTTAGGCATATATTCCTGGGTTTTTGTGGGTTTTTTTTTATTTTTCTCATGGAACAATAGGTGATATCAATAATCTGAGTGGGGCTGCAGAATGTAAGGTAAAGTGCGGTATCTTCTGTACTTTCGTGTCAGCCCACAATCTCATTCAGCTCTTTCTGCCAATGTTTCTGTGAGTTATTGTGAAAGCTGCACCCAATGGTAGCTGACATCGGGACCTTGTACATTGCACATTCACATGTACTATTACTAAAATCACATTTCCAAACCCTCATTTGTTTCTGTTGTCTTTAGTCTACTTATTTTGTTATGAAAGATTCTTCTTAAAAATCTGCATAAGCATCCCCATTGCTTTTTAATCTTGATAAGTCACACTGGTTCTTTTTTGTGCTAAGTAAGTGAACCCCTTGTCTTTTGTCTTGTATACTACATTTCTTCTTGTGTTGAAGTCTTTTGATACTGCTAGGAAATGGAAGAAACAGTAGCATATTCTTCCTAGAACAATAACTCTATCCTAGAACTGGAAACTTGGATGATGATACATGATAATTTGGTCTACTTGTTTGAATCAATAGCATCAAACTTCAACCCTATAAACAAGCAAAGGTAGATGGTAATTGTTGGTACAAGTACTCTGAGATGACAGTCTTGGTTAGGCTGCCTATTCTACAAGTGGGAGGAGGGTGTCAAAGAAAGGAATGGGATGTTTTGATGTCTTGTATATATGTTCTGCAAATTTTCATTTAGTAGGAGAGGAGTACTTCTTACATACCATGCTTGTGAAGAAATTATCACTTTATACTGCTAGCTGGATGAAGAATTAATTTCTATTTCTTGGTTGTACCTTCTCAGATTACAGTTTTACTGATTTGTTATTTGTGAGAAACTGAATATTTTGTTGGTTGAAAAGATAAATATATAATATTTGCACAGACTTAAATAAATGTTTCTCCATTTTTGTGATATTTTTGTTTTAATTTTATTATTACACCATTATTTACGAAGTTGTTCATAGCAAAGTTGTTTTAGTAATACAATGTTTCAGCATCAGTCCCACCAGCAATATCCCCCTCTTCAACCCCAGGTTGACTCCCACCCCCAGTCAATAGGAGTATTTACATAGCAAATTTATTTCATGTTATTTGCTCCAATAAAACTTAAAGGAATATTAAAATTAATTATTATACAAAATAAATATCAATTTGTGTTGATTGTTTCCTGTTATTTTAACCAATATAAATAAGATATCAATTTGTTACTGAAGATGTATAAAATCTTAGAAACTTAAGGTAAATATAGTTTTTGAATCTGTTAGAGGATAACCATATGCAACATTAGTGAATTCCATACTCAATATCACATGTTGGAGAAGTTTGTGTGCTGTTTTTTTTAGAAAAGCTCTTTTAATATTTCTGCAAACTGGTTTCGAGTCTATAAATTTCCCAAGCTGTTTCCAGTCCATGAACTATTTCAAATATGAATGATTATGTAGTTGAAATGTGTATTCTTGGTGAGGTGTTCATTTGTTAAGTAGTCCTTTTCAAATACTCTTCTACTCACAGAGTTGTATTTGATCTGCTATACATCTTATGAGTTTTCTTTGGTATGTAAGTTTCTTCTTTATTCTTTCTACTGTCAGTGTGTCTCAATCTTTGGGTTTTGAACAATGTTTCTTGTATCTTTCCTACTTGAATCTAATTTTTTTTTTTTTGCTGGGATCCAACAGGCCTAAAATCTTGGCAACTCTTATTGATGATTTTTTTTATTTTTTGTATATTCATCACAAAGTAATTCTTTTACTTGAAAGTCTTCATGGACTGTTAAACCTTTCCTCTTAAACCCATCCCATAAATCTCAGGCATGCTGTTCACTTCTTTTCAGATTACCATATATCTTCGAGTATAAACCAAGTTTTTTGACATTCACACATACATATATATAGGGTAAGTTACTTACCTTTTACATGACCAATCCAGATTTATATATGGTCTCCTGAGCACAATAATGAATGACCCCTGAGCACAGAGCCAGAAGTAATCTCTGAACACAGCTGGGTTTGGCACCACCCTCCAAAAAAAAAAAGCATACAAACAAAATTATGCTATTTTTTAAATTACTTCTATAGTGATTCATTATATTCCTTTTAAATTTTTGAATTATTCTATGCTGGTAATCTAATTTCCCCAAATACAGATCTTAAAAGCACTGTTGTATGGATAAGAAAATATTTACTTTATCTGCTAAATCAATCTTCCTAATTTCATAGTTCTCTTTTAATGATCACCTAATATATAGTAAAGAACTTTATTAAGTACTTCATATGTATTTATTTAATCTACAAAAGTATCCCTCAATTATAAAATGTGAACAATTCCATTAATTTGGAGATGAGAGAGAAGATATATATGCTTTATCAATTTTCATAACTAATAAATTTGAATACAATATATACACATTTTTTCAAATTCCTTTAGCTTCTATGCTACATATAGTAAAAAGAGTTTAGTTTTAAAGCATATAAATTTATATATATGGTATAACAACAAATCCAGTTGAGAAATCAATCTTGGTTAGTGTTCTGGCCAAGTGATTTAATACAAAAATAACTTTTGCATTTACCTAATTTTTAACAATTTTTGAGAAAAAAATGATCAACAAGAGGAACTTACTTGTATTTTGTGAAGATTTATGTATATGAAATTTTGATTTCAAAGTAACAGAAAAATAAAGTTAACATTTCCAGTCTATTTATTCTTCAAATCTGCCATGTTTATGATGTCAATTGATATTTTCTCTTTCATTATGTGCACAGGGAACATGCTACATGGTTTACAGTAAGGAATAACTGTGATCTGAAATGCCAAACCTAACATCATATTTCTTGGTTCTAATATCATTAGACAGTCATATTTTATGACTGTGACAGCAAGGCTATGACAGATGACACTTTGAGAGTGTTGGAGGGAATGCTCATATAGCACTTAATCAAATGGTTGCAATGTCTAAAAGGATTAAAATCAGGCAGGCTATGACTCATAAAATTATGTTTTCTATTATCTCAAAACTGACAATGAAATACTGTCTATTTTACATATGTGTATGTCCTATTCTTTTAACAGAAAGACTTCCACAAAACGAAACCAATATTTTTCCAGGTAACTCTTATATAATTTTAGAAAATTATATGTATTTATAAATGCTTGTGTTTTCTAAAATTTTGGAAGTAAGGATTTTATACTAGATGTCCCCAGTAACTACTAACTACTGAATATTAATTTTTCACATAACTTTTAAAATATACATGCTTATATAAAACGTAAATTTGAAATACATTGTCATTACTTTTATAGTTCACATACTATTATTAATATATTGCTGGGTATTTTCATTTATAGATATAAGAAACAATATAATTTAATAACTTATGCTAAATATATTTCCTTTTACTGTTATTTAAATATTGATATGATCTTATTTCTGATTATTACTGTTTAGGAAAGCAAAATTTGAAAGAGACTTTTTGAAATTAATGAAGTCTTCTATAAAAAGGACCTTATACTACTTTTTAAAAATTTTAGATTTCTGTATACCTTTATTCAAATTTTCTCCTAACGTTGTACTATAGAAATATATTGTCATATATTGTTTCTTAATTACAGATGAATTTCTCAAAAGGAACATGAATGACTATAATTTTTTCTTTTATCCTTTCTTTTTTATTATGTGTATAATCTGTTATTTGAATAACTATTTTGAATATACCAAAAAGTCTCAATTATTTGGATTATCTAGCAATTTTATCAACTGGAAACAAGTTACCCAAATGTAAAAAAGTAAATTATTAAAAAATTAGTGAAAATAATTGTTATACATTTGTATAATTCTTTACACAAGTATAAAAAAGGCCTTGAGTATAACATGATTACTATGATTTATCATAGTTCCAATAACATTAAATAAGCTCTAGGTCAATGTATTTGGATTATAGACTTTAATAATTAGGAAAAATTTGTTGTATTTTTACCAGTCACTAAAATTAAAGTATATCTTATTAAATATTTATGCTTTATATATCTGTATATATACTTATACACATTATAATTATCAAATATTTAGGAGATTTTGAATATTATTGTGTACAATATCATGAAAAGGTGATTTGGGTAAAATATTGAATTGCCTAAAATATGTATTTTAAAATAAAAAATATATATAACTTTTAAGAGAAAGAAAAGTAGTGAAAAAAGGGGTCAGATAGATAGCACAAGTGATATGGCACTTACCTTGCATACATTTATCTTTGTTTCAATTCCTGGCACTGTTCTTTGTATACTGCCAGAAACTATTCTTTAGCACAGAGCTAGAAAAAGTTCTGGCAGCGAAAAGACCAAAATATCCACCCTATGAAAACATTTATATACAGCTCTTTGTTTTTATTATTGATTTTAAGAAGATATATTAAGAATTTAGGAGAATAGATATCTATATAGAAATATGATTATGAAATGTTGGTTTAAAACTTAATCAGAACTCATTCACATATCATATCATAAATTCTAACAAGTACTATATACTAAGTCCATAAAAATTTAATTCTTTGATCAATAAATCCTATTATAAATCAGTATATATATATTTATATATGGTAATTATCTAATGTAAATCCATTGGCAATAACTTTGATTTGAATCTACTTGAGGCATTACTATTTAATGTAAATAATGACAAGTATAATGTTTGGTTGAAGATATAATGAAAGAAATTATTTTGGCTGAAACCATGGTTGTTTATTTAGTGAAAAACCATGGTGAATATATTAATACTAATTAAAACTAATTAAAATGTCTAACTTCTTATATTTTAGATAATAAAATAGTTTTCAAGCACTTTCTCTATTATTTTATTTTATTTTATTTATTTTATTATTTTATTTTATTTTATTTTATTTTATTTTATTTTATTTTTTGGTTTTTGGGCCACATCTGGTGGCACTCAGGGGTTACTCCTGGCTGTCTGCTTAGAAATAGCTCCTGGCAGGCACGGGGGACAATATGGGACACCGGGATTCGAACCAACCACCTTTGGTCCTAGATGGGCTGCTTGCAAGGCAAACACCGCTGTGCTATCTCTCCGGGCCCCCACTTTCTCAATTTTAATTCCTGATAATCATTAGCACTAATAATTTAGAAATGTTATCTTGGTAGTGATCCTAGCTGCCACAGTTTCCCAAAGACTTACTGTGGTATTAGGAAGGGACATATATCATGTAGCTCCTATATCCCGAAGTATTTAGATAATGGACAGATACTAGACAGTGCTAGCACACCAGTAGTAAACAACAAGGAGTAAAGAGGAGATGTATGAGAGCTATTTGCTGCAAATTCTTACTTTTAAATTATAGTTACATATAAATTATGAGATTTTATACTTCTTGAAAAGTAATATCTGGGGCATCAAAATTTATTTAAATCTATAAAATATTAAAGTGTGATATTTGAAGAAAATATGAAGGTCAAGTTCTAAAACATAATACAAGGTATATTTGATATCATTTATTTGGTTTAATAATAAATAGCTTGAAAGCTGCAATTTGTTCAGATGCTATATTTTTTGAAAATTCTATTGACCATACATGTACATTTGAAGTAAAATCACAAAAATGTGATTTAAATATAAAATATTTAATATTGATCCTAATTAATGGCTTTAAAAATAAAATCATATAACACTTAAACAGAAACTGAATGTTCATATAATTCCTAGAAGTTGAGTGTTAATTTGATGCAAATTTTTATTTTATATATCAAATAATTTCTTTTTATATTAAAATATCACTCTAAAGATCAATGTTTTCTTATTTTTCATAAAAAACAAGTTTTATTTGGGTCATACTTTGAACACTGTATATAGTGACCTATCTAGATTTATCCCCTGGTGTCACATATGGTCTTCTGAACCTACCAGAAGTGATCTTTGAGTGCAGAACATTATACAATTAGTTGTGGCTCCCAAAACTAAAATAAAGAAGTGTATTTCCATTATTTATATGTAAACATCTAATATTTTTATATTTTATATAGAAAATGTTGATGATTAAAATGTATAAAAATTAAAATCTAGGTTCCATGGGGCCCAAATGGTTACTTGGGCCTTGAGATGTTTGCAGGGGTCTCAAACTCAATTTACCTGCGGGCCGCAGGAGGCAAAGTCGGGGTGATCCTTGAGTGCAAAGTCAGTAGTAAGCCTTGAAAATTGGGGGGGTGTGACCCAAACAACTAAAACAAAACAAAACAAAAAGGATTTCTCTAGGGCAGGGCCACAAAATGTTGTACGGAGGGCTGCAAACGGCCCGCAGGCCGCTAGTTTGAGACCCCTGCTAGCATTTTCATAAATAAAAGATTCCTGAAGTTATAGCATCTTAAATATTTAATCTTATTAAAAAGAACAAAGTTGGTGGCAAAATAGTTCATCATTTCAATATAATTGGTATATATTTGTTAATCAAAATATATATTATTTGAATGAATATAAAATAAATCAAACCCTACAACACAATGTAAAATTCAAAAATAAAATAGTGAACTTTAATCTTTCATATGAATGCTAAGTAGTCACAACTAAAAGAAGATAGCTTTTAACATTTGAGTTAGGAAAGCTGCCTATGTACAGGTTTGGTTTTGTTTTGATTTGGCTAAAGTTGGCAGTAACTCGGGGTTACTCCTAACTCTGAACTCAGAAATCACTCCTGCCAGGCTCAGGGGACCATATGGGATGTCAGGGATTGAACCCAATTTTGTCTTGGATCGGTTGATGCAAGGCAAACGCTCTACAACTATGCTATCTCTCCATCTCCCAAGCCTTTATACACATAAAATAGTTAACTTAAGACTTTGGATTAAACTATATCCAAAAATAAGCAGAACATATATTAAATAGTTAAAGATAAGGAAAAGAATACAATTACCGAAATGATAAACCTTTATACTAGTCTCGTTCATAATTTATTGTAGAGCAGAATATAACTAAGAAAAATTTTAAGTAGGCAACTTGAATTAAATCAAATAATATAACTTTTGAGTTCAAAGAGATAGCTCATAGAGATGGAAAATATGTATTGAGTGCCTAGGAATTCTAATTCTACTCTTGGCATTGAATGACCTCATTCACCACCTCTGGTAGGTCCCTGGTGACCCTTATAATCAGTAGGCCCCAACAGTATTGGGTCACAATTCCATAGTACTGAGCCTTCAAGTTTGCACCAGTGGGACAAGTTTTTGGAGAAGTGTTCTCTGGAATTTAAGCATTTATACAATAGTCCTCCAAATTAAAAATATTCTGTATATAACTATAAGTACAATAAAATAATAAATTGTAATGTACAGGCAGAAGAAAATATTTTTAGACTCTTTATCTAATGTTGAAAGATTATTAAAAATTTCTTTAGGTTCAATGTTGTGAATTGTTATATTTTTTCCCTCAGTATAATCTGTAGATCCAGGACTGACTTTGGTGCCTGGTGTTAAAAATTTTGAGTTTCTCTTTTTTATATTTTTGCTTATTTCAAACTAGTTTCCTGCAAAACATCTATTGTTGGATAGTGTCTTTTTACAATTCATGCTTTAATTTTTTTTTCAAAAAATTAGTTATCGATGTATTCTGGGTCTCTCTCTCTATCCCTGGTATCTCAAGACTGAACTGAACTGGTGTGTCCTTAATTTAATACCACACTATTTTTTTTAAATTTGAACAAAGTGGATTACAAATCTTTTAGCTGTTTTCTGTTTGTCTGGTTTTTTTTTTTTTTGTTTGTTTGTGTATTTCTGGGGGTGTTAATGCCTGGAAGTGCACAGGACTTAATTTCGATTTTCTGCTAGAATCACACCTGGTGAACATACAAGGACTTATGGGATACTGGTGATCAAACTTTGGTATGCCCACAAACAAGTCAAGTGTCTTACCTCTATACTATATCTGTGGACCTAATTTATTATTTAAACATAGATAAATGTTGGAGGCCCTTCAGTTAGAGAGCAAAATGGAGTCTCTGATGTCTGAGTTAAAACTCTATGTGAGAAGCTGCACACTGCAGCTGCAGGCACTCCCTCCCCCCACCCCCACCTAACAGAAAAGGGCTTAAGCATAAACCACAATAAGCTTCAGTAAAGAGATGTGTAAACAGGCTTGAGTTAAGACAAGATCTGAAACTCTGTTGCAAGGGACCTAGCTGAAAAACAACTGCAAGGGATCTAGCTGAAAAACAACTTATAGTTTGTGGTTAAAAGATAATAGCTCTGTAAACTTTAACTTTGAAAAACAGAATGTTCCTGTGGAAAATTACCACCCCCTACCTTCTTTGTTTTGCTTATGGTATATAAGCTTGTTTCTCTCTCATTAAACTGGACTCTTGATCAGACCCTCGCCTTGAGTCTCATTATTTTCCCAGCCCCTCTTTTCATTTCAGGTCGGATCCTCTTTGTGACTCACGAATAATTTCGTGACTCCCCAATTCTCCTGCGGGCAGGGGCCCCGGGGGGTCGCAGATAAATAATAACCAAAATAATATTTTTCCTCAAAAATTGACCTTTCCTTGTTCAAGTAAGTTGTTGTAAACATGCAAAACCATATTCAAATATTTTTCTAATAGGAATATTTTGGCATGAACATATTTTTTTTCTTTATTTTAACATCTTGATTACAAATATGATTGTGATTAGGTTTCAGTCATGTAAAGAACACCCCCCTTCACCAGTGCAACATTCCCACGACCAATGTCCCAAATATCCCTCCAGTCCACCCCACCCCCACCTATACTCCAGACAGGCTTTCCAATTCCCTCATTCATTCACATGCTTATGGTAGTTCTCTGGGTAGTTATTTCTATAACTGCACTCACCACTCTTTGTGATGAGCTTCATGAAGTGAGCTGGAAATTCTAGCCCTCCTCTCATTGTCTCTGAGAATTGTTGCAAAATGACTTTTATTTTTCTTAAAACCTATAGATGAGTGAGACTATTCTGCGTCTCTCTCTCTCTCCCTCTGACTTATTTCACTCAACATGATAGATTCCATGTACATCCATGTATAGAAAAATTTTATGACTTTATAAAGTTATATTTTGCATAATATTCCATTATGTATATGTACCACAGTTTCTATAGCCATTCGTCTGTTGAAGGGCATCTTGGTTGTTTCCAGAGCCTGGCTATTCTGAATAGTGATGCAATAAATATAGGTATAAGGAAGGGGTTTCTGTATTATATTCTTGTGTTCTTAGGGTATATCCCTAGGAGTATAATAGCTGGGTCAAATGGGAGCTCAATTTCCAGATTTTGGAGGAATCTCCATATCGCTTTCCATAGAAGTTGGGCTAGACAGCATTCCCACCAGCAGTGGATGAGTTCCTTTCTCCCCACATCCCCACCAACACTGATTATTCTCATTCTTTGTGATGTATGCCAATCTCTGTGGTGTGAGATGGTACCTCATCGTTGTTTTGATTTGCATCTCTCTGATGACTAGTGATGAGGAGCATTTTTCAATGTGCCTTTTAGCCATTCGTATTTTGTTTTTATCAAAGTGTCTGTTCATTTCTTCTCCCCATTTTTTGATGGGATTAGATGTTTTTTTCTTATAAATTTCTGTTAGTGCCCTGTATATTTTGGATATTATCCCCTTCTCTGTTGGGTGTTGAGTGAATAGTTTCTCCCACTCCGTGGCTCTTGTATCCTGGGCACTATTTCTTTTGAGGTGCAGAAGCTTCTCAGCTTAATGTATTCCCATCTGTTTATCTCTGCTTCCACTTGTTTGGAAAGTGCAGTTTCCTCCTTGAAGATGCCTTTTGTCTCAATGTCATGGAGTGTTTTACCGACGTGTTGTTCTATATACCTTGCTAATGGTATCAGGTATGATATCAAGGTCTTTAATCCATTTGGATTTTACCTTCGTACATAATGTTAACTGGGCTCTATGTTCGCTTTTTTGCACGTGGCTAACCATTTCTGCCAGCACCACTTGTTGAAGGGTTTTCCCTGCTCCACATAGCATTTCTTGTTCCTATGTCAAATATTAGGTGATTGTATGTCTGGGGAACATTGTCTGAGAAATCACGCCTATTCCACTGATCTGAGGGTCTGTCTTTATTACAATGCCATGCTTTGATAACTATTGCTTTGTAGTACAGTTTAAAGTTGGGGAAAGTAATGACTCCCATTTTTCTTTTCCCTAGAAGTGCTTTAGCTATTCAAGGGTGTTTATTGTTACAGATGAACTTCATAAGTGTTTGATCCACTTCTTTGAAGAATGTCAGGGTTATCTTTAGAGAGATCGATTAAATCTGTACAATGTTTTGGGGAGTATTGCCATTTTAATGATATTAATTCTGTCAATCCATGAGCAGGGTATGTGTTTCCATTTCCATGTGTCCTCTCTTATTTCTTGGAGCAGGGCTTTATAGTTTTCTTTGTGTAGGTCCTTCACGTCTTTGGTCACGTTGACTCCAAGCTATTTGATTTTGTGTGGCACTAATATGAATGGGGTTGTTTTCTTAATGTCCATTTCTTCCTTATTACTATTGGTGTATAAAAAGGCCATTGACTTCTGTGTGTTAATTTTGTAGCCTGCCACATGCTATATGAGTCTATTTTTTTCTAGAAGCTTTTTGGTAGAGTCTTTGGGGTTTTCTAAGTAGAGTATCATGTCATCTTCAAACAATGAGAGCTTGACTTTTTCCTTTCCTATCTGGATTTCCTTGATATCTTTTTCTTGCCTGATCACTATAGCAAGCACTTCTAGTACCATGTTGAAGAGGTGTGGTGAGAGAGGAAAGCCTTGTCTTGTACCAGAATTTAGAGGTAAGGCTTTTAGTTTTTCTCCATTGAGGATAATATTTGCTATTGGCTTGTGGTTCAACTAGATTGAGAAATGTTCCTTTCATTCCTATCTTGCTGAGAGTTTTGATCAAGAATGGGTGTTGGACCTTATCAAATGCTTTCTCTGCGTCTATTGATATGATCATGTGATTTTTATTTTTTATTGTTGTTGATGTGTATGATGTTAATAGATTTACAGATGTTAAACCATCCTTGCATTCCTGGGATGAAACCTACTTGGTTGTAGTGTATGATCTTCTTGATGATACATTAGATCCTATTTGCCAGGATTTTGTTGAAGATCTTTGCATCTGCATTTATCAGGGATATTGGTCTGTAATTTTCTTTTTTGGCAGCATCTCTGTGTGGTTTTGGTATCAAGGTGATTTTGGCTTCATAAAAGCTGTTTGGGAGTATTCCCGTTTTTTCAATTTCATTGATGAGCCTGGCTAGGATTGATAGTAGCTCCCATTGAAAGTTTTGAAAGAATTCATTAGGAAATCCATTTGGGCCTGGGCTTTTCTTTTTGGGCAGATATTTGATTACAGTTTCAATTTCCTCAGTAGTGATGGGGGTGTTTGGATATGTTACATCCTCCTTCTTAACTGTGGAAGGTTATAAGTGTCCAAGAATTTATCCATTTCTTCTAGGTTCTCATGTTTAGTAGCATAAAGTTTCTCAAAGTAGTCTCTGATTACCCTTTGGATCTCTGCAATTTCTGTCGTGATCTCCCCCTTTTCATTTCTAATACATGTTATCAGGTTTCTCTCTCTTTGGGAGTTTTGCCAATGGTCTATCGATCTTGTTTATTTTTTCAAAGAATCAACTTCTGCTTTCGTTGATCTTTCGAATTGTTTTTTGGTTTTCCACTTCATTGATATCAGCGTTCAGCTTTGTTATTTTCTGTCTCCCTATTTTAGGTTTCTTATGTTGGTCATTTTCTAATTTTTTAGCTGCATCATTAAGTTATTCAGGTACACCCCTTCTTCCTTCCTGATATTTGCTTGTAGAGCTATAAATTTTCCTCTCAAGACCGCTTTCACTGTGTCCCATAGACTCTGGAAGTTTGTGTCTTCATTATCATTTGTTTCCAGGAAAGTTTTGATTTCCTTTTTGATTTCATATTGAACCCACTGGTTGTTCAGTAGCAGGCTGTTCAATTTTCAATTGTTAAAGTTTTTCTTCTGTGTGGCTTTGTAGTTCACATCTAATTTCAGAGCCGTATGGTCAGCAAAGGCAGCCTGCAATATTTCCATCCTCTTGATTTTATGGAGGTATGTTTTATGTGTCAGCATGTAGTCTATCCTAGAGAATGACCCATGTACATTGAAGAAGAATGTGTATCAAGGTTTTTTGGGATGGAGTGTCCTACATATATCTACTAGTCCTCTTTCTTCCATTACTCTTTTCAGGGCTAGTATGTTTTTGTTGGGTTTCAGTATGGTTGACCTATCAAGTTGTGTTGGGGCCATGGTGAGGTCTCCCACATTTATTGTGTTTTTATTGATGTCTTCTTTCAGATTTGTCAGTAACTGTATAAGGTAATTTGCTGGTCTCTCATTGGGTGCATATATGTTTAATAGTCTGATTTGTTCCTGTTGCACATATCCCTTGATTAGTACATAGTGTCCATCTTTGTCCCTTAACACTTTTCTGAGTATAAAATTGGTTACATCAGATATTAATATGGCCACCCCAGCTTTTTTTTTTTTTTTTTTTTTTGTGTTTTTTGGGTCACACCCGGCTGTGCTCAGGGGTTTTTCCTGGCTCTGTGCTCAGAAACTGCTCCTGGCAGGCCCGGGGGACCATATGGGACGCCGGGATTCGAACCGATGACCTTCTGCATGAAAGGTAAACGCCTTACCTCCATGCCATCTCTCCGGCCCCCACCCCAGCTTTTTTGAGGGTGTTTTTTGCTTGGATGATTTTCCTCCAGCCTTTGATTTTGAGTCTATGTTTGTTCTGACTATGCAGTTGTGTTTTTTGTAGGCAGCAGAAGGTTGGATTCATCTTTTTGACCCATTTTGCCACTCTGTGTCTTTAAATTGGTGAATTTGGTCCATTGACATTGAGGGAGATGATTCTCATAGGATTTAATGTCACCTTTTTAGATAAGTTTGCTGTGTTTGTTGGTCTCTCTTGTCTTAGAATAGACCTGTCAGTTTTTCCTTTAAGGCTGGTTTTTCATCTGTGAACTTTCTGAGCTGTTGTTTATCCATGAAGCTATATATCTTTCCTTCAAACCTGAATGTGAGTAGGGCTGGGTGTAGTAGTCTCAGTGAGGCATTCATTTCATTCAGTCTTGTCACAATATCCCACCACTGTCTTCTGGCCTTGAGAGTTTCTTGTGACATGTCTGCTGTAAGTCTTAGGGATGCTCCTTTGAATGTAATTTCACTTTTTGTTCTTGCTGCTTTCGGTATTCGATCTGTATCTGTGGAATTTGTCATTGTAATGAGGATGTGTCTTGGGGTGTTTTCCTTTGGGTTTCTTTTAACTGGTACTCTTCGGGTATGTAAGATTTGATTGCATGCAGTCTTTACCTCTAGGAGTAGTATCTCTTTGTTGATGTCTTTGACAGTTGATTCTTCCTGGAGACCTCCTACCTGTGTCTCTTGGACTCCAATTATTCTTATGTTGTTTCTGTTGAGTTTATCAAAGAAATCTATTTTCATCTGTTCGCATTTCTTGAGTACTTTTTCCATTACCTGATCATTTGTCTTAAGGTTCTTTTCCAATTTCTTCTGCTGTGTTGAGTTTTACTGCATCACATCTTCCAGTACTTTGATTCTCTCCTCAGCTGCTGTTACCCTGCTGGTGAGGCCATAATTGAGGTTTTCAGTTGATCTACCGTGTTTTTCAGATCTGTTATGTCAGTTTGGAGTTTTCTAATTTCTGTCTTTGTATTCTATTCAGATCGATCTATGCTTTCTTTGACTTCTACAAACATCTTCATATTGCTATTTTAAGTTCCTTATCCAAGAGGTTAATCAGATGGTTGGAATTTTTTAGGTTATCCTAGCTATCATCTTTATTCTCTGTGGATGGTGTTTGCCTGCAAGGTTTCCCCATTGTCACGCTTGAAGTGTGATTTTTCCTGAGTGTTGTGGTGGGGTTCATTGGTTAGAAAGAGTATGTGGCTGTGAAGCGGAGTGTCTGTGCTCTTGTGCAGATTCTAGATGACAGGATTTTTTTGGGGGGTGCACTTCCTAGGCCTCTGAGTAAAGCTTCAAGTATTCAGGGAGACAGACAAGCAAAGCAAAGAGTTTCCTTCAAGTCCTCATGGTCATCCAAGGCACAGCAGGAGGGCAGAGCCAGCGAAGAACTCTCTGTAGTAGGCAGGATTGCCCTCAGGAATGCTGATTAAATCCAGTCTCAGGTGGCTGGAAGCACTATGGCCCAAGATAGCTTCTGCACCCTTCTGACTCCTGACAGAAACCAGCATGAACATTCTTACTATTGATCAAAATCCTATGATCCAAGAAACAATGTCTTTTTTTTTTCTAAAAAGTTAATTAGCTAGTCTTCTGGTATATGCCAAATAACAAGCATGCACTCCTTAGAAAAAAATAGCTCTAGAATAATTCTAAAAGAAAAGTAATGTGTATCACTATAAAATGTTCCCTTTGAAATAGTGACATTCTAACAACTCTGAATTTTACTTAGGAGAATGTAAGTGATATGCAAATTCAGTGAATGTTGAATGCATCCTGAGAATAGTCAGATTGCAAAAGAAATTGTTTTCAAAATCAAACCTTAGTTACTTAAAATGCTTCCATGTTTCTAAATATTATTCTTTCAGAAAGATAGTAGGAGTCCACTTCCATTTGTCAAATAAAAACTTTGTAAAGTTCTTTAGCTGTTATAGGAGCAATAAGTGATCATTCTTCATTACATGTATACCTTTTTTTTTTTTTTTTTGGTTTTTGGGCCACACCCGGTGACGCTCAGGGGTTACTCCTGGCTATATGCGCTCAGAAGTCGCTCCTGGCTTGGGGGACCATATGGGACGCCGGGGGATCGAACCGCGGTCCGTCTCCTAGGCTAGCGCAGGTAAGGCAGGCACCTTATCTCCAGCGCCACCGCCCGGCCCCACATGTATACCTTTTTGCCACACCATGTGGTGTGCAGGCCTTATCCTTGGCACTCTACTCATGGAACATTCCTGGAGGGACTCAGGAGACCAAATATGGTACTGACAATTGAACTCCATGAAAGATCCATGCATTTACAATAGGTATCTTCTTACTATAATTTCACTCCTGGCCACAGGCACATTAGCAAATGAAAAACAAATATTTACCTAATATTTGCTATTTAAAATACTAATTACTATATAACTTTGAAGTACTTAAATATTTGAAATTTTGAATAATTGGTGATAGTTAAATCTGCATGTATTAACTATAATACAAGTTAAAAGAAAATGTAAAGAAACGTAAAAACTATAAGAATATCTTGCACTCTCCTTTATATTTTTATAGACACTTTGTAAGTTTCCACAAAAAGAGCCGTCACTGATGGACTAAATGTTATCTCTACTTTATGAGATTTATTTTATTGTGTGATTTCAGTTATGTTTTTCTTTCCTATTCTTTTAATATCCTTTTAGGTATTTTAAGTTTATAATACCTGGAAATGATAAAGCTTATTGCATAACAAAATCCAAGAGTAGATCTTCTCCCAGAGTGTTAAGCTTACTAATGAATAACAAATTTTCACTTCTATTGATTCTAGACCTGTTCAATCTCTACATTTCTCTTTATATGAGCAATATTCTGTGTCTATCTTCATTCTAACTATCCTTACTCAAATGATACTCTCCACATACATCTACATAGCAGCAAATTTAATTATTTTATTTTTCTTTAGCTAAGTAGTATTCCATTTGTATATATAACAGAGTTACTTTATTCAAAATTTATCCAAAGTAAGACTTATGCACTGCAATAGAAATGAGGACCAAACTAAAAGATTTCCCATATATTGGTAACAAATATTTGCATATCATTCATTTGATAAGTGGTCAATATTCAATATCTAAAGCAATATTAGGACTTTAAAATAAAATAGAATAACTATCCCCATCAAAAAAAATAAGGGGGAAGGTACAGGTGAGTAGTTATTTCTCCAATACAGGTTACAAATGGACAAAAGGCCATTGAAAAAATGCTCTACAACACTCATCACTAGGAAAATTAAAATCAAAGTAACAATGCAATATTACCGTACAATTGAGATGTGGCGCATATTACTTTCGGCACACATCACAACAAAAAAAATGTTGGCATGGATATGAGGGAAACTGATTTGCTGCTGGTGAAAATAACAACTTTTCTAGCCTTTTTTTTTAAGTAATATGGTTGACTCCTCAAAAAACTAGGAACTGTGTTTTTGATGACTCCGAAATTCCATTTCTGGGGAGTCACAAGGAGGTTCAAAAATTATTCATAAAAGACATTGTGCCCCTATGTTCACTATACCACTTTTTACAATACCCAAAATATGAAATCAAGCCAGTGTCCAATAACACATGACTAGAAACAAAAATTATGATACACATTTTGTCTATTGTTTTCTGATTTATAGGTACCTCACCTAATATAATATCTATATAATATATAGATATAAATTTATATTTACATACATGTTATATTTATATATTTAATATTTATATTTAGTATATATTAAATATATTAATTAACATACTTAATTAATATATTTAATATTTATATATTTATATAAACCTATTTATATATTTCAATAAAGGTGTTCAGAAAAAAGGAATAAGTTAAAACATTTTCACCATTAATTAATTGATCTTGAAATCTTCTAGCATTTTAGTCTTACATATTAGTTTGAAAGCAATATTTTAAAAAACACAACATAAGAAAGTATTCCATTGCATATATAGTCCATTGTATTTACGCAAACATAATGGCTCTCTCGTTTTAAAATTTATATACATGTTTGACAATCAGTTTTTAACACTGAATGTTACACTAAACGTTCAATTATAGACCATTCTTTATTAAATCATTTTTTGCTTAAACTGGTACATATCACCTAAAAAACTGAACATACTAAAATATATTTTAAGCCCACATTTTTAAAAATTATTACTACATATTATATGAAAACTGAAAATAGTTTAAAATTATTTCTTACCAAAATTGTGTTTTATATCTGAGTACATTTTTTTCCTCAGGCTATGAGCAGCAAAAGATCTTTAAATTGTTATCTCTTGCCCACAATAGTCTAAAGTTTCTTTTCAAGGTTCAAAAACAGTGAAATCTTGTTTTTTATAAAAATGAACATAAAAGAAAAAGGATACTATCTGACATGGATTCTTTTCAGTTTTGGAAGAAGGATTTATTTTGGATTCTTGTTGTGACACCACAGAGAGCAGGAAGATTTCTTCAATCCTGTGATTTAAGAAAATCTTATTGGAATGAGTGTTCTCTGGTTATGATGTTCATTCCTTCATTGCTAGATTCTAAAGCCAGTGGTTTAATTGTGTTGATGACTAACTTCCATTGTGCAAAGAACTTAATTACATACTGTGGTTTAGTTTCTATTTTGCCAGGCAGCCGTTCATCCATAAAAGAATGCTGTTGAAAGTAAGTGGTAAAATGCAAAAGAAATTGAAAGCACATGATTCTAGTCAAGAAGCAAATAAGTAGCTTTCAAAGAAAAGCCAGAATACTGGAAGCAGAATCCTACTTTAAAAATACAAAGAAACGGCTGGCATCCAAAGAGAAATATTTTGTAATTTTACTTACTGCTCAACATAATAAAATAATTTGAACTTATCCTTGCACTTTTTTTTCACTGGTAAATTAGTGATTTATTAATGAACTTAAGTTTTTTTTTAATTCCTATACTTAAAAAATATAATGTTGCCTTAGAGACACATGGTCATTCTCTTTTTCCACCGGTAGGTAATTATTATAATTCATTTTATTTTATTGGGTGTGTTTTTTGGGGAGAATACATCTGGCTATGTTCAAGGCTAATTCTTGGCTCTGGGATTGAGGATCACTCCTGGTGTTATTTGGTGGACTATATGTTTTGCCAGTGATCAAACTTTGAGCTGAAATGTTGTCCTCAGGATGTACCTTCTAGCCCTATTTATTTCATTTTTAAATGTAAAATATTGACGTGGGAGCTAGTCAGCTTTGAAATAACCTCAGACTTGTAAAAATAGCAGGTTGAAAAATCTGGATAATTTTCTTCAGTTTAAAACATGTTGAAATTTAGGCCAGAATGATAGCACAGTGATAAGTTGATTGTTTTGCACGCGGCCAACCCGAGACCGACCTGGGTTCAACCCCCAGCATCCCATATTGTCCCCTGCCAGGAGCAATTTCTGAGCTAAGAGCCAGAAGTAATCCCTGAGCACCAAGGGGTGTGGCCAAAAAATAAACTCACAAAACAACAACAAAAACAAACAATAACAAATAAAACATGTTGAAAAGTAACAATTTAGCAAAAGAAATGCTAAATAATAAATACCCAGGAATTTTCTCTGGGTCTGAGTGAGGATAAATAAATATTCACCGCTATGTAGGAAGTATTCACTGGGCACAGGCAGTAGAGAGAATTTGTAATGCATTGACTTTGAGTTCTGTCTTCACATAACGGTTGTGTAAACTTGGTTAATGAAATGCTTTGATGAAGTTAGTTATGGAACTTTCGTTGTACAGGAGTGTATGATTAGTATGACATATTGTGCAGGACTGATGTGAGCATTTCATGAGAAAAAGTACAGCAGGGACCGGAGAGTTAGCACAGAGGTAGGGCATTTGCCTTGCAAGCAGTCGATCCAAGCTGGATGGTGGTTCAAATCTCGGCATCCCATATGGTCCCCACTGCCTGCCGGGAGCGATTTCTGAGCGCAAAACCACGAGTAACTCCTGAGAGTGGCTGGGTGTGACTCTCCCCCAAAAAACAAAAACAAAAACAAAAAAAAGGAAAAAAGAAAGAGAAAGAGTACCTCAAGTCCGTGATAGGAAAGGCTCAAGTATCTTCATTAAGTTAGAACATTAAATGTGGAGAGAAGTGGGGTAAATTCTGACAGCTGAGTTTTTAAGTGCATTGTAGACAGTGACCCTCCTAATAAAGTATCTTAGGGCAGAATACTGCTAATGATTATGAGAACAATGCACTTCTTTCTTTTTTAAAGGTGTTTACTGACCCTAAGTTCATTCATCTTAGATACTCTAGAGCAGCAGTCATCCCTTTAAAAAAATATTTTTGACACACTAGCATTGGACATAAGTTCAAAACCCAATTGTTCATTTTCTTTTTTTTTAATTTTTTTTTATTTAAACAACTTTATTACATACATGATTGTGTTTGGGTTTCAGTCATGTAAAAAACACCACTCATCACCAGTGCAACATTCCCATCACCAATGTCCCAAATCTCCCTCCTCCCCACCCAACCCCCACTTGTACTCTAAACAGGCTTTCCAATTCCCTTGTACATTCTCATTATTCGGACAGTTCAAAATGTAGTTATTTCTCTAACTAAACTCATCCCTGTTTGTGGTGAGCTTCATGAGGTGAGCTGGAACTTCCAGCTCTTTTCTCTTTTGTGTCTGAAAGTTGTTATTGCAAGAATGTCTTTCATTTTTCTTAAAACCCATAGATGAGTGTGACCATTCTGCGTCTTTCTCTTTCTATGAAATTATTCATTATATCTAAGCAGGTTGGCATGATGCTCTTTATTTGTTGTTAAAATTTCCCAATAAATTGGAATGTAAGTGAACATTATGCGTAAAATCCAGTGAACTGAAGTCTGTGCAGAAGAGGCTAACATGCATAAGCTAGGAAATGGGAGAACCAAGTTTTAGTTTGTAATTATCTTACTTCAAAGTATAAAGTAATGAGTAGTAAAAGGCATCTCTGTTAACCAAGAATCCATGCAAGACTAAAGTTGACAAATGAAGTTTAAATAAAAAAATTTTAAGAACAGGATTTGAGCTGGAGATAGAACATCTGATAAGACTCTTCCCTTGTATGAGGTCAAACTGGGCTTGATTCCCAGCATTGTATGTTCCTCCAAGCACTACCATGAGTCATTCGTAAGTGCAGAGCCAGTAGTAACCCATGAGCCTAGCTGGGTGTAGCCGAACATTCCCCCCAAATAGAAGTTTTTGTTAATGATCTAAATATTGGAACAATGGAAATGATAATTTTTGCTTAATTATGCAAAATATATCAATTAATTGAGGGATGCAGTATTATTAAACTTAAATAGATAGTATTTTTAGAAAGCTATCATATATTTTATCATCTATTTTTTATGAATAATACGAACTTGTTCCTAAATTGAAAAAGAATAGAAATAGATCAGACATTTTTGGTTTAATACAGGCTTAAATTGCTATGAAAGAGACTGATCAGAATGATATACTCCAGAGAAAATGTGAAATCATTATGTTTAATCAGTATAAGTAGGTCATGAAATTCTTAACATACTTACTCTCTAGAAAGCCTGACCTATTAGGACCTTTTTATTTTCTTATGCAATAATAACTTTGAACTATAAACACATCGACATTGATGATATCACATGGAAATTGAGAACAAGGAAACATTATGTACCATTATCGCAAGACAAAAGGTTTCAGCAAGATGATTTTTGTCTCCTTTAACCTACTATGAATTATTTCAGCTGAGATATTAGCGTAGCTATTACAAATTGTGTGGCATTAATAATAGATATATATAAAGACTGCTTGAACAAAATGATTCAGGTATTTCTTTTCTATTTTCCTTCAAAAACCCTTTACATCCTGATTTAATCAATCTTGAATTTAAAAAAATAAAAAGTCATCAGGAAAGTGCTTAAGTACTTATAAAATAGGGGAAAACTGCTCTCCTTTTCTCTTCAAGAATGCATTATTGAAAAATCTGTAAAATCTGTTAGATGTGCTTTAACTGTGCACCCGCACAGCCAGACAACCACTGCCACCACAAATAATGAAAATGGTCCAAAAGTGACTCAAAAAGATTCTTTATACATCCTGCAGAAAGCTAGAACCTTTCAACATATTTGTGGCTTTATTGCAGGAAGCAGACTCTTATTTGTTGATGAAGCTATTATGTAGTTATGAAACATTGCTCTTTCATTGAGGCCATGCAATATTTTTTAACTATTGGTTAAAATATAGAGAATTTAAATTCTTTAACAAAAAGCAGAAAACCAAAGAACCAGATTAATCCCCATCCAATTTTCTACAAAATGTTGCCACCTCCAAGATCAGAGGACGAACTATGTTTCTATTTATAATGTCCTCACGCTTAAAACTTGGCTATGAAAAGCTAATTGCCTTCTAACTGATGAGTTTATTGCTGATTAGTAAAGTAGTCAGTAAAATGATTTATATATGTCAGTTGTATCTATGGAAGAATAATGCTAATATTTCAGGGTTTTTAATAATCATGTTTCCTCTATTTAACATACATGCATAATATGATCATATTTAAAATAGTCAGATGTTTTAGCATAATGTTTTGGCATAACATTCACCTGTTTGAGCATATTTAGCATTATTTAGATAGGAGAGAAAATTTTAGCATGTTAATTAGTAGATATGCTATATAAAAGAACTTTTGAATGAAAAATAGACAGAGATTAGTAGAATATTAACAGTAAATATGCAAAATGATGTATTAAATATTTTGTATTTTGGCAAATAATTACACTAAACTATAAATGCAGCTGTATTCATACATTTTTATCAATAGGAATATCTGTTTATATAAAAATATTTATCATGTACATAGAACTTCATAAATTTTATTGCAGATAAGATTTTTATTAAAACATTAACTTTTTAATAATATTTCTTAAAAGGGGGAATTGAATTGCCTTACTGCCCTAAGATTAGGCTTTGCATTTTATTCATTTTGCCTGTTAAAAATAACTTTAAGAGCACAGTCCTTATTTCCTTGTTGATTTCCCTGTTTCTCAGACCAGAGAGGTCACAAGTTGAAGATGGAGAAGTTACAGGATAACTAAATCTTCCTCAAGGAGTCATTGCATAGAAGACAATCGCCTTGTAGGCTTTCTCAGATTCAACCCTGACATTATTCAACATAGAAATGGCAATAGTGATATTAATTATTAATTTGCATGTTGCTCATTACAGAAAGATAATATATATTAGAATCTAATGGAGCAAATTTGTTTTGTTTTGTTTTGTTCTTTTTTGTGGGTCACACCTGGTGATGTTTGCTGGCTACTCCTTGCTCTACACTCAGAAATTACCCTATATTGTTGCTAGGGAGACCCTATATTAGGCTGGCTTTGTGTAAGACAAGCACCCTCCCCAATATACTAACTCTGTTACAGCCCTAGTATAGTAGCAATTGACTATTTTTTTAAATTTGTGGCCATACTGTATGATTCTCAGGATTTTACTCCTTCTTATGTATTCAGGAACCACTCTTTGCAGTGCTTGGGAAAGCATAGGGGTGCCAAGGATTGAATCCAGGTTTACAAGCTGCAAGTTTTAGCTACTATATAATCTGTCCAGATCTAGGTTTTCTATCATTTTAAGATATTGTCATCAGGAAAAATTTTCAGTTATAGACACTTTCAATGTCCATGTCATCTACAAATTATAAAACATAGATCATAGCTTATTATTTTACTTACATCTTTTATACATTATAAAACAGAGTGAAAAGGCAAAAGGAATCATAAATAAAGTACAAAATTGATTTCTGTAACATTGTCCTACATTCAAATTAATTGACTTTATTCCATGAGTGTCTAAGTCAACTTTAAACATCAATAATACAGAAGTTGGTGAACATATTTAAAACTGATATAGAGGTGATCAAGAGGATAATTTTCCTGTCAGATAGAAAGATATTATAATGTGATGTTCTGAGCACTAAGTTGTCTCTGCATAAAACAATTAGTATGACTGTGAATCTTCAGGATCATCCTCAACACTAAAAACATCACAGCTTCTTCAGGGGTCAAATGAATCTCCACTGCAAGAGGTCCACAATGATGATTATAAACTTTAAAGTGATAAAGATTTTCCTTAGAGTGTTTCAGAATAAATAATGCAAGTTTTATTCTCTGTGTCTGTAGTAAATATTTGAACATATAAATGTACACTGAGAACTTTATATCATATCTCAAGAATTGCTTTTGACCCTAGACTGTGGGATAATCTGCTTGCACTGGTGTATGTATGGCACATGGGATTAAATCCTTAATCTCTGATCACACTGGGTCCGATTTAAATAACTGAGTCATGTATTGAGCCCTTTTTTCTCTGAGGCTTCCTTAAAGACAAGACTGAGGATTTCTCTAATGAATAAAGAAATTATCAGAGTTCCAACTCATAGTCTTATTTTTGAAAGGCAAATGCTTAAATCATTGAACTATCTTCATGCCTTTCACATAAATCTCCAAATTTGTTAATAATGGCTAATTTGAAATTTAAAGACAGTATTTGTTTTAATTATATTTCTACTTGGGAATTATTTTAGTTAATATATTGAAAATACAAGATTAAAAGTTCCCTGATCCAAGCTTATAGCAACATTTTTCCTGCAGCAGTGTGACATCAAGTTCTTGTTATGTATTTGCCACATGCAAGACATAAAGAAATAAACTCAGCAGAATATTTAAACTAAAAATGCTAAATGCTCTTTAAATACTTAATTTTAACCATCAGTGAGTTATTCAATATTTCAATGGCTCAAAATATGACCCATAAATAATTCGACTACTAAGTGTTTATCATACTGCATTGACACAGAATGAAAGGTCTATTGTTTTGCAAAATAATTGTTCACCGACAAAATGTCTTAAAGAACAATTTCTAAATTCAGAGCAATTACATTTTTATTTTAAAATGCACAGACATATCTTTTATATAAATAAGTCAACTGCATGGGTATTTGAATAGAGTAATTTAAAAATGTCTTCTTGAATCTACATTATCCATTAAACACCGGTTATTGTAATGACAAGATCAAGAATTATTTTTCAAGATTTGAATAGATTATAATATAAGTAATATTGCTGTTATTTTCAGTGCTTATTAATTGAGGTAGTGACAAATATGATGCATTATAGAACCTTATATGTGAAAATAATAAATTTTTTCCTTCTAAAGACGAGGTAAGGATGGTGCACAACAGGTCAAACTGCTCACTAAGTTTTGGTAAAGGGACTGGACCTCACTGTACAACATTCAATGACACTGATAAAACATAGGAGAACATTATGCTATGTGTGGTCACAACCAATTATTATTATTATTAAAAGGATTTAAATCTTTTAAAATGCAAATTTGCATCCAAAAAGATTGAATTATAAATTCAATAGCATAAATTATAAATTCATAACATAAATTAACTGTGTATAGGCTGTATCTCAAGGAAAACAAGATCTAAGAAGAAACTTTTAAAATAATATTTCTCCAAAATATTTTAGGGGGTCAAGCCTGGTAGCACTTAGGGATTACTCCTGACTCTGCATTCAGAAATTGCTCCATGAAGGCTCAGGGACCATACGAGATGCCGGGGAGTGAACACAGGTATGTTCCAGGTCTACCACATGCAAAGCAAAGGCCCTATCCACTGCACTATTGCTCTGGACCCCTAAAATATGATTTTAAAAATATCTAGAAACATAAAACTATATCCTAGATTAAAAAACCCTTACAAAACATTGTGTTCTTTTTTATCATTGAGGGAGATATGTGAGCAGGTTTAGAGAGTTTAATTTATTATAAAATTTGTTAGTTGGACATTGGTCATCACAAAAACTTCCTTTGACAGCAATCTCCAAGTCAAGTGACTAACATAGTATCTAGAATATTGCAGGCTCACTTAAAAATAATACTTGTGCTTTTCCACCACCTTTTCAGGTCACTACCATTGTGCCCTCAAAACCATCAACAATGTTCAAAATCAAGACAAGCTCTGGATGTTCCAAAGTGATTGTAAGATTCCTGTCTTGATGAATCATGATTGCACTAAAAAATTGTAAATCATTGATGATGATAGAACTGGTAAAATTGTTGTGAACAAAAAAAAATTGATGTGCTCATCCCCAGATTTGATGTGCAACTGAAAACAAAATGGCCAAATAACCTGCTCCCATCCCTTCATTTTCCTTTCATTGTACTGAAAACCTCAGCATGCATCATGGAACATGAATAAACAAGAAGAAAACACACAGGAAGGAAAATCTTAAAATTATAATTTTAGGGATGTAATACATATGAACAAATAATATGCTTCAGAGGATTTTTTGATTTAAAAATATACTACTATATTGGGAATCAACAGATATGGGGTACTCCTCTCTCCCATATTTTGCACTTGCCCTGGCCTAAAATTGAACATAACACATTTTAGGAGGTCTTTTTAGCTGCAGAAGTTATGTTGTTGCTGCCAGTTTTATTGTTTTTTCAAGTCTGCTTCACATGCCACCCAGTTTATTTGCAGAAGTCCCAAAATGGGGAGTAACAGAAGTAGTTTCTGGAATTTGTGAGGGACTAGGTTTATTCAGCTATGTTAGGGGATTTAGTAGATCTGTGGACATATCTCCAGGAGGCCCAAATGTTACCCAGTAAACTTCAAAACCAAAATGATTGAATGCCTACCACCTGTAGTCTGTGAATTCAGAGATTATGGACAGGAATGAGACTGCTCATAACACTCTATTTTTGCTGTGTAATTATGACTCCCCAGATGGATGGTCTTTCAGGAATATGCAGTATATATGCACTGTCCCTGGACCTCAGAGGACTACCCTGTGGGAAGAAAGTCAGCCATCTTGGCTGCACCTTGAAATAGTTCTGGGTACATATAGATATAGGACCTATGTAATTAACATTTTATGTCCAAAAGCAAAGAAAAAAGATCAAAAGTCAACAAGTCTGTGAAAAACAAAAATATATATTCATATGTATATATACACATACATATATATGTTTATAATATATATTACTGCTTGATGTGGGTGCCATATATTGGGCAGGAGTTGAGGCACTTACCTAGTATGTGGCTGATGCTGGTTAGTCTCCTGAATGAGTATTAAACAATATTGGATGTGTTCTACATACCACTATATATGAAAAATAGCTAACTTTTTGTAGATATTATTATGGGTCAATTGAAATACTAAATTAACCATTCATTATTCTATATTGTTATGGTGATTTATATTTTGTACTTCATAGAATTGATTGCCATAATTTTTTTTATTAATTTCTCCTCTATCTCAACACCACACAAAATAAACCTGTTAAAATTTCGAGGCATGACTTCATTGAGTATTATGGTCCTCAAGCTTGTAGAATATATGAAATTTACAAGGGACAAAATTAAACTATGTATTTTTTTATGTAGAGGTGCTAGAAATTGCTAGATTTTATCTAACATGGCTTAAAACTAACCTAGTGGAGGAGGTAACAATATAAAGGAAATTTAGGATATTAGTGAGATTCAAGCATAAGACATTGAAGCAATGCATTATTGCCTGTGGAAAAAACCTTTTGCCCTGTGACACAAAGATGGTGATGGAAAAATGAAAATATGGTACTTAAATATATAAAATACCTGCTGTGAATCCTGACAATGGTACTTCTTGTCAGGACTTTATCCTTATGGAGGCCAAAGCATAGTTCAGTAATCCTTAACTGAAAGACAATTTGACACAGCTCTATGGATGCCTCTAATTGCATATATTAGGTTTAAATTTGGTCTGAATGTCTAAGCTTTGTCAGTGTTTATTGTGAATGGAGATTTTCTTTACTCGGTGCCTGCACTGTGTCCCTCCTATGTCTACAGTATGTGTAGCAATGGAGAAAATATTGGAGCTAAAAACAAGGTCGATGTTCAAGCCTCAAAAATTTCTTAGGTAATAAATTTAACCCAAAATGTCTATGTTGAAAATGGTTTTTGGACTTGATTTTGTTGAAAATGATTTTTTTAATTTAAAAAGAAGAATGGAACCAAATTTGTGTGTCTGATTGCATCTGGTTTGGAACCAAATTGCACATGTGTCTGAGTAAGAGCCTTGTAGACAGGAAAACTTAGCACCTTAGTATTTTGACTAAGACCCAGAGTAGTATATGAGAAAGCTTAGAAACTCAGGATTAAGGTTTTTCAAAACATAATAAGCACTATAAGTGAAGTCACAGAGCAAAGGCTTTCTTTTGTCTAGAACTATGCTTGATACTGATCTGGGTCAAAATCTTCTGAAGTTTTTTTTTTCTGAGGAAGAAACAGCCAATACTTCACTGGAACTCATTCCAGTTCCTGACTCACCTTTTTTCTGCATGGAGGGACAAGTTACTGAGGAGTCTCCCTTTAGTCAAGGCCTTCAAGAACACCAAAAGAAGTCTGGAGCCAGACCACACCAGACTGCACCGCAGCTGAAAGGGGTCTCAAACTCGCGGCCTGCGAGTTGTTGCGGCCTCAGTACAACATTTTGTGGCCCGCGGCCTGCCTTCAAATATGCGATTTTTATTCGGTAAGCAAATAATCGTGAACACTGCGATATTTGAAGGCCGGCCATGGGTCACAAAATGTTGTACGGAAGCCCCAACAACTCGCGGGCCACGAGTTTGATGACCCCCTCCCCTAATTCGGGGTGTCAAGAGAAGAAAATGAAAGTAAAGAGGTTAATGTAGATGCTACGAAGTAAAAGGATCACCCTAGAAAAACCCCGCATAAGAAGATTCAGATTGGTGAAGACCTGGGAACTTTTTGAGATGCTCATAGTCCATCACAAACTTTTGGATTACGTCCATTAGCTAACTAGTCCTGGATGTGAACTGACAATGATAGTCTCTTTTTCATAAAATATGTCCCCAACAAAAAAATAAAAAAACAACAAAACATTCTGACATACTTATGAAATATGAAACCTTCGTAGTAACCCCAGGCATTCTAAATCAATACCTCTGTGGATAAATATGTAAATTTAAGTCTAACATCTCTATATATTCTTAGGTGCACTATAATTTATAAACACTGTTCTAAATTACAAATGCATAGATTTTTATGAAGCATAGTTCACTAGCATACATTCATTTTAAAATTCTAACTTAGTTACTACAATCCATGACTGATCAACCAGACCAGGTTGAAACTTTTCTGTTTTTAAAATAATTACACACTTTCACATAGGAGGATAGTTCACTGTATTCTCTGTCCATGAAATATTTGTCCAATTATGTAAATATATTAATCTAACTTTATGTTTTATGTTTTGCAATGCTCAATTATTTGTGATTTTTTACTTTATACACTTGATATTTATTTACTGTTTTCTATATAGAGCTTCCATTTCAGCCTTAAGCTTCAAATGCAGAGAAAAACCTAGTAAATTAGTGTGTCTTATTACAGGTACTCAACTACAAGATTGGGAGGAAAAAGTCAATTTCTTGCTTAGCTTTATATTATTCTTTCAGATCCTCTAGTCTTACAGAATTTTGATGGCATTTTTAGTCATCATTTACTTGAAGAACTAAACTCATTCATATGACAGAGTTTAGACAAGTAGAAGTTTATAGACTAACCATTAAAATTAACAAATGTGACCAGTTAAAGTCAGGAGCTATCAAAATAACAAAATGATCTAGCTAGAGAAAAACAGATCTATAGGCCCCATTAGTGCTACTAAATGAACAGTGTTCTGATAGCAGGAATTGATCTCAGACAGGAAATAGTGGCTAATGTATGGCTAATCCATGTCTGGAGTGAAGAAATAGGTAATCCTTGGTTCTGAATTTATTTCCAGATGCATTTATCATACTATATAAAAAAAAGAGCAAAGCATAGAAGTGACACTATAATTTCTATTCACACAAACTAGTAATAAGAAACATCAGTTCACATGGAAGGAACTTGGGGTTAAAGAGCTTATAAAAAAATCACTATAATGTTGCCCAGAATTTTGTCAGACATATGTTGGGAAAACTGAGACTCTTTTGTATAATAATTAGTTACAGAAAATTATTTTTGGAATTTTAACCTCCTAAAGAAATTTAAAGTGTGATGAAAGGCCACACTAAAATAAAATAAATTGGTTAAACATGCACTCAAGAATAGAAAGACAACAAATAGTGATTGAAATATGGTGTCTACATATCATGTAGTTAGCCCTCATTAACCAATCAATATACGTTCTTATGACAGAAATATTATTTTAATATAAAAATCCCTTTTAGCATAATTTAACTTTTTACATTCACCATTTAAAAATATGAGACCTTCACTAACACTAATTTTTCCTCTGTCCAAGAGTATTAGAACATTGAACAAATTAAAAATGAAACAGAATAAATGATTTGTTTTCTAGGTGCTTAATATAAAGCCAGAACTATTTGTCTTATTTGGGGACTCACACATATTTTAGTAATAACTTTATTGTCTTCTTTATTTAATAGTATCACTCATAGTTTAAAAAAATGAGCATCTGGTTTCAGTTGATTGATGGCTATGTTTTATGAAAACAAACTGCAAATGAGTTAGCTTTATTGCAGTTGTTTCTGTATCATTCACTGACTTATCTAAAGGTGTCAGTTTTAACTTTGTCAGTCACTATAGCCTACCATTTTACCTTTTTAAAATAAACTATACATTTCAGAAAGAACATCCTATTACCTGATTATTTTAAATACTATAATATCCACAGTGGCACAACTACAGAGTAAAACCTCTGTAGTCAAAATCTTTTTTCTCTGAAATATTAGCAGCTAGCAATGATAGCTTCCTGCTAGTTCAGTGAACCATGTGATTAATTCATTAATTTAATACATGATTACAGTGTCCTTGCTTTTTCCACAAGACATAGAGTTGCACAGAACATAGTCCCTGCCCTTGGGGTGCTAAGCATGAGTATAGCAATAAAAATGTAAGCAGAGTTGTGAAAATATTTTCAATTCATTCTTATCTTTGAATTGAAGTATTTATAAAGACAGATTTTATTTCTAACATACAAAATACAGCAATTTAAGAATATTACCACAATTTCTTTGATATTTAAATTTTCTAAGGAGAATTTTTTTTACCATTTTGAGTTGCCTCATATGTAATAAGTTTATCTTATTTTTATCATTTCTTGTTATTTCTTGCTTTTTTAAACTTATGTTATTTTTAATATTGTGTATTTAAATATCTCTAGATAAAACATTTCTAGAATTTTGTCATACTATATCTATATTTACTTATTAAATCTATTCTCTTTAAAGTATACTGAACATTTTCTCTATTTATATCCATTTACAAATTTAAGAAATTTTGAATTATTGTTTCTTTGTGTAGTATTTTGGTGTATTTTTTTTCTAATTTTTAGACTTCCTCAGTATCTGTTATTATATTTGATAGTGTCCTAAAAGTATTTTTGTCTCTTCAGTTTTCTTTGATAATTTATTTTTTATTCCTCTCACGGCAATTTCAATTGTCCTATTATGAAACCTTTCTGATTTTCTTTTTTGCTTGTTTAAATATACGTATTCTTTATTTCAGTAAATTCCTTTTTTTTAGCAGTGCATCTTTTAAGTACATAATTTTCTCTTTAAATTCTATGTTGCATCTATTCACACACTTTTCTTGACTTTTTTCCAAAACTATTTTTAGTTCGTTGAGCATCTACAAAAAAAAAATCTTATAAAACGATATGACTGGTAGAACTACCTTTGATTGCCTGAATTTCTGTGATTTTTTTCTTTTAAATTTATTTATTTTGCTGTTTCTAAATATAAAATATAATTTTTATTACTGAAGATTGAACATATACACCTCATAATGTGTCATCTTGAAAATATCTCCTCCTGACTCAGAATTTGTATCTTTTTGCTTGCTTCTTTATATACATTTGCTTTGTTAGGAAACAGCAAAAAATAACAATTTAGATTTATGCTGAGGGCCCACTTATTTTATGACTCATGTTAAGGACAATTTTAAGACTTTCCCAAGACTTCTCTGTTAGGGTGTGTTGAATTTTTAATTTATTTTTCAATTACTTTTAATGATATGTTCTTTACTTTTAAAATACCAAGAAAACAAAATAGAATAAAGTAAAATAGTGGGATTTTAAACTTACTAGCCTTTTAACATCTCTGGAACTCAATTTAGCTAGAGTAAGGATATGTACAATACAGAGAATATGCAACAATAAAAATTCATATCTCTTTTCCATATTTCTGTGATCAGAAATTAGAAGACAGGTTGCCTACTTTCTCACTCATAAAATGGTATTTACCTAAAATCTTTCTGCTTCCTCTAAAATGTATAAAAGTCTCTGCAAAAATATGTGCATATAGTTGGAAGCTTAAGATAGGCAAACACTACTAACTATAAGTCAAAATTGATTAAGATGAATTGTGATTTAGCATCCATATTTTTGGAGGTTTATAATCCTTCAATAGGCCCCAGAATTTCAAAATAGATTTAGCAAACAAATTACGTCTGTGAAATTATGGACTATATGGGGAGACTCATATATAATGTTTCTAACTCCGTCATCTCTTAAAATTTAATTCCTCAGGGCCTGCAAGACGGAGGAAAGGACATTTGTCTTGCATGGAGTCAACCCAGACTCGGTCTCCAGTCTCCCGTACGTTCCCAGCCCTCCAGGAGACATTTCAGAGCTCAGAGCTAGGCATAAACCCTGAGCACTGCCAGGTGTGACCTAAAAAACAAAAGAAAAAAATTAATTCCACTGGTACTTTTAAAAGACCCATGTTTGGATTTACTTTCCTAACCCTTTTAAATCTATGGAAATGATTATGTAGGGTGACAGTGTCCCTTCCATTTCTAAAACCAGAAGATATAATTTAGCAAAAGAAAGTATCCTCAATTGCCGTTTCACTTTCTAGGACATGGCAAATTGCAAGATTCTCCAGTTCATAAACCATGTAGTTTGGTTTCAATTTCTACTTCTCGAGGACTTCAATGTAGATTTGCTTCCCTTTGAAACTGTTGAAAAGACTAAGAAAAGTACCACTTGAAGTTTCATTATAGCCTCTATAATGACTCAGTAAGTGAAAAATGAATCAAAAACATATGCAGTGTATTTTACTGGAACTCATCCAGAATTAAAATTTAAGGGAGGATAGCTCTTAGTAAAATTCATTTGCATTTTTCTGAATATAATTATTTGAGTGTTTAAAGAATTAGAAGGCAAAACACAGTTGGCTGCACACATTTTCAAAAATACTATGGATATATTATGATTTGAGAAATTTCTTATGATGATCCATATATCTGATATGGACCATCTGATGGTCCATATATCTCATCCATCTCTGGTTCTAATCCCCTTAAAATTATTTTCTAAGTAATTATTGTTAGGAAATCATACATCTAATTCAAAAAGATTATCATTCTTCTCTAATTCAGTGGATAAACTCCTGGAGGCAAAAATTATAAATTCTACAAAATTTTAAATTCTGGTATGTAGTCCAAGCTCCCAGAATAGCTACTTAACATTAATTGTGATGAAAAATCACTTTACTTAAATTATTCTGAAAATAAATTATTTTAAAATAAGGCTCTAATTTTCTTCCAAAATGCTTTATTGACTATGCTCATATATCAATTGTAAATAGAGATTCGAGGAAATTATGGTAGATTAATTAATTTTTTCTTTCTTTGGATTATGATCTAACTGAATCAAAGTATACTCCTCAACATTGCTTATTCTAAGAACAGAACAAACAAGTAGTTATTTCCTGACTAAACTCTAATCTAGAAGAATATAGAACTTGAAAGAACACATACTTCTTAATTGTCCTTCAATGAAAACAAGTAGGATAAATCCAGCATGTTCAATCCTACATATTAAACTTTCTGGATTTTTAGATATAGTGCTAAAACTAGCAGTAACTATCTTTCAATATGATCAAATACTGTTAACAAAATATTTGCATTAGTACTTTATTTAGTAAGGCTGGAATTTTCTCCAAACTTTATTCATAAAATGTGCTTGATGAGAATTAAAGGAAAAGGAACCAGTGATATGCAAGACATTCAACTGAATATAGTTTTCTCAGGTTTGATCCCAGGAACCTCATATGGTCCCCTGAATCCTGCCAGGAGTAATTCCTGAGAATGTTTGAATGTGTCCCTAAAATTAAAAGATAAACAGTTAAATGAAAATACAATGATCTTTTTCTAATTAGTTTCTATATAAGACTAATTGTTCATACCTGCATGGGAACATATCTCAACTTTTAGCTCTTAAAAAAATGTCTGGCCATATATTCACTTGATTTAGTTTGTAATCCTTGACCCATCACTATTTGTTTATTTGTTTTTGTTTGGATTCCATTTTAGTTGTGCTGGGATTACTCCTGATTCAGTAGAATCACCCATGACTCTGGGACTTTCTGGGCTGCCAGAGGTCTAGATCTGCAGAATGCAAAGCAAGTATCCTACCTCTGTGCTATCCTACCACCGACCTGCTTGATCCATCTTGTACCCAAGAAAGAATTAGGTTCAATGAACTCAGACAGATTCGAACTGGTTGATTTTTTGAAACAGACTTTGTCTACTTCTTATGTTGAAGGACCATTAGGGGGAGAGAAGACATATTGAACAGATCCCGCTGAGAGAAGATAACGTTACTATATTTGAAGTAAAATACAAGCTTCAATTTATATACTACAGTTCCTCTGGGAAATTGAGGAAAATAAAAAGTTCTTACAACTGTCAATTTAACCTTTGTCTATTTTCTTCTCTGTGGATTGCACATCCTATATACCACATCTTCTATATTATATGTAGGTCATGTTGTTTTTTATGTTTGCACAGCTAATCCACCTGCACTAAGCTGGCAGTTCTGATGTTTGTTTAATAATGATGCGCCAACAAAGGAAAACTAAAAACTTGTGAAATGATGGAGAATGAGAATTAAACGATTCTTAGACTGACCTGTAATAATCCATGAAGGTGCACTTAACATGACACTATCATTGATTTCCTAAACATGTCATGGAATAGTTTTTATTATAGACACTGAATAACTTGGGATCTCTGGCTTGGTGGGAGTGATTTGCTACTTGCATACAAAGTTTATTGCTTGTCTCTGGTGAAGTTTTTATCAGAGCCACTAGTCAGAAAGAGTGTTCTATATTCCTCTCTCCCTCTCTCTCATTGTGTTTATCTCTATTGTATTCCCACATGTGCTGTTAGATGAGAAAATATAATTATTTATCACTGTAATTTTGCTCTCAGCAAGTTCTAATTATAGAGCTTTAACAGAGAGAATACTGACAGGATTTTCTGTTCAACAGTTCATGGAAAAGGCTGAGTTCTTGTTTGAACAACTATTCTAAAAAAGTTTAGATGAGGGAGAACTAAATTTCTACCCTGTAAGTGTGATGAGTTATGAGTTGAAACAAGGTCATTCACTATACTTCTTTAAGTGGATTTAAATCTAATGCATTAATCCTACATTTATGTTTGATTAAACACTTTAAATAATATATAAAGTGTAAATGTTATTCTTCATTTATTCATTTGAAATGAAAGTTAAAATAATCTTTAATTCTAGGCATTTTATTTTATGCATTTAATGACTGGTTGAAATAAGCTTGAAATTTTCTTGATGGATTTTAATTGTCTTTTTCTTATTGCTATATTTTGCTTATCAAACCATTGTGTTTTATAGTAATATCTTCTAAATGCTAGACATTATACCATTTCTATATTACCTGTTATATGCATAAAATGCTAAGGAGAATATACCTTTATACAAAATAATAATTTAAAAAATTAAATGAAACTCTATGTGACATAATGAAAGAATATGGAAAGAGTGAACAAATTGAACAAATATAAATTTCAAAGATAAATACTTCTCCAAGTGAATACTCCTTTGAAATCTAGATTTTTGTATCTATTTTCACATCTTTTTAAAATTGTGTCTTAAATTTATAATTTTTTCACAGATGCATAGACAATAAAATTCTTCCTGCCTCTTTTCTGATAAGTGAGGACAGTTAAACCTGGGAGAGTTTCAAATAAATGCATTTTTTTATATAACAGTAACCAAATTTAAACTTAAAAGAGGAAATATAGTGTCTGAAAATTAATTTTTATTGGTCAAGGATTTAGCAATAACTTTTTTTGATAGAGAAGTAAAAATTTAAAACAATCACGATTTTATTTACATACTTGGGCTAAGACTTTTTCTAGAACCGATGATTAATTCCTAACTACAATTCCTGGAACTTTTCCTGTTTTGCTCTAAAAAGTGGTACTTTTCCTTTGTAGCATTTTATTTTATTTCAAAATGCTAAATAAGGATGCCTCTTAAGATTGCTCTTCCTTATAACATTTTATTTTCTTATATTCATCAACCATTACTTGGTGAAATTCACCAATTCACCAGTTCATATGTTTGTATACTATAGATAGCAATACTAAATTTTAAAGTTCTATTTTATATTTTTCACATTAATTACATTCTTACTTTATTATTAGAAAATTATTCATTTTAATATAAATTCCATTAAATTTCTATCAAGATAAATTTCTATAAAATATAATTTTGTATGGTAAAATATTTTTTCTTTTTTCTTTATTTTTTTGTTTTTGTATTTGGGCCACATCCAGTGATGCTCACAAGTTATTCCTGGCTATGCACTCAGAAATCATTCCTGGCTTGGGGGACCATATGGGACAACTAGGAGATTGAACCAAGGTCTATCCTAGACTAGCAGGGGCAAGGCAGACACCTTACCCCTTGCGCCACCGCAATGGCCCCACATGTTTATTTTACAGTGTGTTAGTACTTTTAGTATTTCAGAAATTTTTATTTCAGTTACAGCTTGAAAAGTGAATCAAAGTACAATCAAATCAGTGAACAGAGAGGTAGGCTACATGAAGAGACATTAATGAGTTCAAACAAAGATTGCTAGAAAAATGTCATGATAAATATACTAAACAATTTATGAAAATGGGAACAATTAAATTTTACTGGATTATTCATATATCCATCAGATACCTAGAGAAATTCATAAGATCACTGTCATTTAATAATAAACTATAGTGATGACAATTGACTTAGGAAAAATATTGATTTTTTAAATATTTTTGAGAGAACTAGTATCACCATACTATGAACAAAAGAGCATAGTCTATAAAAATTATATGTAAAAAATAAGAGTTAAAGTGTTTGAATTTAAAAATAGCATTAATCCTCTTTCTCAAAATTGCCATAGACACAATGTCTCCAATGATGTAGCACTGTTCAAGAACATAAGGTAAGTTTCTTGGCTAAGAACATGAAAAACTTATATGTAAAAATAAATGAATGTCCATTCATTGTCTCTGTTTTTTCTTCAGAAACTCTTCTCATCTCTTTTTTCACCAGATTAATCACCACTATTCCGTTCCAATTATCTCATATTTAAAACTATCAATAGCATTTCACTGTAACTTGTTTTCAAAGAAAACGGATTGAAATTTTTCTATACTATACATTTTTCTATACTATACATTCAAAGAAGGATAAAGATCATGAAAACAAAACAAAAAATTAGACTAATTTATCCTAATTAGGGGTAAAAGTATATGGATAAATAAACTAAAATTAAGACTACAGTGGTGACTATTATGTGTATGTATGTTCATTACAAAATTATGTGAAAATTATATATATGTTTCTGAGTATATATAAATTTATAGAGAGAGGTACGGTAGTAAAATTCAATCAGAAAAATATTTTTTCTTTCAGTTTTCATCATTATATAATTAGCCTAATTGGTTTTATCTAGGTGGAATGACATGGAATTAAAATTGTATAAATTTTGGGACCTGAGAGATAGTATAGAGGCAAGGTGTTTGTTTTGCATGCGGAGGGACTGTGATTCAAATCCCGGTATCCCATATGGTCCCCTGAGCCTGCAGGAGCAATTTCTGAGCCTAGAGCCAGGAGTAAGCCCTGAGAGGCACTGGATGTGACCCAAACACACACACACACACACACACACACACACACACACAAACACACAGTATACATTTGAGATAGTGCTGTTTAAGAAATTTATAAGCATAAAAACCTATTATTATTAAGTTTTACAAATCATAGTATCTAAAATTAAGAAATAAAAAGTGGGGTTGAAATATAGCACAGCAATAAGGCTTTTACCTTGCCAGCAGCCAACTCAAAATGGGCCTGGGTTTGAATCCTAGCATCTCATATGGTCTTGTAAGCCAGGAGTGATTTCTGACCACAGAGTTAGGAGTAACCCCGGAGAGGAGCCGGTGTGGTCCAAAATAATAATAATAATAATAATAATAATAATAATAATAATAATAATAATAATAATAATAATTGAGCATAAACATTTCTGTTACTGTTTATATTTACAATTTTAATAATAGAAGAGCCAAAGAGATAACATGGAGGTTAGGGAAGATACTATGAATGAAGTCAACCCTAGTTCAGTATTTGACAACATATATTTTTATAAATTATAGCTATTGCAACACAAGAGGCTCCATAAAGCATAGCTAGAAGTAACCTTGGAATAATTGAAAAGCATGACTAGAGGTCTAGGTAGTTCCCTATAATAAAGAATACAAGCAACACCAGATGTTAAAGCCTTTGACTCAGCCACCAATCTGACTCTCTGAGGATCAATGAAAGTAGCCTTTCAGCTCCCTTACCACTTTGAAGAGAAGGAAGGAAGGAAGGAAGAAGGAAGGAAGGAAGGAAGGAAGGAAGGAAGGAAGGAAGGAAGGAAGAGAGGGAGGGAGGAAGGAAGGGAGGGAGGGAGTAAAGAAGGAAGGAAGGAAGGAAGGAAGGAAGGAAGGAAGGAAGGAAGGAAGGAAGGGAGGGAGGGAGGGAGGGAGGGAGGAAAGAAGGAAGGAAGGGAGGGAGGGAGGGAGGGAGGAAAGAAGGAAGGAAGGAAGGAAGGAAGGAAGGGAGGGAGGGAGGGAGGGAGGGAGGGAAGGAAGGAGGGAGGGAGGAAAGAAGGAAGGAAGGAAGGAAGGGAGGGAGGGAGGGAGGAAGGAAGGGAGGGAAGGAAGGAAGGAAGGAAGGAAGGAAGGAAGGAAGGAAGAGAGGGAGGGAGGAAGGAAGGGAGGGAGGGAGGGAGTAAAGAAGGAAGGAAGGAAGGAAGGAAGGGAGGGAGGGAGGGAGGGAGGGAGGGAGGGAAGGAAGGAGGGAGGGAGGAAAGAAGGAAGGAAGGAAGGAAGGAAGGAAGGAAGGAAGGAAGGAAGGGAGGGAGGGAGGGAGGGAGGAAGGAAGGGAGGGAGGGAGGGAGGGAGGAAAGAAGGAAGGAAGGAAGGAAGGAAGGAAGGAAGGAAGGGAGGGAGGGAGGGAGGGAGGAAAGAAGGAAGGAAGGAAGGAAGGAAGGAAGGAAGGAAAGAGAGAAAGGAGTGAGAAAGAGAGAAGGGAGGGAAGGAGAAAGGGAGCGAGGGAGGGGGAGGGAGAGAGGAAGAAAGGAAGGAAAGAAAGAAAAAAGGAAAGAAAGAAAGAGAGAGAAAGAAAGCAAGCAAGGAAGGAAGGAAAGCAAAAGAGAAAGAAAGACAGAAAGAGAAAAAAGAAGGAAGAAAGGAAGGAAAGGAAGGAAGGGAGGGAGGAAAGAAGGTGTGAGTTAAAGAGGGAGGGAAGGAAGGAAGACAGAAAAAAGACAGAGTGACAGAAAGACAGAGAAGAAAGAGAAAGATAAAGAAAGAAAAAAGAAATGAAGAAGATAGGCAAGAAAGAAAAACAAAAGAAAGTACAAAGGAAGATGAAATAAGGAAAAGGAGAACCTAAGTATATGAGGAAGAAAGGAGGAAGCAAGGAAGAAAAGGAGGAAGGAAGCAAAAGAGAATTAGTGTGAAAGAATGAAGGGAAAGAAAATTAAAGAGAAAGAAGAAAATAAAGAGAAAACAAAAGAGCATGCCAATGAAAGAAAACATAAAAATGAAAGGGAGAGAAAAAGTGAAAGAGAAAAAATCGAGAAGGAAAGGAGAAAAGGAAAGAGAAGGAACCAGAGGGTAAGATGGAAAGTGAAGCAGAAATAGTGGGCTGCAGTGATAGCATGGGGTAGGGAATTTGCCCTGCATGCAGAGATCCAAGACAGTCCCAGGTTTGATCCCAGGCATCTCATATGGTCCCCCAGTTTGCCAGAAGTTATTTCTGAGCTTAAAGTTCAGGAGTAATCCCTAAGCATTGCTGGTTTGTCCCCAAAACAAACATAACAACACAAACAAACAGCAAATGAGAAAATAATATTGCTTTTTGAAAGCAGGTACAGTAATATAAATTAAAATTATTCAATCTAGGGCCAAAGTGATAGCATAGAGAGAGGGCATATGTCTTGCATGTTGCTGATCCTAGATCAGTAGCATCCTATATGTTCCCCTGAGTCTGCCAGGAGTGATTTCTTAGCACAGAGCCAGGCGTAAACCCTGAGCACTGCTGGGTGTGGCCCAAACACCAACAAAAAAAGAAAGAAAAAGAAAATACAATTGTTCAAACTAATAGTACAAAAGATCTAATTTCTGGGATATAACTTTTCAAAATCTATACTATGATTTTTTATATTATATTTTGTTAGTTGTTACATATAAATGCATTTGAGTTATTTGGCATATTTTAAAACCTGGTTCATGACTATCATAGACAAATATGAAAACAATGGCTTGAAAACCCATATACTTAGAGTTTTAAATATCAATTTATTTTTATTCCAACATGAATGGATATTTGATTATGAAAGAAAAGTAATATTTATTGATAACTACTATTTGTATACAGTGTTTTGGCATGTTATTTTATTTACTTCTTAAAATACCCTTGTGAGACTTAATATTAATCTAATTTCTAGATAAGAAAAAAATCCATAAATATAGTGGAACCAAGAAAAGACAGACATCAAGTAACCTATATGTGATATTGATAAGATTAAAAACTGTATAAAATATTGTCATCAAAAAGTTAGTAGAAATATTATTGGAGGTTAAAAAATAAATATCTAAGATATTTTGACATCAGGAAGATTATAATGTTGTAAAAATAAAATGTGTTGGCTTCTGGTATTTATTTGCATTTCTACTTTGAATTAATGCTTTAATGTAAATATTTTACATTGAATAGCATCAAATTAAATTTAATGTTTTTGTCATATAGTTCTAAATCAGATGAAGTTAAAATCTACTGCAAGCCTTTTTTTTCTTTTAACTCATGGTACAACTTTTCTTTTCCCTTTGTGGTTCTCCTAGACATTGTAACAGCCTCTTAACCATCTTCCTGAATAGCTATGGGAAAAACCAAACATCTTTGTCCTGTTTTGATAGCATGAATACCAAAACAATTGGTTTCCTATTGTCAGGATACCACAAAGGCCTCATGTGACACCCTATTGAAAATTTCAGTTCTCATCTCAAAAGTTTCATATTAAAATGATGACTCAATCTTCCATCATAGACAATGCAAGGATTTATTAAAATCACAAAAAAGAGAGTGAGAGGGAGAGAAAATTCTCCAGTGTCAGCATTTTTGCTATAAGTGAATAAAGGAAAAAGAGGCCTGGTAATATTGGCTGACACATCTAACTAAGAACAGCACACAAAGACAAATCAGTTTTTAAGGTAAGCAATGAACAAGTCCATCCTTTCTAGGCATGAGGCCGACTTGAAGTTTTCTTCACCTCGTGTAATGAGAGTCAAACGTCTTCTTCATGTGGCAGCTTCTGGAAGATGGTACCCCCCCCGCAAAAAAAAAAAAAAGGAATGCAGAGCTCAACCTTTTCAAAGGATGCTTTTTAACTAATCATTTCAGTGTGCTCTTTGCAGGGAAAGCTAACATGGTTAACACCACACTAAAAAGGAACTTGACGATTTACAACTCACAATTAAAAGATTTATCAAATTATCAAGCTTTCAAGCATAATTTCAGTTCAGAGGGAAGTACAAAGAGTGCCAGTGTCCCAAAGGAATGTAGAACAATTGCCCCAGGCAGGGTGCTAACAGCATGTGCTGTGATTCAGTGAATCACAGTAATCGAGTGTGTACCTAAGGCCTGCACACACTGCGTTCTAATAAGGAGGCTGAGAGGGAACTTGTGGTTGAAAAAGTGATACCTCCCAGTAGACTGGCTCTGAATTATTATGCATTTTTGAATAACTGTGAAAAATCGATTTTTTTTCAAGAGATTTGCTTAGGGATTTGACTATTATCCAATCTAACTGTACCTCCCAAGGTTTGAGGATGATGGTAACTTGGAGAAAGCAAAAAATGTGTGTGACTGGGAAAAAAAACAACAACAACACACAACTAAAAACTCCCAGCATTTTTCTGCAATTGAATAAGCCTATGTAAGGCAAAACTGAATTCAAAATTCAACCAGAAACTTTACAAAAAAAAACTAGTCAAGAGCTGAGACTGGCTCTTAGAAAATAAAACCTTAATCGGTATTATTTAAGGAAACTTTGAAGAATCTTATGCCAATCCACAGCTAATGCCAAGACCTACATCAGGAATGTCTGTATCTCACTGGCATCCCTCTGTGGAAACGTGGCAGCTCATCCATCTTTCCTCTTGTCTTATCCTATGGGGAAAACGTAAGAAAAATGACTGGGATGACTAGACATAGATTCATTCCTGTGCTCAAAACATGTAATAGTATACCTATACCAGAGCATAATTACAGACAGAAGTAGACGATTTTATGGATTAATACATAATCCATTTTCTTCTTAAAATTGGAAATGTTTTCTTTCTCAAAGCCACATAATTTGATTCCATGAAAATAATGTAAAGGATACATTTTAGGTCATATCGCCACCACTTATTTACATACAAAATATAAAAGTATCAGCAATATTTGAAGATTGGAAATAATCAGCTGGCAGCTCTTAGGGTAGCGAGTCATTACCACTTCTGAATCATGCTGAACTTCATGAAATACTTGTGGCTTGATTTTTGACTTTCTAAAATTCCTTTTGAAAGAGTGCAATTGCTAATTTACATAGTCATCCACATCTCATTTTGAAGAACGTTCTTTGAGAAGATGTGAAAATATTTGCACCCTCACTAATTTTTAAAAGCCTAGTTATAATAAAAATTACTATATCTTAACAAATGGCACTTGTAGAACTTAACAAAAAATCATTTAACCCCATTCAAATATAGGGAGAAGAAATGAACAGATATTGCCTCAAAGAAAAAATACAGATTGCCAAAAGGCACATAAAAACGCTCCACATCATTAATCATCAGTGGAATGTAAATCAAAACTACAATGAGGTATCATCTCACACCACAAAGACTGGCACACATCACAAAGAACAAGAACAACCATTGCTAGTGCAGATGTGGGGACATAGGGACTCTCTTTTTCAATGCTGGTGGGAGCGCTGATTGCAGCAGCATTTTTGAAAAACAATAGGGACATTTCTCAAAAAAACTAGAAATTAAACTTACATATGATACACCAAGATCACTCCTAGAAACATACCTGTAAGCCCCCAAAAGACAATGCAGAAAAATCTTCTACTTTCCTTTGTTCATTAGAACTCTATTCAGAATGGGAAGAGTCTGGAAACAACCCAAGGTCCTGAGGCACTCTGGTGCATCTATACAACAAAATCCTATGCAGTCATGATATTTGCTTTACAGGGATGGATATGAAGACTTTTATAGTGACTGACATGAGCTAGATGGAGAGGAATATACTCAGGATAAACACTATTTGTGCTTTACTTATCAAAATTAGTTATCAACGTAATTTATCAAAAACTATTTGATAAAAAGAATGAGGCTATTAGAGGCAGAGCAATAGCACAGCAGAAAGGACATTTGCCTTGTAAGCTGTCCACTGGAGATCAATCTCTGGCATCCTGTATGGTCCCCAGAGCCTGCCAGGAGTAGCTTCTGAGCACAGAGCCAGGAGTAATTCTATGCACCACCAGGTGTGGCCCACAAACCAAATTTAAAAAAATATAGTATTTAATAATATCCAGGAACAATAGAGACTAGGACCTGGAGGACCAGCATATGATAGGAAGCTTGTTCTAAACAGAGTAGTAGCAGTTAGAGCAAAGAAGTAACCACTATTACAATGATATTTGGAAATGATCACTCGACAAGAATTGGGTACTAAAAGTAGATAAAGTGATATGCATGATAGGCCTTTAGTAGTAATATTACAAATTATAGTGTCTAAAGGAGAAAAAGAATGAGAGAAATATAGAGGAAAACATTGTCTTCCCCAGAGACAGATATGGGGGAGAACTTGTGGAAATCTTAGGACTTTAGTAGAGGGAAATGTGTGCTGGTAATAGGTATGGCACATTGTATTACTGAAACTAATCTTGAACAACTTTGTAACTGTGAACAACAACAACAACTTAAATGACGATGAACAACCTTGTAACTGCTATGGTTTTACCTAAAGTGATTAATAAAATTTAACTAAAGTAATTAATATACTATATTTTGAATTAGAGATAGCACAATGTCTCTATCTATGGTCAACTCATTATGCTATTTATACTATAATGTCAGTTAGAATTCATTTTTAAAATCTATTATATGTGTAATTATATAATATATGTCACATATTCTACATAGAAAATTTAATAATTTAATTTAATTGCATTATTATATTATATTATTATATTACATTATATGTGTAATTATATAATATATGTCACATATTCTACATAGAAAATTTAATTTAATTGCAATATTTTTCTCAAAATCTATATCTAAAGTTAAATAGATGCTACTAAACTAGAGCTAATTTAAATAATCTGTACTTCAGGCAGAATAGTAAGCCAAAATTTCAATTCAAAATTGAATAATTATTATTGTGTATGTTACTGCTGTATTTTTAACTAATATATTGCATGTAAGTAGATTAAAGATGCTAACCCGGCCTTTAACATTTCTATCCCCAAGGAAAATATTTATAAATATTATACACTATGATATATATTCCCAATTATAGTACATGTTGAAATCTTCAATTTTACTGCAATAAGGATGGAACAGTTGGGTATCATATTAAGTAAAACAAATGATGAGGATGAACAAATACTGGATAATTCATTTATATGGATATCTAGATGGACAAAAAATTGTGAATAAATGCTATCAAACTATGATGATCCTTTGGCTTTGAATTACAAAACTTGAATTACCAAGCAGTGTGAGATGATGATTGAGAGAAGAGGAGTAAAGGTGGGCTAGAATTGACATAGGGACAGCAGGAAAATCTTGGGCAATTTTGGTTGGTAGAGTGCACTTTGACATGAATGTAAAAACATGTCTGAGAGGTGGAATGAATTTAACATATAATAAAGTCTTGGGGCTGAAGCACTAACACAGTGATAGAGCTTTTGCCTTGCGTGTGAACGATATGGTACAGACCCAGGTTGATTCCTGGCATCCCATAGGGTCCCTGAGACTGTCAGAAGCAATTTCTGAGCTTAGGAGAGACAGGAGAACCCCTGATCCCAGCTGGGTTTGGCCCAAAAAACAATATATCTTATGTATAATATATAAAATTATATATGCAATTCTTGGTTTAAGAGATTGTTTTCAGTATAAACTCTCGCTAACAGCTGCATAATATTCCATTGTATAGATGTATCATTGTTTCTTTAGCCACTCATCTGTTGCCAGGTACTTGAGTTATTTCCTGAATTTTGCTATTGTAAACAGTGCTGCTATGAATATAGGAATGCAGAATACATTATTGTATTGTGTTTTTGTAGTGTTAGGGTATATCTCTAGGATATATATGTATATATATATACATATATATATACACACATATATATATATATATATATATATATGCTAGGTCATATGGGAGCTCAATGTCCAGGTTTTTTTTAAGGAGTGTCCATATTGTTTTCCATAAAGCTAGACTAGATGGCATTCCCACCAGCAGTGAAGAAGAGTTCCTTTCTCCCCACATTCATGCCAGCAGTAGTTGTTCTTGTTCTTTGTGATGTGTGCCAGTCATGGTGGCATAAAATATTTTATTGTTGTTTTTATTTGAATATCCCTGATTATTTGTGGCATGAATCATTGAGTGAATCTTCTGACAGAGAGGTATGTCCTAGGATATCACAGAATATGGCCCTTGTAGAAAAATAGAGGAAATATTTGTTTTTAAATATAGATTATTAATTTTGTTTTGTAATATTTTAATTGCAGTTTTTTATACTATAAATTTCAAGGTTGAATAATTTTATATTATTGTTTTATATTTTTAGATAGCTTCAAAATATTCAAAAGAAATAAGTAGAACCAAATACATTGCGTTTTTAGAATGTGTTGAAGAAAAAGATGTATTTTAGGGACCAGAGAGATAGCACAAAGGGGAGGGCATTCGCCTCATATGTGGTTGACCTGGCTTCAATATCTGTATTCCAAAAGAACCCCAGAAGGAATTATCCCTGAGTGCAGAGCAAGGTATAAACACTGAGCACCACTGGCTGTGGCCGAGAAAACAAAGAAAAAAATAACAGATATGTCTTTGTTTTCCTGTATTTGGGACTTCAATTGATAGTCATGTTCTTTAAAATAAATATTTGAACATAGAGCTGTGAATAAGCACTAAAGGGGCCAGAGAGATAGCATGAAGGTAAGGCGTTTGCTTTTCATACAGAAGGACGGTGGGTGGTTCAAATCCCGGCATCGCATGCGGTTCCGCAAGCCTGTCAGGAGCGATTTCTGAGTGTAGAGCCAGGAGTAACCCCTGAGCGCTGCCGGTGTGACCCCCCCCCCAAAAAAAAAGAATAAGCACTAAACATTGTCAGTTGTGGCTCCAAACGAAAAATAATGAAATGAACTTAGTACGGATAATTTCTCTGCACACTTTTATTATAGTGTAAGAAAGAAATTCTTGATGCTCATGACACTAAAATATTTACAGTAGGTTAGAGTGTGTTGGTACCTGATGGATTTCTAGTTATGTAAAACATAAAATAATTCATAGATAGTCCTGAGAAATAGTTTTTATCAAAATTACCATACAAGTGAAAAATTTGCATGCATAACCATATGTAAAATAAAATTTGTTTATAGTATGCATTGTAATAATAGTTTCCACGATTAAAAATAAAGTTATCATTTAGTAAAGTAATATTAGTCAAGAGTTGAGCTCCATTATATTTATTAAATAATTTTAAAAAGTTCTAGGAAAAACAAAGGACTAAAAGTCAAAAACCAACATGTACTAAAATTGTTTTAGTTTATTTTAGACATTGTTTTAGAAAGATTGTAGTTTTCAAACCAGAAATATTCTCCTTTTACTGGCTTAAGTGTCATGAAATTATCATTCTGCACTTTCAGGATACATGTCAAATATCTGAGTAAATGCTGATAAGCATATGAGAGTTCAATTCTAAATGGTAAATGTCAGCATGCATAGAATACAAGCGTACCTTTGTTATTGTACAATAATTATACATTATAATGCAGATACTATACATTAAATATATCATTTACATACGTACCTATATATATGTTTTAAAGTAAAATAAAACTTATATTCGATGGAAAAGAAAAACCAGAGAAGCAAGTGGTAAAGTATTGTTTGTTGTAATGAAGCCACCTGTATCTTTAGGTAGCAATGACTTCAGATCTCAGGCACCAACTTTAGATAAGTCAAGATCTAGATGAGAAATTGTCTAAAATATAGAAAGCACACTTTATAGTTTCTGTTAAGTAGTTAGCTACATCATGTTCTTTATTTTACATAAATAAGATTTTTCTAACATGAACTTAGTGAGAAGTAGTAGATTTACATCCTTCTGTGACAATGAGACTTAAATTTATCCAACATTTATGTTTGGAAACAGTAACTAGAGCAAGAAAAGCTTTAACTGTTTAAGAAGTTCATGGTAAGATAATTTTCTACCATAATAATCACAATCATGCAGACTTTGTGTCTGAATTTTTATGAATTAATTCTTTTTGCAAAGAATCAACATTAACCTAGAACAAATTAATAACATTTAGTACATGTCTTATTTTGGTAGATTTTTTTCAAATTCTTATTTATTATTCTCTAGCCTACAAAAAGGAAAAATCCTGGATTACTGGGCCAAACCTGCTTAATTCCACACCAAGAAAAATGACATTTTGGTGGTCATGAGACAATTTATCAGAGTTTCAATGTTTCCATCTTCACCTCCTCCAACTCTGGATGGCAGAGAGACTGTAAGAATGTTGTCTGGAAATGATGAGTTGATTTAATTTTGGAAGATTCGCTTCCCACCCAATTTGTTTGTGTAGGACATGGTACAAAATGTGTTGATGTCAGCTATTCATCCACTGTGGGTTGCAGTCAAATTTGTCTTCCAAAGACCTCACAGCAACAGCTAATGTCTCCTGACCACACTATTTGATTATTATAATTTCAGGCTTTAGATCCTCCCACTTAAACTTTCTCTTGTTTGAAGATTGCTTCAAGGTTTATTGCATGCTGATTGTTCAATAATTTTCTCATGGGACTTCGTAAAATGTTTTAAATACTGGAGCCGTCTAACATAAAAATTGTTAAGCACTTAGACTGAGCAATAAACTGCTATGTAGAAAAGACAGACAATTCCTTTGGTAAACAATTCCTTGTGATTAAAATTATGGATCTATGGGAGGGAAAGAATGTCAAAAAGTAATTTGGACTAACACCCGGGCTTCATTTGAGCTATCTCAGACAGATGTGATTAATTGCATTGAAAGATAGCTTTGTTTTGATAACTAGTAAGCAGAAAGCTTTACTATTCACCAAACACAAAGCATCCAAAATTTGAATAAATTTGTTTTAAATTCCCAATGGCAGTGATTCAAATCCAAGACACTGACTAAAATAAACCTTCACCCTCTAGAATACCCTAAAGGGGTGACTTGCATGTCTTACCAAATCAATCAAACTGCTAATGCCTCAAGCAGGGTGTACCATGTTCTTTCTTGTTACATAGCTCTTCTAAGCAGATGTCTCCTGACCTTGAAGCAGCCTGAAGGAGCTTCCCTGTTGCTGATATTTTCATGTCCTAGTTGCACTTGCCAAAATCTATATTGAGAAAATAGTATGAAGATGCACTTAGTTTCCAGTACCTGGGAAGCTAAAACAATTGATTGTCATGAAGAATAGCACTCTAGGCTTTAACAATTATTCAAGGAAATCATCTATACCATTTGGATATTATTCTAAAAGAAGCTACTCTAAAACTTTATCTATCTATTGTAGATATAATGTATACTCCACAAATGAAGGAATAGTAGATGAATTTATTAATCTAATCCAGTCTATCACATGTCTGGAGTAATCTTGCTAGAGTGTTCCAAATTGACCTTTACTGAGATTACTAGTTTCTGTTCCATGAATATCCTATCTTCTGATAGTTTAGATTTATTCTGATGGAGGTAGCCAGAACTAAAGTAAAAGACAGAGAGAGAGAGAGAGAGAGAAAGAGAGAGAGAAATGTATTTGCAAGTCACAAGGCCATTTTAGAGTCTATTCAGAAAAAAATTATCAAGTCAAAAGGCCAACAGCAGGATTATTAGAATCACATTAATTGACTTCACTGATGCACTCAGTTAATATACAACATTATCACATGATTTTGCTTTTTATTATTTAGCATAAAAACTCTTTTGAGCCTCTGATAGATAATGAATTAAGACTTCACAGATACATATATTATTGTAATATATAAGATTATATTTGTCTGAATTTTTTCAAACATGTTATGAAGTGTTGGGAAAAATAATTTGTTAGGAAAGTAAGTATACTTTTAACATATTTTTTGTAAATTCACCAAAGATTTTGATTATATTAGATATTGAGTATAATTCTATTTGAATTATATTTGAGTATATTCTATTTGTTTGTTTTGTTTAAGGGCCACACCGGGCTGTGCTCAGGGGATACCCCTGGTTCTCTTCTCAGAAATAGCTCTTTGCAGGCATGGGGAAACATATAGGATGCCGGGATTCGAACCACCGTTGGTCCTGGGTCAGCCTCTTGCAAGACAAACACCCTACGGCTGTGTTATCTCCCTGCCCCTGTACTCACTATTTTAAATCTAGATGACTTACTTAACTTTTTCCAGCTTCAGGTTTTTTTGGTAGTAAAACAAAAAGTAACTATTCTGCTTAGCCAAATAATAATAAAAATCTATCTACATTGATAATTGAAATAGAAACTTCCCCATGTCTGTTCCTCTGTTGCTTTTCCTAAAGTAGTTTATTTTGACTTTGCTGGCTTATATTTAATTGTGTCTTTTAAGATACAAATAGAGGAGGTGTCAGAGCATCAGGAACTGTAATTAATTTAATTGGATCTTTAATTTCATTCACCAATAGGTAGCCAGTCAAATATATAATTACAATGAATGGGGGTGGAAATAGTAATATATAAAAGAAAGCTGCAGATAGGTCACTTTCTCTTTTTACCTAACTAACACTAGTTCCCAACTAGAATGTACCAGAGCAGCAAATCTCACCCAGGAGCTCATGGTAAAAGAACAAAGAAACTTCAGAGACAAATTGCCATGAAGTTCTGAGAAATAGACCTTGTAGCCCTAGTAACAGGTAATAGAGTATCAAGCACCATCACAGGACATATATTATAGGGTTGCAACTCTAGATGGCAAAACTTGGAGGCTGTACAATAGATTTTGGATCATGTACAGTGAAGGTTAGGACCTTGTCTTTGTACATAGAAGCATGAAGGGGAAAGATGAGTGATGTAATGCACGTGTAAAATAGAGAGAGGCTTGGACATCAGAAAAGAATATCAAACCAATAAAAACTGTACAATAAACCATAACCTCATAAACATCTGGAGTTTTATATGCAAATGTTTTATGCATTATGCAAGGATCTTTAAAGTTTGAAACAGACCAATTTCACAGTGATAATTCACTATAAGATGTACTTTTTCTAAATTTTAACCTCCAACCAATCAGTATATCTCTACAGCATTACATTTATTATTCAGTGGAACAATTTTCTGTTTTGTTTTCTTTCACCACACCCAGAAAAACTTAAGAATTACCCTTCTTGCTGAGCTTAGGGATTATATCTTAGGATTTAGAGAACCTTAACTGGAACTGGGGTTCAAAACCGGATCTGCCACATGCAAAGCAAGTTCTTTATCTGCTGTTCTATCTTCACTGCCCTTGGATGAGTCAATTTATATTAGTCCAAGATTACCCTTAGACTTGAGAAAAATAATTTTTCTATTCTCAAGTCCTAGCAGTTGCTCATAATGCACACTATTGCTAAATTAACCCCACATTTATGATCATTTTTACAGAGGCATTGATAACTGAGCGAAAGACAATACCAAATCTTCATATCATAGATCTAAAATTTGCATAAAATATCAGAATTTATGGAAGTATTCTTATGTTATTATGCAATAAAAATTAAAGGAGTAAGGAAGAATGAATTAATTAAAGAAGGAGGTGATTTTCCCCAGAAAGCGATCTAGCAAGGTGTGTTCACTTCTGGTCAAACTGATTCTAGAGAAACATATAAAGAGAAGTCTTTATCTTCTACTTACTGAAAAGTACATTTAAATAAAACCCTTGCAAACCTGTGATCTTTCAAACAAATTATGATAGTTTATCTCTAATCTATTGATTTATTTGTATATAATTTAATTATGTATGAAATTAATATTAGGAAATTAGCTTGAAACTTAGAATTCAAACTACAAGTTTGGAAAGAGAAAAGGAGAATCAGAACTTTAAGAACAGAAACTCCAATAACAGGCACCTTAGGAAGCTGTATTTTGTAGAGGAAGAGAGTCAACAAATGCATAAATATTGACTAAATTAAAATTATGCCTAAGGATAACACTTTCTATATTTGCACCAAATTAATCAATAGCCATTCTAAAATGCCAGTAAGATGCCAAAAGCAAGTTTTACACCTCTCAACGCTGGGATTGATCATTGATTATTTTATTTGATGCCATGGAGAATTCTTTAAATATCCCATATTCTGCCTACATCTCTAAACTGATACATCTCTAAAGTGAGGTAAGTTTTTTGCAAGTCTTATCTTAATCATTTGTACAACTAAGTGTTTTGGGTGTGGAATTGATTGGACATAATTCAAAAGAAGATATGATAGCTTAAATAAATATAAAACTATTTATAACTTGAGAAAAATCAATTTACATGGTGAGTTTTGTCATCTATCTTGTTTATTGTGCTAAAAAGAAAGGCAAATAGATGATGCAGGGAAAGCCATTTTTCTATTTAAAGTGAAATAAACCATGTTATAATATGACATCAATTTCAAATATGAATTATTAAAAATCAAAATGTGAATATATTATATTAACTTCACTACTGAATATCTAATGCAGTTCTTCATTGCAATTGGCCCTTCAGATGCAATGTACCTACCATAATTTCTTTTTCTTTTCTTGTATATATTAATTGGTCTCACAAACTAAAATGTATTTTCTTTATCCTAGCACATTTATTGTTTGTTCAGTTTTATCAATTTTCTTTTATTTATATAACACACATATAAAATATATACATATATTTTTCTATATTCAAATGAGTAAATCACACAGTATTTTTCTCTAGTTAATTTTAATAATAAATTATACTCTATTCTAGGTCTCTTATATGATTCCAAGTGGTGGGTTTTTAATATATTTTATTTTATTATTTTATTTTACTTTAAAGCTCAGTGGCATTTTATTGTGCTTCTATATAACATCTTTATCCAATTGTCTGTCAATAAGCTCTTAAGTTGTTTCCACCACATTGGTATTATGAATAATAATATAATCATTAAAATAAATATGAAGATGCTTATATATCTTTAAATTGAAATAATTTTATTTGATTAGTAAATAATCAACAGTGGCATAACAGGTTCTTTCATTTTTCTTTGTAAATTCAGATTACTATTTTGTTGTTTTACATAAATGTTACACTAACATTTTCTCCAACAGTGCATGAGATTTGTTTTACTCTCTTCTAGGTCCTCTCTAACATTTTTTAAATGTAAGCAATTCTCAATATTGTTTATTTATTCCTTCAACAGAGAAAATAAAAATATTTCAAGTGCCTATTGACTATATATATACGTATATATATACATATATATATATATATATATAAAACTTTTAAAAATAGCTACTAAGACACTTTTTACATTCCCTGATCATACTATGTTAATTTGAATCTTGAGAATTGAGGAAGTTTATTTTGGATGACAACCTTTGAATGGAGAAAAAAATGTGCAAAACTCTTACTGTTCAATAAGTATTTTTCCATTTTTGTGAAAGTTTCTTTCAGTATGCAGAAGTGAAAGGAATCTGTTATCTTTCAGGACTTTATATCCAGCAGACTTGAGTGGAGTGCCTTCTCCAGGGCTATTTCTGGTTGTTTTTCAGTGTTCCGTTTCAGTGATTCTCAGACTCCACCGTGTCTCAGACTCTACCTGACAGTGATCAGGTCAGATAATATCTAGAATAAAACACAGTGCCTTTACCATGTCAGGGATATACAATACTTGATCTCTAATCCCAGAAATTGTTTCCTTATATGTTTTTGTATATTTATATGTTGTATTTTTTATTGTATTTATTGTGTTATATTGTATGTTTATATTTTATTTTTGCTTTTGTTTTTCTGAATATTGAGTCCTCAAATACATCTCTATAGTCATTATCAAATAAAGATATTATTATTTTTTCCCTTCTCCGTAGTTTAGAGTTTATGGTCCAACATCAAACTGGTGAGTTTATTTTAAATTATTTTTGTGTGTTATTACATGATGGTCTCAAGTAATGTTTGCTATGTTGACTCTGGCCTGATTACTGCCACATTTCAATTATCTAGAAAAATATGTATTAAGTATATAAAATAATGAAAATAATTGAGAAACAGTGTCTTGAATTTTCAGAAATGACTGGAGTTTCTAAATTTTTGCATCTAATTAAACTGAAACAAAAAATATGATAAGCTTGTATCCAATATACAAGTCAGGACCTGCTTTCCACTTACTATTTATTTTTAAAGAAATTTTTTAAGAGATTTTCTACTTTCCTTTGACACCACTTCTTTTTTTAGGTGGGGAGGTTGGGCCTTACCCGGTGACGCTCAAGGGTTGCTTCTGGCTATATGCTCAGAAATCACCCCTGGCTTGTGGGGATCAAACCACAATCTATCCTAGGCTAGCGTGCACAAGGCAGACAGACACCTTAAGCCCTGCACCACCGCTCCAGCCCCTGACACCTCTTCTTAACATAAATCAATATCACTTAGATAATGCCTTAATTCAAAGACTATTTTCCCTGGAACTAGAGAGTAGTATTGCAGACAGGGCAATTGCCTTGTTCATAGCCAAACCCGGTTCTATCTTTAACACCTCCAAACCTCATCGTAGATAATCTCTGAGCACAGAGCTATGAATAATTATGGGAGAAAATGTGGGTGTGGTCTTCTCCCAGTCTCAAAAAGAAAAAGATAAAAAAGTAAAACAAAAAAATGTTGGAGCTGGAGTAGTAGCACTACAGTAGGACATTTGTCTTGCACACAGCTTACTCAGACCGGAGGTGGGTTCCATCCTCGGTATCTCATATGGTCTCCTGAGCCAGGACCGATTTCTGAGTGCAGAGCCAAGAGTAACCACTGAGTGCCACTGGGTGCGGCCCAAAAGCCAAAAAATAAAATGTGAATAAATAAAATAAAATGTGCCCCAAAAGTCCAGTCCTTGTCTTATCAATGTCTTACATTCATTAAAGATGGCTTACTTGCCTTGAATTACATTCTTAAAAATAATAATGAGCTGGTTAAAATGTTTTGCTTTTCACAGATATGATTGATCCCTCCAAATTTGCTTCTACATTGATGGGAAAAAGTCCATTGTGTGACAATGAAAAGATGACGCTGTCTAGAGTAGGTATTGTTTTTGTCTAAACTTATTATTGATGGTGCAAAGCACATATATATCACATATTCTTATACATTTTAAGTAACTTTTGTTCTGACCTAGGAAATTAATTTCTATTTTATATTCTTATCTAGATGCACAAATATTTTCAGTAGAATTAATTTCTGAGACTTACATTTGTGTTTATGCCTTTTTGGGGGCATGACACGCCAGCTATGCTCAAGGGTTCCTACTGACTCTGAACTCAGGAATTACTTCTAGGAAGGTGGGGTTCAGGGGATCATATGAGATGCTGAGAATCATCCTGGGTTTATTGCAGATTATAAGCAAGTACTTAAGGGCTATAATATCATCATATCTCTTCTGCCCATGGACATTCTGAACAGCAAAATAGATAATAAAATATGTTAGGATTCTAAACAACAGAATTCAAGTGAATGTTTCTAGGGAGCTCTCCCAAGAGTATTATGCAATCTATTTAACAAAGATCTTTACAAAGTATTTAATTAAGCAGGCTACCATGAACGTGAACTGATATTCTTTCATTTTAAGATAAATAGAAATATTGTCTCTCTACTCCCTTCCCTTTCCAAGATTATATATATAAATTATATATAAATTATATATAAATTATATATAATATAAATTATATAATATATTTCAATATATATTGAAATACTTCTCAAACAAATATCTAGTAAGAAGAACCCTGGCAAGAAAGGGGGTACACATAGGTTGAGGAATAATATAACAAAGAGAATAAAAGATAAAAAGAAAATTATTCCAGAGAGAAAAAGGAGAGCTAAACTTGCCATTTCTAAACTGAAAATTGTCTCTTAATGTGTGAATTATTAGTACTCAGAAAGTAAGGGAGGAGAAGAAAAATGGCAAAAGAACAATCTACAACGCTGACTTTTCTGTGTAAGGAAAATACTAGACCCCATCTGAGCAAGCCGATCATATATTGTTTTCACATACTGCTGTGTTAGTGAATTCATCCCTGATCTGAATGGTAAGAGCAAATTCATGGGGAATGAATAATAGCGTGACATAGCTAATTAATGCCAGTTCAATCTGGGCCTCTTAGACAATCATGCTAAATTGTACAGTGCAATGGTGTATTTTTTATGTGACAGTGGTATATGGGGGATTGATCTGCAAATGTAAAGATGGCATCAAACTAAGGGGCCAGAACTAACTGCTCAGCATTATTGTTGTCACTGAATTACAGCTTTTTGATCTGGCAAAACTGCCACAAGACTTAACATTTCTGAAATACTATCATAAAATGGAACTCTGAAATAACTTGCTCATCAATCACTGACATATCACGCTGCTTCCCAGAATCTGAAACACATATGCAAATACTATGAATTTTTTCGCAGAAAAAAAATCTTTTTAAGTACCTCATTTTATATGTTGTCATAGGCCAGGTCTAAAAGGCAAGGTAAAATTTTTCTATATTTTAGTAGTGAATTAATTTGATGCTTTAGAGGAATCATCATAAATATAAGAGAGAAAAAGATGTGCATACTTATTGAGTTATTTATATAACACAAAGAAGGCATCTCAATTTCTTATTAACAAAATTTGAATAGTGGATTATATCTTAGCTCTTCTGATTTTAAACCCCCTTAATAAATAGTACATGGGATCTACAAAGTTATGTGGTATATTTCCTGTTAATTTTATGTAGTATTTACTGTCTTTCTCCCTTTTTTATTTATTTTTAATTTTATTTATTTATTTTTAGATTTTGGGTCATACCCGACAGTGCTCAGGGGTTACTACTGGCTCTATGCTCAGAAATCACCCCTGGCAGGCACTGAGGACCATAGGGGATGCTGGCATTCGAACCACCGACCTTCTGCATGTAAGGCAAATGCCTTGCCTCCATGCTATCTCTCCACCCCCCTATTTTTTAAACTAGATTCTATCCTATAAACAAATTTGAGATGCAAGGAAGAGGTCACTCCAGATATTCTTTTATGTATTTATTTGTGGGGAGTCTCACCTAGTTGATGCTCAATACCAAATCCTAACTCAGGTATCACTTCTGGTAGGTCTCAGAGGACCATAAAGGATGTCAGGAATCAAACTCAGGTCAGTGCAAGGCAAGTCTCCTACCCATTGTAATATATCTCCAGCCTCATCAGACAAGCTTAATTATTCTGTTTAATCTAAAGGCATGTTCCATGGAACTAGTTTTTGGGTTTATTTTTTTGGTTTTTGGGCTATACCTGGTGGTGCTAAGGGGTTACTACTGGCTCTGTGCTCTGATATCATTTTTGGAAGGCTCAGAAGAACATATGAGATGCTGGGTATTGAATCCAGGTTCATCTCAGGCCACCATGTGCAATTCAAACTCCCTACTGCTGTGCTATTGCTCCAGCCAGGAACTAGTTCTATTTAAAGTTTACCTTAGTGATATTGTGGTGCTCTAAGTGACTAGCATTGAATTTGGGGCCTTACACAATAGTTGTGCTACTGCATCTTTAGCTATTATCATAGAACAATATTTCATTTTTGAATCAGACATATTAATTGCATTATTTAGACATTAATTTTTGTATTTCTGCTAAAATTATTTTCTTTGTTTGTTTGGGGACCATAAACAATGGTGCTCAAGCTTACACCAGGTTTTCAGAGATCACTCCTGGTAGATAGAAAAACTTTGACTGCAAAGTAAGTATTGCTGTATTATTGCTTTAGTCCTGAGAAATTTTATATGTATGGGATGTGTAGTTCTCTAGATATGTACTTTATACATATAAAAATTATACTTAATTGCTTCCAATATTAAAATCATGGTTTTTACAGTATATTTTAGACAAATTAATGACAATTACATGTTTTTAAGACATTATCTCTCAAAGGACTCTTATTATTAGAACAATTAATACACATCCTTGAATACTTTGTTGGATCTTCATATTATCACTTGCTCATATTTTATATGCCATATTATGTTCTTTCTAGCCTAATTATTTTATTCTATATTGGTCACTTTTAGTATACACATTCCATGAGTATATGTTTGACTCACTATTGCTTAAGAAAACATTTCCTTTTAAATGATTGATTTACATAACTCATTTCTACTATTTTAGTTATAATTGACATGTAATATTTTCCATATTGTACAATACAATTGGTTAATACATTAATTATGTAAGTTATATAGAGATTTGCTGGAAGGTAGTTATGTCTAAAATATAAAGCAACCCGAAAATATTGTTTTATTTCTTGCACAATTTAACGGTTATTTGTCTAGGAATAAAATTTCAATCCACTGTCCATCTTTTCCTTATCAAAGTCAAAGACTTTTATATACTTTTTATAACAATCCATAATGCTGCTCTATAGAAATTTGATGCTCTTCAGCTTTTGTTTGATTCGGTATTTTTTGTTTAGTTATTTTGTTTGTTTGCTTTTCCTTTATAGGCGACTAACTTCTTTTGCCTGAATGCCTTTGGAAATATTGGCAGTATACTTTGCATCTTTATAATACAATAACTTCAAGAGGATACATTTTTGTTTTGAAAGTTCTATGAACTTTTAAAGTGAACCTTGTCAATGCAAAGGTTCAGCTTTTTTCTCATTTCAGGAAAGTATATGTTTTTATCTATTCTATTTGTTCTGCTTTCTGCATCAAGGATGCTCCAATTTTCCATATGTTAGTGGTTTTAAACTCCAACCTTTACTAGTAAACCCTGTTTTTCTTTCTTGTATTGAGTTTCTTCACTCCTTTGGAAAATGCAACATACTGCCTCATGCTATTTACTCTATAGGTAAAGTCCCCCAAATCCTGCTACGTGTTTCTGGGTTATCCACTATTTTTATAACTCCTAGTAATTTTGTAAATACTGACAAGTCATAAAAACTCACTCTCTTACTGATTATCTCCTCACTAAATTATATATTCATAGAACCTAATTTTACTTAATTCAGCATTTGATGTGTTTGATGTATAATTTCCTTTTTTAAATCTTAAAGGTTTTATTTTCTTTTTTCTCCTTTCTCTGATCACTCATTGTATTTTCCTTGAGTTCTTAGAAATGCATATTTTAATAGCTATATGAAGCTAATATGATATTTATTGTAGCCATTCTTATGAGACAATTTTACAAACCAAATTAATTTTCACAAACAAAACAATTCTATTCTCTGTGAGTCCCTCGGAATGTATCTGGATGACTATGTACAGTTATCTTTATAATTTTTTTAGATTTGATAAACAAAAGAGATATGTAACCTTAAGTACATTTTTAGGAAACTTAACTTTAATATTTCGTAGGACATTTTTCTAATCAGCAAGCTCTCCTATTTTCTTAAATATATGTTATAGAATGGTCTTTGGGCTGTACTAAAGTCAATGTTGGAAGAGGAGCACTAGACTTTGAAAGAAAGGTCTTGTACACAACATATTTTATTTCGCAAAAACTGTATATGTCTTTCGCTCAAGTAAACTTAATGTTTCTGATAAAAAAAATAATGGGTTAGAGAGACAGCACACACATCTTGCCTTGAATGGTCCCTGAGCACAGAGCCAGGAATAAATTGCTGGGTAGGATCCCTCAGCCCCCACCAAAAAAAAAAAAGTAGCACATAGAAGATGATCATCAATTATCTCAGAGATGCTGTCTACCTTTTTTGGACATACAATTTAATCAATATTTATAAAAATAGAAACACTGTGTGCTCTTTAATCTGTTATTCTCTGTTGAACACATATTTCTCTGAGCTGTCATAGGTATCTTTGCATCACTTCTTTGCCTTTTCCACTTGGCGAATCCTATGTTCTCTTGAACATTTATTTCCTCTTTATGTCTCTCCTCAACTCCATCTATGTACATTTTGTTCAATAGAGACTATTTTTCTTTACGTAAAAATAACAACAAAAACATGAATCTGGGTTCATTTCCTAATACTTATAAAGTATCAATATGGTGTTGAATAGCTATGTTACTTTTGGTAAGAGCACACAAATATGAGTTTGGTATGTAGTATTTTTAAAATGTATCATCATAATTAGGAATGAAATCCCTACTCTTTTGTATCCAGTTAAAATCTTAGGTAGATTCCAGGCTGCATGAAAATAGACAAGATATTTAATTATTTTATGTTATCCATAAGTTATACATATGTTTATTAGTGTGTGTGTTTTATTGTGGGGAGGTGGTGGCAAAATAGACTCAAGGATTACTCCTGGTTCTGTTTGGTCTGTTTTTGTTTGTTTGTTTGTTTTTGGAGCCACACCTGCAGATAGGAATTACTCCTGCTTCTTGCCTCAGAATTTACTCTTGGCAGATTTATGGGATGTCAAAGATCAAACTCTGATCAGTCCCATACAAAGTAAGTGTACTATGAGCTATACTATTATTCAAGGACCTCACAAATAATTCTGGGTGGTGTGTTTAGGGAACTATACGTTTTAAGTACAATTGAGGTCTGCCACTTGCCACGTAAGTGCCTTAACTCAGGCTCACCTCAGTTAAAATTTAAAGTGAAAATAATGTAAATAAAATTATTTTAGCTCCTATGGACTTAGCTATACCAGAAGTCATAGAGAATCTGTTTTGTGATGTCAAGCAAATGAATAGCAAAACATTTGTTTATAATTATGTATATGAATGTATACCTTATTTGCAAGATCAGTTTATTTACCTGATAGAAATCTAAAGTAGTATTCTACAAGGTGACATCTTTAAAATGCTTTAAAATACTCTTTATATACACATACATATTCAGTAAAACCACATTATACAAATGAAAATGACACCCATTTAATTTGAAAATATGTAAAGAATATAAAATAGTGAAACATTTCAGAGAGAAGTGGTAGAATCTCTTAGCACACAATCTAGTATGATTAGATTTTTTGGGCAATTGTTATTGAAACTGGGAATAACCAGGTGCATCTAATTCAAATGTTCATTTTTCTGCTTATTATTGAACACCTGCAAGGGTTATCTATTTTCTTGAATAGCAGAAAATGAATTTAAATAAACACCAATACAATGTTATTACTGCCATGTAATTCCAGTTCTTATGTATTTGGAACAACTAAGCATCATTTATGCTTCTTTTGTTTGTAGATGATTGTTATAATGATACCATTATTTAAAATGTTGTTTTATAAGTCATTCCATGGACACATGATTACTATTTTACAACACAAGTTTTTGTAGCAATCTATTTTACATACATATTTTCTTGTGCCAGAATTGATTTTTACAAATAAATTTGAACTAAAGACCCAATCAACTTTGTACCTGTTCAGTGAACAGTTTATTCATCTGAACTGTCAGAATAAAGCATGTTAAAAGATTTTATTAAATGAAAAGTAAATAATATGCTGTAATATTTAAACAAGGAACCAATGTTTAAATGTAGGTATTCTTTTTAACGAGACTTCTTGAAAACTGCATTTTCTGGGACTTTATTGTCAATTTCATAAGTTTAAACACAATACAGACAATAAATTACTTAACACAATAGTTAAACACATTATTGTATATTTTAACATGCTTCAGATGACTTTATCCAGACTGTAATGTGCAGAACAAATTGAACTTCAAAATAATTCAATATCTGATTAGGTTAAAATGTTTCATTATGAACCTAATTTTTAAATTGTGTATAAAATAATATTAAAATTTTTGAAATCCCAATAATCAAACAAATTAAATCTTATACATTTTCTAGCCAAACTTCCTTTTTAAAAGTACCTTTTAGGGAACATAATATTAGCTCTAGGATACTGAAGAGAGGCCAGAACAATAATACAGTGGACTTGTAAGTTGAAGACCTGGTTTCAAGCTCCAGTATCTAATATGTTCCCCAAAGTGCGACAAGAAGTAATTTCTTAGTATAAAGCAAGGTAGAACCCTTGAACATTGCCAGCTGTGATCTCAAAAGAAAACAAAAACTAATAAAAAGAAAAACACACAGTTTTTCTTCACATTCATCAGGATATATACCTACTAATTTAGCCAACTTAGATAATCCAGTTTTCAAAAATCCTATTTTGAGTGGTATGCAAGTCTCATATAAAAATTAATAAAAACATGAAAATTCACTGTAAGCATGATGTACAACAAAATTTGAATGAAGATGCTTTTCAGTTGAATAGTCGTGTTTTGTTTTAAATTGAATATCATAGATACTACAGGTAAGGTAACTTGTCTCCAATATCATAAATATGCAATGCATGTCCTTCAATATAAGCCTATGAATATGTAAGAAAAGTGTAAAGAATTTTTTGTGATTTAAGTTCATGCAAACATAAAAAATTAAGAGTTCTTAATTTGTATTGGCTCAATAGGTATTTAGGTAAAAATGTGTTAAGTTCGAAACTTTCTGAAAACATATTTAAAAAAATAATGGTTTCTGTCTTTATAATTGAACAACACTTTCAATAAATAATAAGAAACCTGGGACATGTGTAAAACTGCATTATACCTCAAAGTTGCTGATAGAAGCACTGTAAACATCAAAGGAAGTCTTAGGGTTCATGTAAATAATTAAAAAACATGGGAAACTGATTCAGTCCTGTTATAATCCTCATATATTAGCATATCCTCATGGGTCCTGTCAAAAAATGTAAGTAAAAACATAAAATTAGTGGCAGATAAATAAATAAGAACTATTCTACTTTACATATGGATATAGATAAAATATTCCAAAATTGATGGAAAATAAAAGGCATATGTTTTTGAAAGGTTTATATTATTTATAAATATATTATTTATTTAAGTAACATGATATAGTTGGGTTACAGTACAAACAGAACACCCCCTTCACCAGTGTAACATCCCCCCTCCCAATACCCCCCATCCCCTGCCTGTATTGGAGATAGGCAGCCTACTACAATTATTTGTTTTTAAGTTCAGTAAAGTTTTTTCTTAAAGAACAAAGGTTAAAGAAAAAATAGACAATTGTGGTTGTTTATCCATTGTTCAGGAGTGTATGGACATTGCCCATTCTTCTGAGTTGTAAGCCAAATCATTATGCCAATGTTCAGGGTATAAGGCCTAACTGCATTACCAAATTTGTGGTCTCATCTCTATTAGATAAGAACTTATTTGCCTATGTATTATTTTCCCATTTTAATGTGCCTATGGAAAATAGAAACAATGCCACAAGATATTGTTGGTGCATCTGGGGGCCGACAAATAAGGTTCCACATTCCCCATAACTTGGTTCAAACATGCATTCTATACAGAGATACTCTTCTACCAGTATTGCTTATAAAACAGATCTCATAGGGGAAAACAAACAATCAAATAACAAAACCAGTGGACAAAATTGTCACTATATGAGGATATACAAAAAGTTATAGATGTTAAGGGAATACATCTGAGATATACAAAGGAGATACACATTCCCCGTTAATGTTTTAGAAATAGTCAAGAGGGAGGGTGTTGTTTCTGAGACACCACTTTGGTCTGTGATTTTGCCAAGCGAAGAGCACATGGAGCCATGCTATCCCGTGTTGCCTGCTGAAGCTTTCGACTCCAGCAGAGGCCATTTGCTTCCTAATTGCTGTAAGCTGGAAGTTCACCAGTCCCCTCCCCACCCCCTGCAGGAACAGGGAAACCTGGGGTCTCCTATAAATTGCTCCTCGCTGGAAACCATTTGCTGAGACCCTGAGCAGGAGGCCAGGGTTAACCCTGGGAACCGGGAAGAAGTGGAGGGAAGGCTGTGGAGGGCAGCCTGAGGCTGCAACTTCCCCTAAGCTTGGCCCAAAAGCCTACCACATGGAGTCGTCATTTTTGTGTTGCCTGCTGAAGCTTCAGACTAACCCCAAAACATTACTATGAAAAATATGCAATACACCTGGCCAAAACAAAAATCATTTGTAAAAAAAAAATGGTTAAACGTGGGGGTAATAGTAGGTGGGAGTGAGGGAATAAAGGAATAAAATGAGCTTCAGGGCGGCATTCTGAATATGACAAACAGATTAAAAACAATGCACGTGGTTTCACAATGGAGAGGTTTAGTAAGGAAAATTGCCTAGGACTTCCTGAAGCCAGAACCTCTTCTGCTGCCATTCCCTATGCTGGCAGAACCTCTTGGCTCCCAGCAAGGAAAGAAAGAGATCCTTCAAGAGCTATAAGCCCGGAAGGTAAAAACTCCCACCCAAACCCTCCCTCTGAAGCCGGGAGGGAAATGGGGAAAGCTTAGGGTAACCTTTAAGCTCCTTCAAGGGACCCACCTCGCTGGCTTGCCCAGGCATGTGGCCCAGGGAAGCTCTGGAGTTCCAGAGGAAGGAGGTAGCAGTGTGCTAGGGTGATCCAAATCCCACACCCTTACTAGGTCTGGTTCAAAAGGCCTTTGGCATGGCAGATGCTTGCCAAACCCCATGCTGGCAGAAACTCCAGGTTCCCAGGAAGGAAAGACATCCTTCAAGAGTTGGAAGAAAAGGCATATGTTCTATAGCTGTTTCTCATGTCATATTCTTCTGTTTACTGTAGTATGTTTATATTTAATTTAACAGTATTTTAATTATTTCTCATTGATTTTATCTTACCTTCATCTTCCAATATCTTATTATGAAAAAATTTTAAATATAGACATTTAAATTTATATGAAAATCATCTCACATTAAACTTTAAATGTACTATGTGCTGTTTGCTGAATATGTAATTGAAATCAACAAAGGAGTTTTTTCTTACTCATTTTATTAACCATACTTTTTCAAGTTATTTTATATTCTAAATTATTTACAGACATTCCTATGCAGAATATGTATAAACATTTATGATAATTTTCACAATTAAGCAAGTCAAATTGTTTCTATATTAAATTTTCATAGTCACCCTATATATATATATATTGTTTTTTTCTGGCCACACCTGTTTGATGCTCAGGGGTTACTCCTGGTTATGCACTCAGAAATTGCCCCTGGCTTGGGGGGGACCATATGGGACATGGGGGGATCGAACCTCAGTTCCTCCTTGGCTAGAGCTTGCAAGGCAAGCACCTTACCTATAGCTCCACCTTGCCAGCCCCGAATTTTCATAGTCACCCTATATTTGAACTCAGGAAAGACAGAAAAAAATAAAATTTAACCTATAGTCATTTTACATTTCCTGCAGTGAAATCTTTGCTTTGCTGGTTTGAGGGAGAAGCTAATTTGATCAGCTATTGTTTGTTGTTGTTATTATTGCTTATAAGTTTTCTATTGCAGAAATATATGTGTGGTTTTCCTAGACATGCCCACAAATAGACAATTTAAACAAAGACACTCAAATCGGAAATAAAATTTTAATTTTAGCCTTGTAGCAGACAATAATGTATATCATTAGATTTTATTGTAAATAATTCACTAAGACTGGTACTATTTAATGCTTATCTTTCAATTGTCTTTTAATAAAATGGTACATAAAATGGTTCATAAAAAGCTCTTCTATCTATTAATATCCATCATCAAACTTAATACAGTGTTAAATATTCTCTTTAAAGTTGATCTTCTGTTTTCATGGAGTTCTAGGGAGAGTTTCTCTGCATTTTGGCTTTCACTTTGAAGTTAAAACGAGTAACATAAAAGATGATACACCGAAGTTTGTTCTGTGTACACAGACAGGTAGTTTTTTGCAACATGACTTACCATAAAAACTTAGTATGGGAGATGTATAGTATATCATCAGCTTCAATGGCCAGGAGTTGGAAACAAAAGATAGTACAGGAGATAAGTCACTTCTGTTTTACATGACTACCATCCTGGATTAAATTCCCATCATCACAGAGCACCTACAATGTCAATCAAGCATAAGATTAAAATTTGTGCCAGAATGGTAACACAGTGGTAGGGCATTTGCCTTGCACATGAGTGACTTAGGACTTAGGCAGGTATGATCTCCAGCGTCCTTTATGGTCCCCAAAGCCAGGAGAAATTTCTGAGTGCAGAGCCAGTAGTAACCACCGAGCATCACCGGATGTGGCCAAAAAACAGCAGCAACAAAAAACAAACAAACAAGCAAAAAAACACCTAAAATTCACTCATGAGCATCTCCAGATAAAGTCCAAATCACGTCTCCAAACAAACAAGAGAAACAGAAATAGTCTGTAATATTTTCTTGATATAAATGATTTTAATATGATGGATTTCCTGCTAAGAATCAGTTTTATATTTTAATTTACCTTTCTGTATTTTGTACTAGGTTATTTAACTTAGGGCTATTCTTTTTTGTTTGTTTTGTTTATTTTTGGAGCCACACCTAGCAGGGCTCAGGGGTTACTCCTCTGCTCTGCTCTCAGAAATCATTCCTGGCAGGCTCAGGGGATGATATGAGATGCTGGGGATCAAACCCAAGTCTGCGCCAGGTCGTCCGAGTGCAAGGCAAATATTCTCCCATTATGATATCATTCTGATTCCACTGATATTTTTAATCTTTGTTAGCTCTTTTTTTATCTCGTCCTGATTCTCTTTATTTTTATCTGATATATATTTTCTCAATTATTTGCAAACGGAACGCTAAATCCATTTTTGACAGATATTATCAAATCACAGTTTTTAAATAATGACTTATATTAAAAGCATCATCTTTTTGTTATTCCATTTTGGACAGATTGTTGAGACGTTTGAGAGCAGAAGCCAAAATACTATTTTTGAATAGCAAACTCCCATTACTTTCCATCAAAGTAGAACTCAGAATATGTAAAATTAAATTAGTACTTGCTGGTATAAAAATGTACCTAAACTTACTTCTTCCTTTGGAAAATATAATTTGGCATGCAAAATAATTTATAAAAAATAACTAAAAAAGGTAAAAAACCTATTATTTCAAATAAAAATCATCTACAGAAAAGGATTAAAAGATTAGAACATGACTAGGTAAAGGCAGAGATACACTCATATCAAAGTATAATTTAAGTGATTATTTGTGTACAAAAAATCCTGAGGGTATATAACATTCTGTGTATTGAGTGTAGTATGTATTCTACACCTAATACTTCAACCACCTATTTAGGCTAGAAATAAATGATTGTCTGGTACTTTAATATGATGGGGCTGAACTATGTACAGGAATGACAAAGAAATATAGAGTATAGAAAACCTGCCCATATACAGACTGTTTCTGGGATCCATTCCAATAACAGTAATTGAAAACAATGTAGAAATTATAAGTGAACAAATCCTACATACAACAATTTTTGAAGAGCTAACTAAAATTTATTAGTGTTTCATTAATCTTTTCAAGTTCTAATAGACTAGGCTAAGCAGACATTATTACTTCTAAGGTTTCTCTGCTATATTTTCAAATTTAACAGTAACAATTTTGCTATAGTTGCTAAAACTAACATGAATTCTATAATTTAACAAAAATTCAAAATGAAGAAAAAGGAGATATATATTTTGAGCACATGTTGCAAAAGAAATTACCCAGTCCAAATAATATCCAGCTGTTTTCAGCGTGTTTCAGCAGTTGAATATGTTTTCTCTTTGGAGGTTGGGGAGGCTCCTAATGTTCACTTAGCAAGGTGTTCTGGGACCATCTTGGGTAATACACTCACTCATATCAAGGGGACACTAGGCTCAGATCTTCTCCTCTGTAGGATGTTGTTTGGGCCCCATGGATGCCATAAGGAGGGGGTGTACCAGGAAAACATTGGGTGGTGATCAAGAGATCATGAATTGCAAGAATGAGAGCAGGGATAAGATATAAACCTCCAGGTCCAATTGTCTCTCCAGTCCATAGCTGATAGAGGTGAAGACTTAAAAATTGTTTCATGCATATGTAGTTTAAAACACTTAAATCCTAGGATGGAGGGGGATGAACTTCCCTATATCCATCCACTTACCTCCATGATTCAAGTGGTAATGGAGGGGACTGAATCCAATCTGGAATCTTAACCTGAGTGAAAGTGAAGTGAACTGAGCTGTCTTAAAACCTAAAGCACATGAAAAATATTCTACATCATTAATCAGGGAGTTACAAATCAAAACAACCATGCAATATCACTTTATATAACAGAGACTAGTATACATCTAAAAGAATGAGAACAACAGATGTGAAGATGCAGAGAAAAAGGAACTCTCATTTGGTGCAGGTAGGAATGCTGACTAGTACAAACTTTTTGGAAAATGGTATGGGATTGTGAGGTATATGGAGGCTTTTGATGGAATTTCCTTTAAAAAAAGTCAGATTTGAGCTTCAATATAACCAAGCCATATTCTCTCCTGGGAATACATCCTAGGGATCCAAAAAAAAAAAAAAAAAAAAAAAAAAGCCCACAGTAAATCTTCATTCTTATGTTCCTTGCAGTACTATTCACAATAGTCAGTATTTGAAAAGAATTCAAGTGCCCAAGTACATATGAGTGTCTAAAGAAACTCTGATACATTAATATAATGGAATATTATGCACATGTTAGGAAAATTAAGTCATTAAATTTGCTATTAATGTCTAGAATGGAGAGTATGCTGAATTGAAATGAGTCATAAGAATAAGGACTGAGGGCCCGGAGAGATAGCACAGCGGTGTTTGCCTTGCAAGCAGCCAATCCAGGACCAAAGGTGGTTGGTTCGAATCCCAGTGTCCCATATGGTCCCCCGTGCCTGCCAAGAGCTATTTCTGAGCAGATAAGCTAGGAGTAACCCCTGAGCACCACCGGGTGTGGCCCCAAAACAAAAAAAAATTAAAAAAAAAAGGACTGAGAAAATGATTACATTTATCTATGGGAAATAAAAATTAAAATAACCTCATAGTTTGATTATAATACCATTTGCATTGTATGTTATGTATCTTTCCTCACTCTCACTCCATTTGGAGGATGGTTTTTGAACTATGTTCCTTCTCCACAGTATGATTTACAATCAAATCTGATGATCAAACCTACATGACATACTTGAACTTTATTGTTCCATGTTTGTTTATTTCATTAGGTGCTTTTTTTCTCCAGTGCCAGGAAGAGAATTGAGGACCTCACACATGCAAAGCAAGAACTGTCTCTCAGCCACATATCCTGCCACCTCTTTCCATTTTAATTTCTATTAACATCCAACAGATAGATAGTGGTTGGACTTAGTATCTATAGATCCCACGGTTGATCTCAATGGCTTTTTCTTTTGTACAAATTAATGATTTCAAAATATTCATGCTTTTATTAAGAATATGTATCTTATCTCATCAGATTAGCAAAGATTGACATAAAATTCTTTATAATATCTTTCTGAAAAGAAATTATTTGGATGTATATCTCTGGGTCATAAAATTTTACAGTCTTTCCAACCTTGATAATAACAGTTCTGTTAGGGACAATTTTAATATCGACTTTTCCCCATCTACTAAATCTTGGTAATCCCTTACTCCATTCTTACCCCTTCCAAAAGAGCAGGCCATCAGATCTTTACTCCTGCAAAGCATAGTTTTATACCAGGCACAGTGCCCTCAACTTCTCCACCTCAGGCCAACAAATAATGAATACTGGAAATATGTCATATTTATTGTGCCATAAGGCTTGCAAGGCAGATAAAAATTATAAATGCAGTGATCCACAGAACTGTTACTGTGGGCTAAAGCACAGCCTACTCAGCATGCCACAGTTGTATACCAGCTTTCTGGCAAATCATTGTGACTGAGTTGAACTGAATCAACAGCCTAATATACTCTGCTACCCTGCCATAGCAGACTTGTCAATACAGCTCACAGTAAAAGTATATTTGGATCAAATGTCTTTAGTGAGCAGAGGTGATTACATCTTTGATTTTGTCTAGTGTGGCCTGTACAGGACCAGTCTTTCAGTATCAGCAGTAATGGTTGAATTTCCTCATGCATAGAATAGGATAATAGTGTCAAATTCTAGATAAAAGAAAAAGACAAAGTCTCAGAAAATTTTTGAGGGCATGGATATAGCAAATTATGTACCAAAATTTACAAGTTGTAGGTAAAGATACCTTAATTGAATTTGATTAAGCCTAAGAAATGTAACTTTTAAAGAAAAAAATAAAATATATATAAGTAATAAAAACAATTACATAAAAAAATAGATGGTACCAAAGAGAATAAAATAAGTCAGGAGTATAAAATTGAGCTTGAAGACAATAAAACATACATAAAAAGCTAAAAACAATTTTATAAATTAAAGATACTTTAAGTGACTTCTGAGATTTAATTTTCAGTTCATAGAATGATTTACTCTTTTTCTTATTGTTGGAGGGTCACAGTTAGAATCCCATAGTGATCAGGGCTTACTCATGGCTCTGCACTCAGTGAATTCTACTAACAAGGCTCAAGAGCACATATGGAATACCAAGGATCAAAACTGGGTCAGCTGCATGGAAGACAATTGTCCTACATGCTATACTGTCACTCTGATCCTAAGACTGGCTACACCTTGTTTAAATAGTTCAAGACTACAAAAAATGCTATCTTGAACTTGTAAATAGTCTGGATAGTTACTAATAATTGTCTATATCTGCTAGTTCATTTGGTTCAGAAGAATACAGAGGAAGTTAGTGTTTTGTAGGAACAACATGGTGGCCTTAATTCGTTCTACAACTATGGAAGTGTTTGTTCTTGATCTCATTATGGTTTAAGTGTCATTGATCACAAAAGGCAGGAATAAAAAGATGGTAAATAGACACTTTTAAAACTATCACCACTAGTGTAATTACAGTTTCAATGTCTTCTTCTCCTGAACAGGTCAGCATCAGTTTTTTTTTTTTTTATTGTCAAAAGACAACTTATAAATTAAGCAACTGACCTTTATGTCAATCAATCAACCTTGAGCTATCCATAGCTGCCAAAACTATTAAATTTGAGCAATGACCATCTCACTGATACACAAATGCAATATTTATAAACCTTACATTGTTGTCTTTGCCAAAATTGCAGTGACATTATCTATTTTTCATTGTCTTCCCATCCATTGAAAGGTAGGAAATGACAGTCAATAGCCAAGGACATTTTTTTTCTGAAAATTTCAATGACTCAGAGGTCACCAGGTACCTAAAATAAATCTCTAAGCAGCATAACAATTTTACAACTTCTACAAGCAAATGATTTTCAAAAATTAGAGCTGAAATAGTTCAATAGTATTTTATGTCATTAATTTATTCTTTTTTTTTTTTTTTTGGTTTTTGGGCCACACCCGTTTGACGCTCAGGGGTTACTCCTGGCTATGTGCTCAGAAATCGCCCCTGGCTTGGGGGGACCATATGGGACGCCGGGGGATCGAACCGCAGTCCTTCCTTGGCTAGCGCTTGCAAGGCAGACACCTTACCTCCAGCGCCACCTACCCGGCCACCATTAATTTATTCTTAATTCAAAGGAACAAGACCCTGAGAAATAAATTTAATTCTCGCGCATGAAAGTTGAATAGTTTTATTTCTTTTACTTTTGTGATCAGTTAAATGATCTCTAATTTTTCTGTAAGGTCAAAGTAAATAAAACGTAATTTATTCAATATTTCAGTCATGTTAAGGCTATGTAAGAAATATCATCACATTCAAAATGCTTCCATCCAAATGTGGCACAATAGAAGCAAATTAAAACTTGAAATGATAATATTATTGATTTAGATAGAAAGACAAAATTTGGAGAGATTAAGAGGCATGTGTTAATGTGCTTATCTTACATGCAGCAGTCCTTTTTCAATTCCTAGGACCACCTACAGTTTCCCAAGAACTACCAATATTGATCCCTAATCACAGAGCCAGAAGCTTCACTGAGCATGACTTAAATACTAATACAAACATAAACAGTCATTTGTTTCCCAGGTGAACTAGGAATCGCAGAACATTCATGCATCTTAAATTGGATGTAGAATAAATCATCTTAACCTAGAAGGTGAGTATCATTAAAACAGTCTTCCTTAGAGAAACAGTGATTTCACTTAACATGAGATTCCCCAATTCCATCTAAGTTGCAGCTAATTGCAAAATCACATCTTTCCTTAATCACATCATTCCATAAAATTTCAGCACAACTTCATTATCTAGTCATCTTATATTGGACATCTGAGTAGTTTTATATCTTTGCCTTTGTCCAATGAGGCAATAACAAGAGCCAGACATATATCTTTTTGAATCATTATTTTTAGGTTTGTGGGTAGATATAAAGAAGAATGACTGGGTCATATGGTACCTCTATATTATTTCTTTGTAGGTCTCTGTACTATTTTTCATATGAGATAATATACATAAAATTCCCACTAGCAATAAATGAGAATTCCATTTTCATCACATACTCAACAACACATTACTTCCAGTGTTTATATTATATATGTATATATATGCCATTCTTACTGATGTAAGATATCTAATTATCATAATTTAAATTTTTCTAAAAATAAATTATAACGAATAGCAATTAATATGACCATCCACCTATATCCTTTACTGTTTCTGCTGGTTCATCTCTCCATTTTATGGAATTATTGAATTTATTCATGCAAAGTGAAGAAATAAGAACAAATACAAATGCTGAATGTTTTCACTAGTTTGTGACATAGTAAAAAGATTCATGTAATGGAAGATATCAAAATTGGCAAACCTTTGGCCCAACATCTTCAAAATAAAAGTGAAAGTGAAGGAGAGAAATAAAGGATAGAATCAAGAAAAGTCAAGTGACTTGAACTCACCATCAGTATACACTTGAGGTATCTATATACATTAAAATTGCTAGAACCAATAATACTATCAGCATGAGATCTGAGTTACAATAATTAACTTTAGAAATGTTGGTATCATTTTGCTGGGTGAACAACATTGGTAGACTTTTTCCAAATGTTATGGTAATAAAGAAATTTTTTTCTGTTCTTCTGTAGACATCAATATTTATTTTACATTTAGAAATTGGTATGGCAGAAGGCAGCTTTGCTGCTTAAAATCTATTGACTTATGGAAGAGAGCCACATTCAATTATTGAGGAATATAAGCATAAAACTATAGCTGTTTTTGTTTTAACTATGGATGTTTTATTCAAATATTTCATCTCATTTCTTTGGGTGACTTTTTACATCAGACAATGTTTTTTAGTTGTGAAAAACTTCAAAACTTTATAGTTCTATTTGTTTATTTTTGGTTTTGGAAATGTCTTATTAATGGAATCTAATCAATTAAAACCTCAGAATTATATCTTGGAGAACTCTGCTTGTTTTTATTAATGTATTTTATAGATTTGGTCTGTTCTCAAACTCTTTAATCCACTTTAAATGAAATTTTGTGAAAGAAGTGAGATTCAATTTTCACAATCAGATTTGTTGAATAAATTTTTCTTGGTGCACTTTAAGCATCTGCTCCTTTGGATTTAGCTCTGGACTTTCAATATTGTTCCAGTTTGAGACTATATCTTGACTCTAAATGAACACACTTTTGGTCTTAAAGCTTTCAAGAATAATATAAAGTCACAAAATTATTTTGCATGCCACAAAAATAATGTTACAATATCATAATTTTTAAAAAATAACTCACAAATATAAAAATAACTAAAAGACAATAATTCATTTAATAACTGGGGAAAGGAGATAAACAGATGATCTCTGAAGGAGTGTAGAAATATAAAAGTATTCAGGACATGAAAATCAAATAATTATAAGATGACTCATAACAGTAAAAATGGCATACATGAAATATGATACATAAAAAAATCAACAAAAGCAAGTCATAAGAAATTCATTGTTGGAGGAGATGCCATTTGGTTATCTGCATGAAAAACAGAATAGAAATTTCTTGAAAATTAAACACAGAGCCTTCATATGACCTAGACATTTAACTTCTTGGCATTTAATACCAAAATACAAAAATTAATTTGTAAAAACATATGCACACTTATGTGCACCTTCAGCATTTAGTATAATAGTCAGGATATGGAAACAATAGAAAACTGTATTAAGAAATATAAATTAAGAGAATATTATACAGCTGTTCACTACATTATACATTTCACTACAATATGGATAGCTCTGGAAGATATCCAAAACAAGAGGGAGAAATAAATATCATATCATCTTATTCATTTATGAGACATAGAATAAAACAAGGTATGAGATAATATCAAACAGTGATAAATCCCTTGTCCTTGAGTTACAAAATTCAGGTTACCAAGCAGTAGGGGATTCAATAGGGACAGTGGTGAAGAGCTGGACTAAAGGAAATATAGGTGGTCACAGGACTGGGTACTTTGGAGGTAGGTGTACATTTGCTTTCAACATCAGTGCCTTAGATTATTGCCATAGATGTGCCGTAGATGCCAACCAATAGTCACAACAGTTATAACTGGGTGCCATAGTTGTGTCACAAGGGTAGGGCGTTTGCCTTGCACGAAGCTAACCTAGGATGAACCATGGTTCGATTCCCCGTGTCCCATATGGTCCCCCAAGCCAGGAATGATTTCTAAGTGCAGAGTCAGGAGTAACCACTGAGCATCACCGGTGTGTCTCAAAAAGCAAAACAACAACAACAAAGACAATTCTAACCATGCTATCTAAACTATAGTAAAAATAAATTAGGAAAGCATAGAAAATCACTTGTCTTACATTTTCCCAATTCAGAACAACTTTGAAAAAATCATAAAAGTTTACTATTCCATGTAAATTCAATTGAACTCAAATCTCAACTAATTCTTCTGACCAATCTTCCTTCAATTTCCTTCCCAAAGAAGTCATTTCAAGGACATTCCATCTCAAATTTTCTATCTCCCAGCATTTATCCTGAGGAGCCAAATGAGGAAAAATTAGTGGAAACTAATATAAGAAAATGAACTATTAAAATGATTTTGGGAGTTAGGTCACCTGACTGGTAACTACAATGACCCCATTCTTAGCACTAGATAGAGTATACATCTACTGGGAACAAAAAAGGGAGCAATTATTAAAACTTTCATCTTTCACTACTTAAGCTCAGTTCAAAAAATTAGCTATTCAAGTCTGTTGCCTTTGGCCATTTCCTGTTATGACTTTTTTTTTTCAGACATTACAGTCATTATGGATGCCACATATTGACTTTGTCTGTTTGTTTATTTGGGCCACACCCAGTGATGCATCCGGGTAACTCCTGGCAATGCGCTCAGAAATCACTCCCATTTGGGGTGAACATATGAGACTCCAAAGGATCGAAATGTGGTTCATCTTAGGCTAGCACCAGCAAGACAGCTCAGTGCCTTCACTCAGCCTTACAGCTCAGTGCCACCACACTGGTCCCATACATACTGACTTTTAAATATATTTTATCTTTATTATTTTTTGATTTATTATAAGTTATCTTGAGATATTTTACCATAACTTATAAAAATGTGCTTTGTAACTATTTGGCAATATTATTGGCTGTCATAAATTTTTCAATTCATTGAGGCCTACACACAAATATGTATGATTTATTCTTTTATATATTAAGTTTTGTTACAAGACACAAGATATGTTGTGCCAACCTGCTTACAGGACAGGGCTTCCTGCATTGCCCTTTCATGGTGAGGTGAAACGAGAAGGCACTCCACATCATGACTTCAATGTAGGACATGCAGATTCCAGAATCTTTAATACAGAAACATGATACCAACAACAGAGACTGGGTGATAAGTGTGTTGGTGCTACGGACAATGTCTTGGATCAAACGATAACTTGCCTGAGGCCTAGAGCTGGTCTTATGCCAGGAAACTTCAGGGGTAGGATCTCTCTGTATTTAGGCCAAGGTTATTCCTTTCCATGCCTCTCATATTTTGGTGGGCCTATGCAAACAGCAATTGCCACTCTAACACCGTTTTTACTGTGCTCCTTTGACTCTAATCCTTAAAACGCACCCACTTAAAATTTGAGGTTAACTTAAGTTAATATGCATGTACATGGAAATGTAAAAAATACTATGCCTCTAATGTTTAAGGAGTTATGTAAGTTTGATGGCTTTAGATTGCCTTGTGGGCTGTTAAGAAATATTATAATGTGCTACAATCTGGGAACTTGAGGAACAAAGTAATTGCACATGGATTCTGTTTTATTTATCTTAACTTTCTTTGGCTGAAAGTTCAAAGTTAAGATATCAGCAAGGGGACTTCTTCTGATAATTATGTAATGGGTGATTGTCCTTCCACTGTAACTTTACCTTATCCTCTTATCCTCTTTCTTTGCATCTTTTGTTCTCATAATTCAAAATAAAAAATTATAAAAAAAAGATATGTTGTGCATCAGTGAATATATGAGCTTAAGAAGAATATGTATTCTTTTTTATTGTAAGAATTTATTCAAGAGACAAAATTGATTAACATAATGAGGTAAACTAATATAACATAATATAGTGACACAACATAACATAATAAAATTGATATAATAATACATGTAAGTCAAAGAAAGTTTCTGATTAAAAACACAATTTTTTTCCATAATGGCTTACATATCTTTCACTGTAGTATTTTAGGTATATATTAACATTGAAATAAGGGAATACCCATCACCAACTATGTCCTCCCCCCATTCCAGTTCCCTTTCTACAACCCCCCGGGCTGCTAGAGTAGGTGGACCCCACTTTGTCTGGCTTACTATTAGTGATCACATATCTGTTTGGTCCTGGAACCCTCCCTTGTTTCCCCCTCTATTTAAGAGGCAGAGCTAAAAAAAATTGAGGTATGTGGTTTTGTTTGAAGGAAAGAAAAGCAATAATAGATTGGGGTACAAAATAAGAGGGAAAAAAAGAAGTGAAAAGTCAAATACGCTGAAAATGGGCAGAGTCCCTCTAGAGGTTTCCAATCTCAGTTTGAGAGAGGGCGTGAAAAAGGTAATTGAGATACCACAATAATACAGAAAAAATATCGAATTAAATAACCGGTGATATCCCCAATAGTTAATGTGCTTATGCAGGGAGATAAAGAAAAATAGGGAAAAAAAGCACAAAACAATCATTCTTCCATATATTTATTGATCGATTGATCGATTTTTTTGATGTCTTTATTTTGGTGTGAAGACTATGGTTGATGTCTCCAATATTATTTTATTTTATTTTGTCTTGTCTTTCTCTTTCTTTTTGCACTCGAGCATGATTTGATTTCAGAACCGAGACTATTGTGTGGTGCCTGTCTTTATTGCTGTAGTGCTCACCAGTTATTTAATTCAAGAAGAATATGTATTCTGATGTCATTTGATAAAGTATCCCATGCAAATTAAATAAGTTGAATTTATTGTTCTTTTAAAACTATAACCTTACTGATGTTTTACTCTCCAATCTTTCTAATGCCAATAGAGTTTTGGTATATCTGTTAGTCTACAATTATAACAGTAACTTGTAGGTCTATATGTATCTATTGTAAATGAGGAGTTTAAGACTGAGAGAGGATCAGCCAGGACCCCAAGTAACAAAGTTAGATCTATTTTGTAAACATAATGATAATTATTTAAATGCTTAAATATAAATAAAATTATGGTTTAAAGGTTTAGTGTTTTTTTGTCAAAAGTATGCCAATTTGAAACATTAGAATTAATGTAAATTTACTTTTAAAAGGACTTTTTTAAATTTCTCAAAGTAAGCTTGGGATGATTGATTTGAGAACTTATTTTCTTATATATTTACCAAATACCTGAGATTTGGTCATCTTAAATAAGAGGTGGCCACATATCTTATAAATGCATTCCACTTAGAATAAAGTAGAGATATATTGATACACAGATAACTGAAGAAAAGCATATGCTAAGATGGGTTTATATACTTCTAAGAAATGGAATGCTATATCTATAAAACAATAGAATCCCCAGAAGCTATGAAAGAGATACGGTGTTAATTCTCCTTCATACCAATCATAAGTATATAATCCTATTAAAAATATTTTGAAATTCAAGTCCTTAGAGACTTGAGACATATTTTAGTTGTTTTATTTCATGTTGGTTTGGGGCTTTTTAAAAAAAATTTACATGAATCTGTAAAGTTTAATAGAAAACAAGTAGACTAATATAAAAAAGAAAGAGTGATGTTTATATCAGGCAATTGTGACTTATCTTTAAAAGCAGGAAATTCTCCTAATCATGACAGCAATGAAGAAGAAAGTAAAGTTCAAAGGACCCTTTCATACACAATCAGGCTTATTTTCAATAATTTTAGTGTTATTTTATTTTGTTATTGCAACTCTAATTAATTAAAACATGTTTGTAAATATATAATATGTTATATACCTCAGAGGAACAATTACATGCTCACAGGGCTTTAGAAATAATACAGAGTTTAAAACATTTGCTTTGGATGCCACTGGCCTAGTTTTGATCTCTGACAACCCATATGTTCCATGAAGCCCAGTAGGAATGATTCCTTAGCAAAGAGCTAGGGATTAGTTTAAAACACTGATTAATATGCCTGTCCTCTCCCAAAATAGTTCTCTATAACTGGAGAGAGAGTGCAACAATAGGGCAGCTGACCAGGCATTCAATTTTCAGCACTTCATATGGTTTTAAGAGCCCCATTAAGGGTGATATCTGAGTACAGAGACAGAAATAAGACATAAGTACTATGGGTACAGTCCAAAATTAAACAAGCAAACAAATAAACAAAATGTTCTCCACTTATCATTGTCTAAGATATTGACATTTAGAATGAAGTTATATTTCAGTTTGAATAACAATAATAATTGTCGACCCTAGTAAGATTTAAACTATAATTACATTCTATTTTGTTGATAAATTGCCAATGTTCTCTACTAGAATGTAAGCTCTATTACATACCAGTGGCATTACCAATTTTATTTGTTTCTGTATCTCAAATACTTTGTGTAACTCTTGGTTCATAATTGCTCAATAAATATTTGTTGAGTCAAGAAATTGATTTATAAAGAAATAGTTCTATTTCAAAGAAGCAGTTAGAATGAAACAAGTTTTTTTGTACTGTCCCAGCAGCAGAGGTAGGAATGCAATTCATCTATTGAAATGTATCATATGTTACTGGATAACCCTACCTGCAGGATTATTTTATTACTACTTGACCACAGTTAATGGAACTATCTTGCTCTTAAACCGGCTTTTGTGGTAATATCATTACTTTTATATCTTATGACTTTAGTGAAAGAAATATAGCTAAACATTTGGAACATTTTGCTGAAGAATATTATGATGCTTTTGCAGAAAATATACTAGCGATTGTTAATAATTGTGAGAAATGAATTATATGTCTGCCCTTAGTTCATACACATTTACCATAACATCATTTGAAGCATTTACAACAGTAAATCTGTGCCAGCTAATAAATTATATTTTCTTGCATTAAACTGAAAGGTAATACTGGAAAGTATTAACTTAAATTTCATAAATAAACAGAAATATTTATATTAATAAAACTGATCCAAACTAAAAAGAAAACCCTTCTTTACTTTTTATCTTGATCATTTGGTTCTGTTTTTAACAAAATTTTAACTTAATTTAACAAATTTAACAAATTTTTAACATAAATTTAACATAAAATGATCTATCAGAGTCTGTTTCCTGATTCTTGTAGAAATTTTATATTGGTAGTTGGTACTCAAGTATTTTAGGCAAATTTTTATGTATATAGAAAATATTTATATTTCATATATTTTTGTCATCACTCAATATATAAAAATACATATAAACAAATTAAATAAAACATTTTAATAATCAAATATCCATATTCTCAGCAAATGAATATTTGATAACAATTATATATTCTTGTTACCAATCGTATATTATCCAAACTGCATTAGTACAGTAATTTCTTTGATTTTGGAATACTACTCATATCCCTACTGACATTAGTCCTGTAAATACAATAATGCTTAAGAAGTTCAGAAGAAATCTTCAGATATTCTTTTATCAATATCATGAAACATTAACTAGAGGTCAAAATACTGTCTAAAATTTTCTCTTATCTATGTGAAGTTTTCTAAAAAATCTCATTGGCACAGGAAGTATTAGAAAAAGACTGTGCTCTCATTTCATTCTTACTAAGGAATGGAAAAGAATCTCACTGACACAGGAAGTATGAGAAAAAATACTGCACTTTCTTTTCATTCTTAATAAGGATGAAAAAATCAGATGTTTTTAACATCCTATCCAGGGACACTGCTGTAGGCATCATAGTGATTGATTTCATTCTGCAGTCATCATTTTACAGGAAATCCATATAAATCAACTAGAATATGAAAACTTATACCTCTCTGGAGGAATAGATTCACAAATTTTAAATTGAAGGATTAAAGAAAAGTCAATAATAGAGTATCAATGAACAATACTGAAAATATATGACACACTAAGTACTTAATTTTGGAGGGCTATATTGTATTTTGCATTTCCTGCCCCCTATATACACTCAAAATGACACTTCTAGGAAGGAGCTCACAGGCTCAAATAGGTAAAAAAGGGAACTTGGGAGAAGATAGGGTTACTGCACTGAAAGTTATCTTAGGTATTTTTTGTACACAGATGTGAGAATAGTGAGAGAAACTCTCTCTTTAGAAATATCTGTATTTATATAATTTCAAAAAAATTGTACATAGATCTGAAGTCATTATCAAGTTTAGTCTGGAATTCTATAAAAAATTTGTAATAAATTGGGAATCCATAAAATCTAATAGATTCCAGTTGAAAATAAGTGTAAAAAGTTCTTATTTGCATTTCCAGCAATTTGCACCCCCAGAATAGTTAAAGACACAGTATTTCCCAATAATTCTTTTGGCCCTAAGGTCAATTTGAGTAAGAATCCAAAGCTAGCTTTATTAGACTATAAATTCCATAGTAATTTGTTATGTTATTCTTGAAACAACCCAGTTTTTAATCACTTAGATTGAAATTAAAACAATAAAATGATTAAATATTATATATAATTTATATTTTATGTCAAATCAGTTTAAAATTATATGCACAATGGAGTAGCTATTTTGCAGACAAACCTGCAAAAATAACAGTAAATTGGCTCTGATTCATCCAAAATAAGTCATTTGAAGAAAAGGAGGAACTTTAAATTATTTTAAAAAGGAGGGACTTTAAAGTAATATTTTTGTTAAATACATGGGGAAAAATTGTTCACACATTTTGGAAGGAAAATTAAGCTAGTAACTGAACAGCAAATATCTGCAATAATTTAAAACACGTTTTATTGGGCAATGATATTAGATTGGCTAAATAAGAAATAATTCTAGCATAGACAAAATCTAGTACAGACAAGTTGGAATATCAGCCCTGGTTTGTTGTGTAGCTAAGGTTAGAAGTAGAGTTTCAAATACTCTATGGAGAAAAATGAAAGAAGTAGCAATGTTAACCAGTCAAAAAATGTTGTGTTTTAATATCTGATTAAAAATTCAATATATCAATGCAGCTTTTTATAGACATTACCCTTTCTGCAACATGGTTAGTTTGTTTTTGGGTTTTTCAGAGACTGGAAATGTTGTACACAGTGAGATAGTGGGCTCTGGTAAAGAGATTTGGGGAAATAATAAAATATAAGAATAAATTGCCTAGCCATAATTAGTCAAAAGGCAAGGAGAACACATCCTTTTGAGATGCAAATTAGCATCTTTTGAGAAACAGAAATTTTGACTCAAGTCAGAAAATTGTTGGAAACCTTTAAAAATGTAAAAATATCAAGAGAATTTAAAGATATGATAAGACTATGAAAGAACTATCAAGAATGAAGGTTTTCCTTTGACAATGCCCAGATTAACTTTAATGTATGCAGAGAAACCAAGAACAAGACAATTGGAAAAAAAAATTTATAACCTTCTTCCAAAAGCCATTATCTGTGTTTTCCATTCTGAAGAAGCCCATCTTCTTTTCTGAGCATTATCTCTTCTTTGTCAACTTCATAATTTCTTTTAGTAAGCCTATTTTTCTTAAAAAAATAATAAATTGTCCTAATAGGCTCATTTTATACACAACTTTATTTTATATTCAACTCTATGTGCTAATAATGCATATAAACATTATATATGTATATTTACATCATATATATACATATATATTTATATTGCTTTTTGGGCCACACCAGGTGACATGCAGGGCTTACTCCTGGCTAATCTCTCAGAAATCACACCTGGCTTGTGGGACCATAAGGGACATCAGGGGATCGAACTGTGGTCTGTCCTAGGCTAGCACAAGCAAAGCAGATGCCCTAGCACTACCACTTGTGCCACCACTCCAGCCCCAGTTAATATAATTTGAGCCTTGTTCAAATATAAGGCACTACACAAAATGAATTATAATGTCTTTGATGTTTGCCCAGGTGAAGTGTTAATACAGGAATTAAGATTCTTATCTTCCATATAGATGATCTCATATAATCCCATGTATCTCATATGGTCCCCTTGAAAGAGGAAACACCCATTTTTGTCAGCAGTTCCATCTGCCCCCATTGACCTAATACACATTTTATTCCTAAGGGCCTGGAGCATATAATTCCCTTTTAACTTGGTATTCCGCAACACTAAGAGCATACGATAATGGATAATGCCTAAAGACAAACCCAAAACACTCAGAGCCTTTAGATCATGCTGTAGGATACTTGCATTCTTTGTAAAAAAAAAAAAAAGCTAATTTTTTAATTAATATCTTTATTTAAACACCTTGATTACAAATATGATTGTAGTTGGGTTTCAGTCATGTAAAGAACACCCCACCCTCACAGGTGCAAAATTCCCACCTCCAATGTCCCAAATCTCCCTTCTCCCCAGTCCAACCCACCTGGACTCTAGACAGGCTTTCTACTTCCCTCATTCATTCTCATTGTTAGGATAGTTTTCAATGTAGTTATTTCTCTAACCATATGGGATGCTGGGGGACCGAAGAGTGGTCCATCCTATACTAGTGCATGCAAGGCAAAATGTCTTATCCCTTGCATCACCACTCTGGCCCAAAAGAAGCAAAGTTAAATCCAATTTATACTAAGTTCCTCCCACGTGGTGAATTCATTTTCTTTTTTTTTTACTTTCCAATAAATGTTTTTACATTTTAATTCTGAGTTTAATTATCATTGCTACTTAATATTTTCTCTCTTGAAAATTGAAGAACCTTGGAACCATGGGCAATCAAAAAGAACCACCACCACTATTCCTACATCACACTGAGTCACATGAGGAGTGGTACTTGATCACAGAGCCACAAGTAAGCCCTGAAAAGTGTAGAATATGATTCAATCCCACTAAATTCCCATATGTCTTGACTGAAAGAACACAATTAGAACACAGAAAACTGAAACTTAGACCAGTTTGATTTTCAAGCCATAGAAAGCTCATTCTACTTAAGCTACTTTTTTAACTACTTTTCTAACTATGACTATGCATAATTAAGAGTTTAAACAAGTTAAAAATATCATCTTCAGCTGACACTGGAAATGAAAGGGCAAGATAAATAATATAAATTTCTAGGTATCAAAATCTATGCAAGTAAATTAAGTCAACAACCAGTTCCAAAGTACATTGAAGTAAACACTAAAATGTATTTGTTTTTCTACATTTTAAGAATTTATTTTCTGTGGCTGGAGAAATGGCTCAAGGAGTAAGGTGTCCAACTTGCCCATGCTAGTCTAGGACAGACCGAAGTTCTATCCCCTGAAGTCCCATAAGGTCCCCTAAGCCAGAAGCGATTTCTGAGCGCATAGGCAGGAGTAACCCCTGATCATCACTGGATGAGACCCAAAAATCAAAAGAAAAAAATTTATTTTCTGTTTTGGTGTTGAAATTAGTGAAAACTGTAAGATTTTTGTATATGTACTTGGATTAGAAGTAAGCAATGGATTTTTTAAATATTTTTTTCTTTATTTCAACATCTTGACTACAAATATGATTGTGATTAGGTTTCAGTCATGTAAAGAACACCCCCCCCCCTTCACCAGTGCAACATTCCCACAACCAATGTCACAAATCTACCTCCATCCAACCCCACCCCTACCTGTACTCTAGACAGGCTTTCCAGTTATCTCATTCATTCACATGATTATGGTAGTTCTCAGTGTAGTTATTTCTATAACTGCACTCACCACTCTTTGTGGTGAGCTTCATGAAGTGAGCTGGACATTCCAGCCCTCCTCTCATTGTCTCTGAGGATCATTGCAAAAATGACTTTTATTTTTTTTTAAACCCACAGATGAGTGAGACTATTCTGCGTCTCTCTCTCCCTCTGACTTATTTCACTCAGCATAATAGATTCCATGTACATCCATGTATAGGAAAATTTCATGACTTCATCTCTCCTGACGGCTGCATAATATTCCATTGTGTATATGTACCACGTTTCTTTAGTCATTCATCTGTTGAAGGGCATCTTGGTTGTTTCCAGAGCCTGGCTATTGTGAATACTTCTGCAATAAATATAGGTGTGAGGAAGGGGTTTTTGTATTGTATTCTTGTGTTCCTAGGGTATATCCCTAGGAGTGGTATAGCTGGGTCAAATGGGAGCTCAATTTCCAGATTTTGGAAGAATCTCCATATCACTTTCCATACAGGTTGGAATAGATGGCATTCCCACCAGCAGTGGATAAGAGTTCTTTCTCTCCACATCCCTGCCATCACTGATTGTTCTCATTCTTTGTGATGTGTGCCAAACTCTGTGGTGTGAGATGGTATCTCATTGTTCTTTTGATTTGCATCTCCCTGATGGTTAGTGATGAGGAGCATTTTTTCATGTGCCTTTTGGCCATTTGTATTTATTTTTTATCAAAGTGTCTGTTCATTTCTTCTCACATTTTTGGATGGGATTAGATGTTTTTTTCTTGTAAAGTTCTGTCAGTGCCCTGTATATTTTGTATATTAGCCCCTTATCTGATGGGTATTGGGTGAATAGTTTCTCCCACTCAGTGGGTGACTCTTGTATCCTGGGCATTATTTCTTTTGAGGTGCAGAAGCTTCTCAGCTTCATATCATCCCATTTGTTGATCTCTGCTTTCACTTGTTTGGAAAGTGCAGTTTTCTCCTTGAAGATGCCCTTAGTCTCAATGTCATGGAGTGTTTTACTGACGTGTTGTTCTATATACCTTATGGTATCAGGTATGATATCAAGGTCTTTAATCCATTTGGATTTGAATTACTTGCTCCAATCTTTAAAACAAATCATATTATACCAAGAGAGGGAAAATACATATATTTATTAATATATTATTAAAATACTTTTAAAAAGAAATATAAGTATCTTCCTAATTTGAGATCTAAAAGACTAAAATACATTGACAGCTTAAATCTGAATATTTTATTTTAGAAATATATACTAATGTAAATAATTGCATACATGCATACTTATTTTTTGTTCCAAGAAGTGTAGCCCAAGTTTATTGTACATGATATCAACACTAGACTTTTTTTTTTCTTTCTGTAAGACACGAACCTTCACAGACTATCAACGAGTCAATGGTGGATATAATGGGGCCATTTGCACAAGAACTTTCAGTCTTATTACTGTTCATATCACTTTGTGAAGGGGCTTCTTTATATTCAGGCTGTTAAGTAAAGTGGAATGATTCAGAGTGGGGAACAAAAGCCATCTGGAGGGACTGCTTGCTCCTGCGAAACCTTAATAAACTGTTCAGCAGCCTGTTTAAACCACACATGCACAAAACTCTTTACTAGAGATATGTTTTCAACTTTGTGTAACACCTGTCTAACATGGTTTAGAGAATGTCAGGGGAAAAGAAGAGCAATTGATGGCAAAGACAAAAAGGATATACAAGGCTCACATTTATGTTACCAGCTCAAGCTCATTTCAGTCTAGTCTAAGACATTAACCAGAGTGCTGAGAAATACCTTGATCATGACAAGATTAGTGACCAGTGCTTTATTCTCATATGACAGCTTGTGGATGCAGGATGGATTTATGAGTCCCTAGAGGACAGGAAGGCATAAACAACACTTGGCATCAGCATCATGAAGTGCTGACATCATTAGAGAAAATCATCTGGGTGAGCCAGAAAATTAGAATCTAAACTTGATTTCATCGCACATTGCCAAGTGAATGAGGAAATATGACAGGTCTAAAAAGTGCTTTTAAAATAGCCTGCCTAAACTTATGTCTTTTGTATTCTGACGAGATGAGTATTTTCAAACGGAGATGATATTGCAAGTACATCCGTGCAATTTGGGAAATGAAGGTTTAACTATCGGCTGTAAATTTTAGATTAAGGAGCTCCCAAACCTCCGTTATAATAATGATAAACTCCAATCACATAGAGGTAAAACGAATCCATCTTACCTCCAGATATAGATGTATCTGTATGGTGGAATCCTGCCATGTCAGGCTTGGCTGCATCATGCAGCTGAGCAGGCTGTGTCTGCACTGTCAGATGCTATGCCATCACTGTCAGATCCACTTTTGACACTTCAGTTTATGTCTGTATTTTGAGAAAGGGCAAGGCACCAATGTTTTTTAAATCTATTTTCTGACTTATATTTCATTTTGTCATCAGGGATCTCAAATACCAGTATCTACATAGCTAAGTCTCTGCATTGAGGGAAGAAATGGAATTCTGAAATATAGTAAATGCATTTCAACTTCTATTTTGAATTGTGAAATGTAAAAAATGTAGTCCAGCATTGTTCTTTTTATATTAAAAATATGTAGTTATGTTTGTTTGTTTGTTTGTTTGTTTTAATTTTGGAGAAGGGAAGTGTTTCCAAGAAGTACTCAGAGATCCTGGGACCATTTTCTGCAGGTGATTCAATATAAAGTCTAAGGTCTAAGGATGTTGTGTCACGTGGGGATAGGAGATTTCCTAGGAAACATTTGTGCACATTGGAGCACCTAAATCTAATATAATATACCTAGCTTCCATTTATAATAGATGAATATTATAATTTTATTTTAATTTGTTTTATTTATTTTGTTTGTTTTGGGGGGACCAGACTAGGTGATGCTCAGGGGTTATGTTTGGCTATGCACTCAGAAATCGCTCCTGGTATAAAACAAGGTTAATGTGTTTGTTTTGTTTTCCAGTAATATTATTAATCATTTTGCATTTCAGGTCCAAAATGGCTATTTTTATGTTTCTAGATAAAGTTTTGCTGTTCTTGATATTGTATGTGTACTCAGGGTTTACTCTTGATTTGTAGGCAGAGATTATCCTGGCAGGTTTGGAGAAACATATGGGGTACTAGGGACTGAGCCAAGTCAGCTTTATATAATAGAAATGCCTTACTAGCTGTAATATGTTTCTAGACCCTGAAGGTTTCCTTTTAATCAAATAACAATAATTAATAAATATAAAATTTGTGCACTCTTTCATTATGAGTAAAATCAATTACCTATAAATTATTTACTGAGCAGCTGAGTCAGACAATGGGTCAGGAAAATGACAAGAGGATATGTAGATGTCTTCTATTAATTCAAATTCTTATGAAAATGATAGAAATCAGAAGTTTTGAGCAGAATCTATGAACACAAGTATCCTCAAAATACACACTTTTATTTCTTTACATTGGAGGGTAAACCCTCTATATTCACACTGGCATTGACTGTCACTTCTATCTTGTTGACAAACTAAAGCATATCTTCTTATCAAATAGTAATTTCCTACTGCATGATTATTTTACAGTGCAAGAAAATGCATTAATTCCTATACTAGAAAGGGATGAGGAAAAGTATTTGTCCAATCAGGGTTTTAATGAGAATAATTTAGGAGTTCAAATATGTTTCTCAAGAAACATAAGCTTGCTAAGATATCATTTTTTTTAATTTGTTTCCCTGGCTAGACTGTGTAAAAATAAGCTTTTTATATCAAATAAAGAAAATTTAGATCATTTTTTCTTTTTCTTCTTTTTCTTTCTTGTCTTTCTTTCTCCTTTCTTCCTTCCCTCCTTCCTTTTCCCTCCCTCCCTTCCTTCCTTCCTTCCTTCCTTCCTTCCTTCCTTCCTTCCTTCCTTCCTTCCTTCCTTCCTTCCTTCCTTCCTTCCTTCCTTCCTTCCTTCCTTTTTTCTTTCTATTCTTCCTTTCTTTATCTTTTTTTGCAGGGTTTGATAAGGTGTTGTTGCTATATTGGAGTGTGGTGGAAGGTCACACAAAGTGGTTCTCAGGGTTTACTCCTGGCTCTGTACTCAGGAATCATTCCTGACATGCTCAGGAAACTGACTGGATTGTTGGGTATGAAACCTAGGTGAATGGCAGACAAGGAAAATGCCTAACCTGCTATAATATCTCTCTGTTCCATGATAAATGTTTCATTAATATTTAAAAACATTGGTGTGATTGCGTTAGGCAAAACACTTTGACCCATTTAACTGACTTGCTATGGATTTTTTAATGAAAAATCACTTAGATCTCTTCATTTAAAAAAGCAAATCAAAACAGCACCCAATTATCTAAACATACTTTCATACATATAGAAGTGAGGAAGAAATGTAAACATTAATGCAGAAATAGATTTTTAAACTGTTCTATAAATGTTTTTACAATGGTATACTTTGATAAAGATAACAGGATTTATTGTTGACATAGATTGTTCCCTAGGATCATAAAACATGATTATTCTAGAGTGGGGTTTTATTTTATTAAAAGTTGAACAGAAAAAATACTATAGAATTGAATATATATTTGTCATTTTTTTTCACAGCATTAGTCTATAGCAAATGACAGAAAGGCAGTGAAGAGAAAATATTTAACTGGAAACTCTTTGTCCACTGGAATGCTTGAGATATATCTTCAAATATGTGCTATCATAAAATACATCAAAACACTGTACCGTATGATATTAAACTCTTGGAAAAATAATCCAGAGAGGGCCAGAATGATAGCACAGCGGTAAGGTATTTGTCTTTCTCGCTGCTGATCAAAGAAGGACCTCGGTTCGATCCCTGGCATCCCATATGGTCCCCCAAGCCAGGAGTGATTTCTGGGCACATATCCAGGAGTAAGCCCTGAGCATCACCGGGTGTGGCCCAAAAAACAAACAAAAAATTTCAAGGAAATTAAATACTCTTTCTAAGCTTAAAGCTCCTCTTGTGAAAGCTTATTTTACTTTATCTTTTTATTAATTTTTGTTGCTTGTTTTGGGGCCACATTCAGTAGCACTCAGTGTTTATTCTTGGGTCTGTGCTCATACATTGCTCCTAGAAGTCTTGGGAGACCATATAGGATGCCAGGGATAAATCCTGAGTAGACCACATGCAAGGCAAAAACCCTACCCTCTGTGCTCATTTTTGAATTGTATTGTTCATTCCCGGTCTACTTGCATTAACTTGCATGGGTGTTTCTGTACAAAGTCTGCCTTATTTTCACAGATAATATTGCATATTTTTTCTGGTTAATTTTCTAGTCAACTTAAAGGCATATTATTCTGTGATACTGTACAGAGTCAAGTTTTCCCTATTTGGCTCATGGAATTAAATTCTAAAGGCTTGAGGTCTTTTGCCTATGTGTTGGTAAGAGTTATAAATAGCAGGTAGAAACACTCAGTGGGGAAAATGATCTCCTCAGTCTTTTAGAGGTTTATTTAATATAGGAAATATAATATGTTTCATTCTAATGGTTATTGAATGGATTATTAAAAGAATTTATATTACATAATTTAAGTTCTAATAAAAGCATCATATTTTTATAAAAGAAAACACTAACATTTAAATATAGAAGTACTAAGACTCATTGTTAATATCCTAGGTCAAATATAATTTTTATAATTTTATAATTTATAATTAGAAAAAATTAAAATAATCTGCCCTAGAAAAATTGTGGTATATTAAAAAATTTTACAGACTAAAACTTGAATTTTCAGAATGGCAATTAATTGATAGTGGTAAACTTAAGAATATTAAGTTATTGTTAAATAATAAATTTTAACATTTTTATAATTTGTTATATAAATTCTTTTGAAAACATTTTATTATAATTAGAATTTGTTTTGTTCTATTAGTGCTAATGAGTTGCTCTGTATAATTCCTGAGAAAAATAATATCAATATTACCACAATAGATTCTCAAACATTTAAATTATGTGTGTGTTATAGCATATCCTTATGTTATAGCATATTATAATATGCCACATATAATGTATATAATATTATAATATAACAGTTATTCCCATGACTTGTATAGGACAATTTTTAGGTATCAATACAGTTTAGTTTTTATTGGATGATATATTTGTGCATTAGTTTGTGAATTTCATCAATGTTTAAGAGTTTCATATAAAATAAAAAGCACATTGATTTTTTTCTCTTCAAGTTATATTTAATTCATCCTTTTATTATTTATTTATTTCGGTTTTTGTGTCACACTTGGCAGTTCTCAGGGGTTACTCGTGGCTCTATGCTCAGAAATCACTCCTGGCAGGCCCAGGGACCATATGGGATGCCTGGATTTGAACCACCATCCTTCTGCATGCAAGGTAAAAGCCTTACCTCCATGCTATCTCTCCAGATCCATGATTCATTCTTTTTTTTAATATCTAGGAGTATTGTAACACATAGAATACAGAAGTGCACTATAAGGTTAGAAATTTTATTTTACAAGCCATGACCTGTCTGATCTGCTATATTAATGCCTTTCATTATATCGCCATTCAAGATAAGATACAAAACTTACTGTCTTAATGTCATATTTTAAAATGTAGGTTCATTGAATATGCTATAGAAAAGTTACAGATGGAATTAGAGATAAAAATTAGAAAATACCTGGAATCAATAAAACTTGATGTACATTTTGCAAAACAAAGTTATTTTTTTCTTATTTACTATACAATAGGTTGGTATGGTATTGTGCCTTACTTCTCACCATAGTTGAAGATTTCAGAAGATTCTTTTGTACTCAAGTTAGGTAACATAAAATTATATATATTAATAATACAAAAATAATTGTCATTTCTATTTCCAATAATACTTGTCAGCAGTGATTAACATTATGTCACTTACATAGTCATCATAAGTAATCCTCATACCTATACTTTATTGTTAAAGAAATTGAGTCACTCTGGAAGTTATTATTTAATATTTAGAATATTTCCAGTGATACATGTCCAGGAGTAATTTTTTAATATTATAAACTAAGTAATATAATTATAGTTTAATATTCAACTCTACTTAGAGGAATATTGTAGATTTCACAAAGCACTGTCAATTACATAGACCCTACACACTTTTTTTCTTTTTTTCAAAATATTTTTGAACCATACCCAGTGATACTCAAGGATACTACTTGTTCTCCTCTCAGGGATCACTTCAAGTTTTAAATGCTAAGGATCAATCCCTAGTCATGTAAAACAATCAACCTACTCACTGTACTGTCACTCTGGCTCCATCCCTATGCCATTATAGGTCAAGATTTATGATCCATACTAGAGTTCCTATGTAAAAAAAACTCTCCATAGGTAATAAATTTGCAATTCACGTAAATATATGATCTGCAGATATAACATACAAAAATGTACATATATGTCTATATGTACATGTGTATATGACAAAGAAAGAAAATTAAAAGGGATTACATGAAAGAGAAAACTTGGCATTTCTAAATAAGCAAAATCACAAAATGATTTTAAATTAAAGAATAAGAAGTATTTTTCATGCTCACTACCAGAAAAACATTGCTATCTCTCTTTTGTTTTTTGATTTATGAACAAAATATTATAGTATTTTAGGAAATGCTGTAACTACACTAATATGAGCCTAGCAGATTTATATCAAATAGACTTTATAGAGATTAGTTGAGGTAAAACTTGACACATATTTAGGGCTTGACAAACATTGCAAATTACAAATTATTATTACCCTCTGAATTCCTATTGTGTCCAGGAAAAAGAAATAATTTTTTAACAAAAACAACTATAATACTCACAGCCAGGAGAGATTTCTGAACGCAGAGCCTGGAATCTTATACTACAACACATATATATATATATATATATATACATATATACATATATATATGTATATATATATACTTATAGAGGATGCAGATAAAGTTATATAATCAACTCAAAGACAAATATGACTTATACAAGGCTGGAGAGTTGGCTCAAAATAGCACACATTTTGCATTTCTTATCTCTTACAAAACACTAACAAGTGTTACTTCAAAGCAATATATTGTTAGTAGTTCCTGTGTCAAAAAGAAGAAAGAAAGAAAAAAAGAAAGAAAGAAAGAAAGAAAGAAAGAAAGAAAGAGAGAAAGAAAGAAAGAGAAAGAGAGAAAGAGAAAGAAAGAGAGAAAGAAAGACAGAGAGAGATAGAAAGATAGAGAAAGAGAGAAAGAGAAAGAGAGAAAGAGAAAGAAAGAGAGAAAGAAAGAAAGAGAGAGAGAAAGAGAGAGAGAAAGAAAGAGAGAGAGAGAAAGAAAGAAAGAAAGAAAGAAAGAAGAAAGAAAGAAGAAAGAAGTAAAAAAGAAAGGAAGGAAGAAAGGAAGGAAGGAAGAAAAAAGAAAAAGAGAATAAAGAAAGAAGAAAGGAAGAAAGAAAGAAGAAAGAAAGAAAGAAAGAAAGAAAGAAAGAAAGGAAGGAAGGAAGGAAGGAAGGAAAAGAGAGAAGAAAGAAAGAAGAAAGAAAAAAGAAAAAGAAGAAAGAAAGAAAAAAGAGAAGAAAGAAGAAAAGAAAGAAGAAAGAAGTAAAAAAGAAAGGAAGGAAGGAATGAAGAAAAAAGAAAAAGAATAAAGAAAGAAGAAAGGAAGAAAGAAAAAGAAAGAAAGAAAGAAGAAAGAAAGAAGAAAGAAAGAAAAAAAGAAAGAAAGAAAGAAGAAAGAAAGAAAGAAGAAAGAAAGAAAGAAAGAAAGAAAGAAAGAAAGAAAGAAAGAAAGAAAGAAAGAAAGAAAGAAAGAAAGAAAGAAAGAAAGAAAGAAAGAAAGAAAGAAAGAAAGAAAGAAAGAAAGAAAGAAAGAAAGAAAGAAAGAAAGAAAGAAAGAAAGAAAGAGAACAGAAAAGAACAAAAATGAAGAAGGGGCCAGATCGGTGGCGCAAGGGGTGCCCAATTGCCTGAGCTATCATAGGATAGACGGTTCAGTTCCCTGGCGTCCCATATGATCCCTCAAGCCAGGAGTGATTTCTGAGTGAATATCCAGGAGTAACCCCTAAGACTCACCAGATATACCCCCCCAAATAAAACCTCCAAAAACATGAAAAAGAAGGAGGAGGAGGAAGGGGAGGAGGAAGAGGAGGAGGAGAAGGAGAAGGAGGAAGTAGTAGAAAAAGAAGGAGGAAGAGAAAGGGGATGAGAAGGAGGAGGAGAAGAAGGGGGAGAAGGAGGAGTAAGGAGTAGAAAAAGGAGGAGGAAGAGAAAGGGGAGGAGGAGGAGGAGAAAGAAAGAAGGTGGAGAGGAGAAGGAGGAGGAGGAAGAATAGAAAAAAGAGGAGGAAGAGAAGGAGGAGGAGATGAAGGAGAAGGAGGGGAGGTGGAGTAGGAGGAAGAGGAGGAGAAGGAAGAGGAGGTGAAGGAGGAGGAAGAGAAGGAGGAAAAGGAGAAGGATGAGGAGAAATAATATAAAGAGATTATAGATACTGAATATAAATATATAAACAGTAGTATAAAAATTCTAAGGCACAAAATTAGCATAGCATGAAATTTCTTTTGCTTAAACTTATTAAATTGAGAGTATGTTTATTACATGTTTAAAATTTCATTTTAGTTCCTTGAATATTCTAATCCAGTCGATTACTTTTAATATACCAGAACACTATTTTAACTTTGCAGAAACTATAATAACAATATTTAATAAGATTGCATCTAATTCTATTTCAGCCCTGCCCATGTACTCACAGTGCATTACTTCCCCACACCCATATTTTCACAACTGCTGATGATTTAGTTTTCTTGCCTCTACTGCTCCAGACCGTGTCTCTCAATATTCATGGATTTTACTTTTTAAGTTCTCTATGATTTACTCTGATGACCACTTAAAAGTGCCAAAGTTAACATGTAACTGCTAAATTTACTGGCAGCAATGAAAATCCAATAGATTTTGCATTTTGTGGTCTCATAAGAGAAATACACATTAAAGTTCTCAATTAAAGATAATGCATTGTTCTGCATCTAGAAATTGAACATTTAAAAATTTTTCTAAATACAATTTTCCTTATTAACCATATAAGTTTATATATGACTATCTTCACATTACCAATATAGTTCTCAAATGACTGGTGATTTAGGCACTTTGCATTGGCATGTTTCTTTAAGATGAGTTCCCACATCATATACTGAGAAAGTCATCTGTCCCCTAGAGAAGACATAATTTCTTGAGTATCTATTGTTTTAATGACTTGGTTTATTTTCCAATTGACACACTGAATCTTTCCTCACAAAACTATATTTTTCTCTGCCATAATTTATTAACTTTAATCCTACCTTTAATCCCTATCTAAAAGAAGACCAATGATTAAATAATGCTCACTTAATCAGCTTCTGTCATTGGGGAAGGCATTTTAATGATATTTAGTTACAAGAATATATATATACACTTATATTAATGTTAATAAAAGCAATTACCTAAATTTTATTATTATATATTGGAGATAGAGAGATTCACAGTAGATAAGGCATTTGCCATGCACATAGCCAGTCTGGATTTAATCCCTGGCATCCCATATGGTCAGGAGTGACTTCTGAAAACAGAGACATGAATATTCCCTAAGTGTTGCCGAGTGTGGCTCAGAAAAACAAACATTGCTGTGTTAAAAACTTTTATGAATTTCCCACCATACGAATACCTTGAAACGAGCCACAGATTTTCACTCTGAATTTGAAAATTATTTGGAATATTATTACACATCATTTATTTTACTCTTACAAACTTGCTTTCCAAAAGTCTCCTAAAACATGATTATTTCCACAGTTGGTTCACCTTTGAAGGTAGCACAAATTATAAAACTTTTATTAATGTGTTAAGAAAAATACCTTCTTTATTAAATAAGAATAAGGGAATATATTTGAGCAAGAATGGGAACTAGCAAAATGCATTTTAACTAAGGTGATAATAAAATGCACATAGGTTAAATATGCTCTCTAGGAAGAATTGTCAAAGTCTCATTTTTTCTTTGAAGACTCCTGGTTTGAAAGATTAATATTCAAAATTAACACATATGCCTGGTAAATCTTAAATCAGCCCTTGAGACTGAAAAAATGAATCTCGACTTTTCCTCCTCATTGGGAGATTGTGTGTCATTAAAAAAAAAAAGAAATGGCATAAATCAAAATATAAATGTAAGCTCAATGTTTCAGATTATGTTATATCTATCCATAAAATTGGGCTTATTTCCACAAATCCACTGTTATTTTATTCATTTCATAGTGCTGTAAGCCCTTCTGGACACAAAAGACTTTGGGAAATAATTGTTATTGAGTAGAGCCATATAACTTGGGGCAACTACACATGGTGACAGCAGCATGATCTTACTAAAGCAATTCTGTTCTGCTCAGTGGTACTAAGAGTCAGTAGAGATACTCTTGGGACACCAGAAGTACATCACCAGTGATATGCTGCTTATGAAATGCCAGAGACTGAACTCAGCCCTGAATATTACACATATACTACGATTGTTAGAGCTACCACAAAAGACCCTAGACATAATATTTGTGGCGAGAAATAGACAGCTCAATATGAAATGAGTTATAAACTTTTCCTAACATTATAGTATGTGTCAATGTGTGTTAACAAGGAAATACAGTATATAATCTTTCTTCAGCATTATTTCTTATAAAAACTGAACTCAAAACTAAAAGTAATTTGCAAGTTTTTATATTAATGTACATTTCAAGGAAAAGTGATGTACATCTATGGGAAATATAAGACACTTTTAAATTAAATGTCTTGTTATAGATTTTCATTTTAATTGAATGATGTACTTAATATATTTCCAGTAAACCTAACATGACCTATTAAAATGGTAATAAACCTTAGTGGATAATGCTGATGTTCATAATTATATATATAATATATATATATATATATAATTTGAAAAATAAAACATAGCTTTTTAGTGTTTTCATGAGTCTATATAACTTCTGGACATCTTTATTAAAAGTAAATTTATAAGTTTTATTAAAATAAATGAATGCATTATTTCATCTTTTATAAGCTCAGGTAAATTTTTAACAGAAAAGAATAGGCAAAATTAATTATAAAATATTTCATTGTGGTTCTGAATACCAACTTACTATATGTGATTTCATAATCATAATGGTAGTCCTTATATGGACATAGACAACATTTAGTTGCATTAATACTGAAAACCCAAGGGACAGCATCATGATGTACTGACTTTTTTCCGTTAGTTAGTTCATTTTAATGCTTAGGACAACAATGATTTGCTGCTTTGTGTCTGACCTGTATCTATCTTCAACTGCTGATCTCTGGGTTAATAACACCCAAGGGAAATCTGGCTCACTGCTAAATGTGTTTAGTCCTTTTCATTCTTAGATCCACTGAAAATTATTATTGACATTTTCAATTTATTTATTAGACAAATCTTTCATTTCAACCCACAAGTTTGTAGAGGTCAGTTTAGGTAAATCATCTTTAACACTAGTTCATGCCACATGATCCCAAAAGGACATTGTTTGTACACATAGAACAGAAATATTTAGCATATTGATAGCTTGTGATAAATACCTTGATCTATTTTAAAATAAATAAAATCTAGAAGTATTGGACTTGTTTTAAAATAGTAATTAAGCGGTAAACAATATAAAGATTGTATTTTAAATCAAATTTAAAATTATCTGTTTACATGTGCAATTTCCAGGTTTCAAATGTTTTCTCATCTTTAAAATAAAGTTACTATGCCTAAAGCAAAATATTGCTTAACAGTCATCTATTTTGTAAAATAAAATACAATGTAAACAGTCTTGAAGTACATATAGTGTCTTATATGTCTCTGATTTTTTTCAACTAGGTCTACAGGGAGGTCTGGGTCCTAGGTGGTGAACTGTGTTTACCCACTGCTTATCAGCAGAGATCAAGAATACAATTCATTATTTACAAAATCATGATTCTCTTAGTATCAACTAAATATATTCCTGAATATTCAAACACTTAACTTTTTTAGTATCTAAACTCATCAACAATAATTGCCTTATGTTCATCAAATTTTATGCCATTTATGTTTGTATTCGTTTTTGCATAAGTCACTGAATGAAATCTTACATTCCTAAGTCACTCCCTACCTCCCACTAGAATACAGATTGTATATAACTCAGCACATATATTCAAAGTAAACATACTACCCTCTTTAAGGAATCTTTGAAATTCTTCTCCACCCTCTTCTATTATTCATAATTCATCATTAGCAATATTTTATATCACTAATATATTATTTTAAATGTATCTAGCATGAAACAAATTGATAGGAACAAAAACGAGCAGGTTTTAAATGAACAGAATAAAATTTCAGAAATAAACACTCAATTTTATATACAGTTGCTTTATGATAAAGTCACCAATAGTATAAAATGGAGAAAGGGAGTTGTATAAAATGGGATTGGCAAATGCCAAACAAAAAGTGAAATTAAACCACTATCTGATTTATAAAGAAAAGTTAGCTTAAAATGAACCAGAATTAGATGCCAGACTTAAATTTCAACCTTATATTCAAAATATTGCCTCAATGTTGTCTTCAGTGGTTTAAGTCCATTGGTAAGGAAAAGAAAAAGAAATAAGTGAAATTACATTAATCTGGAATGTTCGTTCATATTGAAGACAGCTATCTCTAAAGCAAAAAGATATTTTGTTGAATGATAAAAATATACGCAAACCCTTTTCAAAAAATGTAAAGAGCTTAGAAAGCTCAACAATAGGGGTCAGAGCAATGGCACAGTGATAGGACATTTTATCTTGCATACAGCTGACCCAGAATGGACCACTGTTAGATTGGTGGCATCCCATATGTGCCACCAACTCAGTAGCAACTTCTGACCAAAGAGGCAGGAGTACCCCTAGAGCATCACCATGTGTGGCCCAAAAACCAAATAATAATAATAACAATCAGAACTAGCAGGTAAAACATAAATTCCATTACTAGGGATTTATAAGGACATAAAAACATTAGTTTGAAAATATGTATGCAACTTATGTAAAGCTATTCAATGTAATGTTATTTACAGTAGCCAAGATCTAGAATTGCTCCAGTGTTCAAAAACAAGTGGCTGTATAAAGATATATATATATGTATATATATAAATATATATGTACATATTTAAAATATGAAATTGTGCCTTTTGTCACAACACAGATAAAATTGGAAGGTATTATGCTAAGTAAAATAAACAAAAGTAAATCAAATACCAGACAATGTAATTTATGGATTAAATAAAACAGAAGTAGGCAGTACACAATGAAAATAAACCCTTCTTTGTTTTGAGCTCAGACATACAAAAGGTTATCATGGATAAAGAAAAAAGATAAAATATTTCAGTGGACTGTGGTTGAGGAATAACTGTACTTAGATGACAGGTCTAGACACATAACAATGCTTTCATAAAATATATAAATATTTTCACTCTTGTAAACCAATGTTTCCTCAATAAAACATAATTAAAATGTTAACTATTCTTTCCTTGCATTTTTCTCAGAGTAAGTTGCTTTATTATTGTTATTTACTCCAAATCAGAACTAGGAAATTTAAGTCAAAAGGTCCTCACCGTTTGTTTTATAAAATGGTATTTTCAGCTCCTTCTCATTGAATTGTATGTCACACAACCTTCCATTATGACGACCATCTACCAATTTTCACCAGACTCCTGACTATTAATGGCAATAATTACCTAAACCTTCACTGTTCAAATATAAATTATTTTAATAAAAAGGTCACTAATCTTTATAGTACATTAACAGTTAAAAATTTTTTTACTTATATTGTCCCAATACTGCTATTTTTCAACCTATATTCTCTCTTCTGGGCATATGAACATATGATTCATATCTTTCTTATTACCAATAGATGTCAATGGCTACAACACTAAGATAACTTAGGCTCAGTGCAGTATAAATTTCTAAATTTTATATTATTATAATGGGAAAATTTATTTTTACACATATTCTAATATATCTAATATATTCTAATATATCTAATATAAGCATATCTCTAATATTCTTATCTAAATGTGTTGGCTTCATAGTATATTTCATATTTATAATTATTCCAATAATACTGAATCATGGTTCAAGAATTTTTTGAGGGGAGGGCACACCTAGTGATACTCAGGGGTTTCTCCTGGCTATGTGCTCAGAAATCGCTCTTGGCTCGTAGGGGACCATATGGAATGCAGGGACCGAACCAAGTTCCGTCCTACATGCGACACATGCAAAGCAAACTCCTTATCTCTATGCTATCTGTCTGGCCTTGCAATTTTGGGTGGTGGGTGGGACACATCTGACGAAGCTCAGGTTTACTCCTGTCTTTATGCTCAAAACTTTCTCCTATCAGGTTCAGGGTCAAATGGGATGCTGGGGTTCTAACCCAAGTCAGCCATGTGCAAGGCAAAAGCCCCACCCAGTGTACTATCACTCCAGATCCCCAAGTTTCTGTCTTATTTATTAATTATGTTGAAACAGATATTAACGCTAAGAACTTAATGTTAAACACAAATCACATTGATATGTATCTCATTATAAAATTATTCTTTCTGATCTTGCAACATTCTTCATTTCAAACATCAACTTTATAAACCATTAAAATATCTTGTATTCATTAAAATACAACTATTGTATTTGATTTGTACAATTCATTTCATTTTCAAAATATCACTACTTCCGCATTCAACCCAATTTAAATTCTTTTGTAAATCATTATACTCCCATCTCTACTCTCTTATCTCCCTTGCTCCTTCTTCCTCTCTTCATAGATCCCCATGATCAGTTCTGAATAAATAGGCACTTTATTGATTTCATATTTTGATTATGTACAAAGAATGCAAATAAAAATTTCTAGTAATTTAGTTAAACTAAATTCTCAGGGAAAATGTGGATTCAAAATTCTGACAATTTGATAATGAATATATCATTTCACTAATATATAAACTCTTCAGCATTTTAGATATTATTTTTACCTATCTTTCCTTTACTTTATTCTTTTCAATCCTCATTATCAGATATAAAAGTTCTTATTCAACTAAAGGAAGTGACATCATTAGCATATAATTTGCTCAAACTTCCATTCTACTTTTGTAACTACCACCTTCAGTATCCATAATCTTGTACTGAAACTTATTTTAAATATAAAACTTTTTTACCTGTATCTGAAGCAAAGCTCAGTTTTTTAAATTTATGTTTTTTTATTAATGAGCATTTTAAGCTGTACTTCTTTCTCCTGTAATTTTAAATTGTATGTTCCATTATATATTTAAATTATTATACACATATATTAACATTGGTGATTGTAACTGCAAATACCAGTTATATCTTAATTAAAGTTATTTAGTATTTACCTTTGTTTCTTACTTTAACATGCATATTTTGATTTTGAATTATTTTCACTGGTTTCTAATACACTTCAGTGTTATCTAGCAGAATACAGTTAATTTGTGTCATCTACCATTTCTTTTTTTTTTTTTTCTCTTTTTTTTTTTTAATTTTTTTATTATTTTTTTAATTATGACAACAAAGATGCAAAGAAAGAGGACAGGGTAAAGTTACAGTGGAAGCCCAATCACCCATAAACAGAATTCTCGGTAGTCCCATCGATGATATCCCAGTCTTGAACTTTCAGCCAAAGAACATTAAGAAAAACAAAACTGAACTCATGTACAATACAACATCTACCATTTCTTGACTGGAAATAATTTTTTATTAAAGTTTTTATTGGAAATATATTCATACTTCCAGGGAACAGGGTAAACAGATGTTGGCTGGACATTTTTTGCCTTACTCACTTGAATTAAATGAAGTCGAAATCATGTTCCTTCTAAAATTTAAGTATATTTAAATCACCATTTGATAAACATAAGTATTTCTATATTAAAACAATTTGAATAGCTTGCAATAGAGACCAGAGAGATAGAGTATCACATAAGGTATTTGACTTACACACAATCAATACAAATCCCATCCCCTCTGCATTTGTTTGCCCTAAGCCAAGCCAGAGTGATATCTGAGTGAATAAGTAGAAAAAATTCCATGGGGCCGGAGAGATAGCACAGTGGTAGGGCATTTGCCTTGCACATGGTCAAACCAGAATGGACCTGTGTTTGATTCCCACTTCCCATATGGTCCTCTGAGGCTGCCAGAGAGATTCTGAGCACCGAGCCAGGAGTAAATCCAGAGGTTGAGTGTGGTGGCCCCATACAAAAATCATAAAACAAATAAATAAAGAAAAATCTTGATCTCAGAATTCTCTGAGATCAAAACACAGTGACAGATAAAATATCTCTAGCAATGTCCTTAATGGTACAATTTCTATCTGCTTATTTGCCACACTTTACCCTAGTGTGTTCTTTGTCCTTTATTCCTGTATACACTTTCTTAGTGCAGCTGCCATTCCATGTCAGGTGTGTACTATATTTGAAGATCTTTACATTATTTCTTCTTTCTGCCTGATATTCTTTGGCTATGCTTCTATCTCATTTCTTCATCTGTTTGGTCAATTGTCCCATATCAGTAAGGCCTAATCTGAACTCTATGTTCAAATATGAACTCGCTGAAATACTTCCACCCACATTTTTCACTATTAAGTCTGTTAAATTTGTAAACTTCTGACTATATAATGAACTTATTTAATTTGTTTATAATTCATGCAAAATTTTATATAAATTACACTAACACTGAATTGTTTGTATTTTTGACAATTTGTTAAATGGCATTTGATAAGTTACAACTGGACTTGACATTTAGTGGAGTTAAATTAATTTCTATATTAAATTAAAAATAATTAAATATTTATTCAATCAAAATATTAATAACCAGGTAAATTAGATCTACCACCCAAGTCAAACTCTTCTCTCACACATTACATACTTTATATATTCATTCTCCTGAACCTAACATTATTCTTAGTAATTTACATACAGAATTTATATCTTGGATTATTTTAATTAACTCTTTATATGTTTTAGTCTTCCAATAGTATCTCCTTCTATCCTATTTTCTCATGGATTCAGAGACCACTTAAAAATGCATTTATATTATAGTTTTTCTTTTGCCTGCAGAATAAAATGTTAGTCCTTTGAAAAAGCAGATTAGGTTTTTACTTATGTGCCCCAGAATTCCTTATTGCACCATCTCTTCTTGGATTGCTGCCTTCATACTTCCAACCATTTTTATAAGCTGGATTTGTGTCTCCTGATCACAGCTCTTAAACTTTTGTAATGGAACACATTGGTCTCTTTTATAAATTCCCACATGGTTAGAATTTAAATTATAAGTGATTAGTTTAATTTATTTTTAATCGGTAACAATATTTCACAAACTGAGTGACTTTAAAAAAACAAAATGTAGTAGTTCTGGAGGTTCCAAAAGAATCATTTATGATCAATTGTATAAATTTTATTTTGTCCATAACTCGTTTCTAATTGTAGTTTCATGTGACATAATGACTTATAAAGCTATGTGTAATTTATTTTCTAAGAACTAAAATGACAGTTATGAGATATGACATCATGATCAATTCACCTCCAAAAGGACTCAGCTTTTACTATCACCAAAGCTAAGGATTAGGGTTTTATAATATGAATTTTTAGAAGACACAAATGTTGAGTTAATGGCAATGCTCAGCAATTTCATGTTGTAAAATAAATAGTTAATATGTAACTTTCTACAAGCATTATGTTCTCTCAACTTTCAGATTCATTGTGCTCTAGTATCTTCGGTATTCCATCTGATTTCATTTTTTAACTGGTGAATCTTTTAGCTGATGTGCACATCTTTGCAAACCTTTTCATCATACTAGGCTTGATGCAATAATGAGCCGTGTACTCTGCTTACCTGAACTCATTCTCTGTCACCCATATACTTCCCTGAACACTGACAGGAGTGTTTCTGGGTTGCAGAGCCATACGTTATAACTGTCATATAACCTCAAACAAAATAAACAAAAATTAAAAAATAAAATAAAGACTTTATCATACCGGGCCCGGAGAGATAGCACAGCGGCGTTTGCCTTGCAAACAGCTGATCCAGGACCAAAGGTGGTTGGTTCGAATCCCGGTGTCCCATATGGTCCCCCGTGCCTGCCAGGAGCTATTTCTGAGCAGACAGCCAGAAGTAACCCCTGAGCAACGCCGGGTGTGGCCCAAAAACCAAAAAAAAAAAAAAAAAAAAGACTTTATCATACCAAATAAGTTATGTAAATTAACATATACCTCATATCCTCAATGGATTTAAATAAAATCCATTTCCTGTAATAGACTAACAGTAAAAGGAAAAATACCTCTTAATATTAATGGTGTAATTTTTATATTATTGCCTTTCTCTTCTATGGTTCTATTTTCTTTGAGTACAGAAAATATTTTCTCCAGGTTATCCTGACATAGAGTTTTAACAGTGACAAATTAGTTCATGATTTAGGATGAATAAATATCAAATTATCTATCATTTGCAAATGATATAATACCAACTAGGAAGGCTTAGATTTAATTCCTTATGACAACTGTGGTAAATAGAGGAGTAATGACTTGATAAAGTCTCTAAATGAAAGTTTTGCTTCACTGAAGAATACACCATTAAATCTCTTGTTGTATATACAAACATCCAGAAAGTAAATAAGCTTAGCTAGAAAGATGGCAGTCTTAGGAGAGTGGCTGAAAAAATTATTTAGGGACCCTTAATGACTAATCATAAAAACAGGGCACCCTTATGGAACACCCTGTTAGTGGGGGTACTATATTGACTCTTTTATTTGCCTCCTTTTCAAGAAGAAGACAATCCAGAGAATTTTGCTTTAACTACTCAGGACCCTTTGATATGTAAAGGTTTGTTAGATTAGCATAGATAGACATCTGTCTATTAATGTTTACTCTTCTGTGTTGGCTGGTTTTAAACAATAAATACTAAGAGTCAAGGACAGTCAGGGCTCTCAGTCCATGAGACTGTGAGCCCCCTGACCACATACCTTTGTCTCTAAGGTCTGTGTTTTTGTCGAGGGGATGAGGGAGCTACACGCTATGGTACTCAGGGTTACTGCTAGTATTATGGTCAGAAATCACTCCTGGCAAGCTCTCAATGCCAGAAATGGACCCTGGGTTAGGCTGTGTGCAAAGAAAAGTCCTACCCACTGTGCTATCGCTCCAGCTGTCTTATTTTTGTAATACTTTATCCTTCAAAATCACAAACATGTTTGTAGTTGAGTCTCAGAACAGTCCCCTCCACTGTGCAGCATTCCCACCACCAATACTTTCTCCCACTTCACCCACCCCTTGCCTGTATTCAAGACAGATATTGTACTTCTCTTTATCATAATTATAATACTTTCTAGTGTAGTTATTTCTCTAACTGTACTCACTGTCTTGTTTTCTTTTCTTTTTTATTTTGTTTTTGAGGCCACACCCAGTGACACTCGGGGGTTATTTCTCTCTCTATGAGCTTAGAAATTGCTCCTGACTTGGGGGGAACATTTGAGACACTGAAGGATCAAACCTAGGTTAGCACATGCAAGACAAACGCCCTACTGCTTGCACCACTGCTCCGGCCCCTGTCTTGTTTTCTTTTCTTTCTTTTTTATTTTTTTGGTTTTTGGGTTACACCCAGCAGTGCTCACTGTCTTATTTTCTTAATCCTCTTTGCATCCCTGCCTCAGGTCACTTCATTCAGGGCTGGTCCCTGGCAATCCCTTTCATACAAGTTGTTGCAGAAATATAAAATCTGAAAATAACATTCACAATTTAACATAATTGTATTTCTTTTTTTTTTTCTTTTTTTTTTCTCAGGGCACACCCGTTTGATGCTCAGGGGTTACTCCTGGCTAAGCGCTCAGAAATTGCCCCTGGCTTGGGAGGGACCTTATGGGATGCAGGGGGATGTACGCGATCTTTCCTTGGCTAGCGCTTTCAAGGCAGACACCTTACCTCTAGTGCCACCTCGCCGGCCCCAACATAATTGTATTTCAAAATTATACTAGTACTCGGGAAAAGGACTTTTAAAGCATTTTACAGAGGAAAGCTCCAAGTTTTTATGAACATGGACATGGAAGTTAATGTTGATGCATCAGCATATTCATTAGAATAGTCATTAGAAATTAACATAAAGAGCAAATATTAGGAGGCATCAGTCATATACATAGTCTGGCAGTCCTGAATATAACAGATATATAGTAAATACTTTATATTAGAAGTCCCAAAAACTAAACACTTTGAAGTCATCAGTTTAACTAAATGTTTATGACAATATGTACAAAATTGTTTATGCAAGGAGAAAGTACCTAATGTGAATTATTCCCTAAACTGATGTGAAGTTATGTTAGATATTATTAAAAAGTTCCTGTTTTAAAATCTCATGATGGTTAAAGGAGATGAAAATGAAATTATATAGGTTTCATATACTGAAATAATAATAATACAGTTCATAATGAATTTAGGATTTAGAAATGAGATTTTCGGAAGGATTATTGGAAGGATTATTTTCGGAAGGATTATTGCCAATGATCAATAGGTTCATGCAAAATAAAAAAGAGATGAGATAAGTTATAAAAGACGAGATATGTTCATTGACATATCTGCATTTACATTTACTAAATTTTCTATAAACTAGACAGCTCAGGTTCTATCTGATAGAAAAACATTAATTTGATACTGGGAAATATTCCTTGACTTTTTAAATTATTAACAAAGGTGACTTAAAGGATAGCTTTCCCCAAAATACATGTCCAATGCACAACTTTTGAAAATGAAATGCTATGAAAAATAGTAAATATTATTTTACATGACAAATGTGACTAATGATTTAAAATATCAAATTAAGGATTGCTTGTTGAACTAGACATATATGTATGGGTTCAAATATAAATTATATATTAGAGAATATGATGAACACAAAAGGCTATTTGTCTATATCTGTCTATGTTAACAGATTAGCTGATAAAATACAGGTTTGAATAGTATCCAGTCATAATCCAATGAATGCTAACATTCACAAGAAATTAAAAAAAAAGGAACAAGTGCTCAACAACCCTACTGAATCATAATTTCAGAATTCTTGCTGTCAAACTGAGCAAATGTATTTTACTTTAAGTTAGTAGTAATTTATTACAATAGACTTAAAATATAATATGACTAGATTTTTTTAAGTTTAAAATATTTTGGTACAGGAAACATAATTTTGCTAATTGCCGAAGGAATATTGATGCAACATAGTATTAATATGCATCAGTAAATATAACAGGAAAGAATATTACATAAACATTGATAAAGAAACACAATGACTTATTTGAATATAAGACAAATAGTCTATGCTCTTACAATTGAGATTTTATCTATATTTAGAAATTGTTGCAAAATATTTTCCTACTTCTCTCCTGTGCATTTCTCTTACATTTTTTTGAGTGTCATTTTTATCTACTATACAAGATTGTTTCAGAATTGCTGCCTTAAAGTGGCTTTCGTGTCAAGACTGATCATATTAGAACAGAGATAGTGAAGCATTATAAGGGGCAGCAGGAAGTTAGGGTAGCCCTCTGGAAAAGTTGTTGAGATATTGGGATATGAAGAAACAAGAGATGAGATTTTAGATATTATTGTCACTAGTACAAATTTGCTAGAAGCAATACTGCCAGAATGATTTTGTGGCCATAGTAACTATGAACTAAGAACTTTTGCTAGGGCCACTGTAGGCCCACAGTAGGTTAATTTCCTCTGGAAGAGGAAAGATGGTCTATTGTGTGACCCTTGGAAAATATTGTTGCTTTTAAAAACATTCAAAAAGAGGTGGATTTTATCAATTTGTTCTCCAGACATAGTACAGATCCCTTAGTGAGTTCAGTGGAAATTAGAAGAGTAGAACTTGTGCCTGCAGAAGTCTATAATTTGGCTCTTGAACTAAAACCAATCTTAGCACCAGGGCTACCATCTTATCCTCTGACCGTCATTTTATTTTTCAGTTTGCCTTAAACAGACTCCAAAAATAGTTGATAGACACTCCTATGATTGTGACCAATGACTACCATTTCTCCAGAACTCTACTTAAAACTGCAACACTTACATAAAAAATTGCTTATCTGCTTTTGTATATTTGCTATGCTTGTCTAACATCCTAAAAGAAAGATGTGTTGAACACTTTAGAAGTCAAGGAAAAAATGCTATTAGTTTAGTTTGGGGCCCCTGTGTTACTTAGGGCAATTAAACTTCTCAAAATTTCTCTGGTTCTCTGAATCTTTAAATTGATGACTAAACAACGGTCAAGTAATAGGGATCTTGCCTTAAATGATAAGACTCCAGCACCACGTAAGGTCTACTAACCCATCCATGGGTAATCTCTGAACAAAAAGCCTGGAGTGATCCCAGAAGAAACCTAAGAGAAAAATGGAAAAAGGAAAGGAAAGGGAAGGGAAGGGAAGGGAAGGGAAGGGAAGGAAAGGGAAGGGAAGGGAAGGGAAGGGAAGGGAAGGGAAGGGAAGGGAAGGGAAGGGAAGGGAAGGGAAGGGAAGGGAAGGGAAGGGAAGGGAAGGGAAGGGAAGGGAAGGGAAGGGAAGGGAAGGGAAGGGAAGGGAGGGAAGGGAAGGGAGGGAAGGGAAGGGACGGGAGGAAAGGGAGGGAAGGGAAGGGAAGGGAAGGGAAGGGAAGGAAGGGAAGGGAAGGGAGGGAAGGAAGGGAAGGAAGGGAGGGAAGGAAGGGAAGGGAAGGGAAGGAAGGGAAGGGAAGGGAAGGAAGGAAGGGAAGGGAAGGAAGGGAAGGAAGGGAGGGAAGGAAGGGAAGGGAAGGGAAGGAAGGGAAGGGAAGAGAAGGAAGGGAAGGAAGGGAAGGAAGGGAAGGGAAGGGAGGAAAGGGAGGGAAGGGAAGGAAGGGAAGGGAAGGGAGGAAAGGGAGGGAAGGGAAGGAAAGAGAGGAAAGGGAGGGAAGGGAAGGGAGGGAAGGGAAGGGAAGGGAGGAAGGGAAGGGAAGGAAGGGAAGGAAGGGAAGGGAAGGGAAGGAAGGGAAGGAAGGGAAGGTAAGAGAGGAAAGGGAGGGAAGGGAAGGGAGGGAAGGGAAGGGAAGGGAGGAAAGGGAGGGAAGGGAAGGGAAGGGAAGGGAAGGGAAGGGAAGGGAAGGGAAGGGAAGGGAAGGAAGGGAGGGAAGGGAGGAAGGAAGGAAGGAAGGAAGGAAAGGAAGGAAGGAAGGGAGGGAAGGAAGGGAAGGAAGGGAGGGAAGGAAGGGAAGGGAAGGGAAGGAAGGGAAGGGAAGGGAAGGAAGGGAAGGAAGGGAAGGAAGGGAAGGGAAGGGAAGGGAGGAAAGGGAGGGAAGGGAAGGAAAGAGAGGAAAGGGAGGGAAGGGAAGGAAGGGAAGGGAAGGGAGGAAAGGGAGGGAAGGGAAGGAAAGAGAGGAAAGGGAGGGAAGTGAAGGAAGGGAGGAAAGGGAGGGAAGGGAGGGAAGGGAAGGGAGGGAAGGGAAGGGAAGGGAGGAAAGGGAGGGAAGGGAAGGGAGGGGAGGGAAGGAAAGGGAATGGAGGGAAGGAAAGGGAGGGAAGGGAAGGGGAGGGAGGGAAGGGAAGGGGAGGAAAGAGAGGGAAGGGAGGGAAGGGAAGGGAGGGAAGGGAAGGGAAGGGAAAGGAAAGAAGGAAAGAAAGAAAGAAAGAAAGAAAGAAAGAAAGAAAGAAAGAAAGAAAGAAAGAAAGAAAGAAAGAAAGAAAGAAAGAAAGAAAGAAAGAAAGAAAGAAAGAAAGAAAGAAAGAAAGAAAGAAAGAAAGAAAGAAAGAAAGAAAGAAAGAAAGAAAGAAAGAAAGAAAGAAAGAAAGAAAGAAAGAAAGAAAAAGAAAGGAGAGAGGGAGGAAGGAGGGAAGGAAAGAAGGAAGGAAGAAAGGAAGGTAGAAAGGAAGGAAATAAGGAAGAAAGAAGGGAGGGAAGGAGGAAGGAAGGAAGAAAGGAATAAAGGAAGAAAGGAAGGAAGGAAAGAGGGAAGGAAAAAAGGAAGGAAGGAAAGAAGGAATGAAGGAAAGAAGGAAGGAAGGAAGAAGGAAGAAAGAAGGAAGGAAAGAAGGAAGGAAGAAGGAAGGAAGGATGGAAGGAAGAAGGAAGGAAGGAAGGAAGGAAGGAAGGAAGGAAGGAAGGAAGGAAGGAAGGAAGGAAGGAAGGAAGGAATAATATATTAGGCATGCTGAGTGTTTCAAAATGCTTTACTACCCACAAATTGAAGTCTCCTATAAAGGACAGGGCAGGTGTGCCAACTGGTCTCAATGAGCTTTGACATAGTGTAGGAAGGCTACTTTCTTGAATCGTTTCTGGTAAGCAAGTCAAACCTGCTGAATTTTCTGAACATGGCAGATTTTACTGTTCACATCTTCTGTTATCATAAAAAAAATTGATCAACTAGATTTCTTATCAAGCTGTCCTTAGAAATAGTGGCAAGAATAAAGATGAATAAGACAAATTTAATTAGTAGTCAACATAAAATAATGAATCATATTATTATGTTAAATAACATTAATCATTAAAATTAATAAAAATTGTTGTTATCCTTTATCTATTCCTTATGTATTAGGATGTATTTTCACTTCCTAATGCATCCCTGCATAAATTTTCTTCTGTTTTTCCCTGAGTAAAAGAAAATAATAAATGAAAACACTGATATTCAGAGTAACATAACAGAGGCAAAAATGTGCCTTAAATTTGCTTATAAAGAATGAAACTGCCTCAAGAGTATTGGGATATTTGTCTTTACCCACATTTACATGAAGGCTTTCACTTCTATTTCTACAATTATTAAAATAAAATACAAACAAACTCAAACAATTAGGTAATTTGTAGTTATCAACAGACTGAAACTTTCTATCATATCTTGAAAGTAAGTGGTACAAGAAAGCATACATCTATACCTGACTAAGAGAGTAATCTCTAGGGGCCAGAGCGGTGGTGCAAGTAGTAAAGCGTCTGTCTTGCCCACGCTAGCCTAGGACGGACCACGGGTTCAATACCCCAGCTCCCCATATGATCCTCAAGCCAGAAGCGATTGTTGAGCACATAGTCAGGACTATCCCCTGAGCATCAGCGGGGGTGACCCCAAAACAACCCCCAAAACAAACAGAGAGAGAGAGAGAGAGAGAGAGAGAGAGAGAGAGAGAGAGAGAGAGAGAGAGAGAGAGAGGCTAATCTCTAGGGTATAAAATTCTAATTTTATGTAATATTGTTCAGTGACTATCTGATATACTCTATCAGCCTCCAAAGATACTCATAATATGCTTTTTAATAGCTGCTCCATTGGACAAATGACTGTATCTGATTGGCAAAGGACTGAAGGAACAAATTCTGTAGTCCTCAAAGATTCTAAAATTGACTGATTTATAATAAACTAGACTACAGTGCTTCCTTGCTCACGTTAGAGATTATACCAAGATAGGACTTAGGAAATAAAAACGAATTAAATTGCTTTGTTCCTAAAGTAGCTTCTGTAATTACATGATGTGTGTATCAAAATAGATTCATATACTGTACTTCATTGTGCTATCCAGTTCTTGTAAAAATATTTTATTAACCTAAAAGCAAACAACTGACATTTTAATGTCCAACATCTAGTGAAATGACATTTATAACAAAAACCAGTAAATCTGTAAAACTCTTTACTACATTAGCATAATTAAATTGAAAAGTAACAGCAGCAATGCAATACAGGATGCTTGTTAATTCCATCCACTCAGAGAAAAGAATACTCTTAAATTTTAGAACTGAAACAAAAAAATAAATACACAAATATTTTCATGTACATTTATTCATTAATATGTCTTGTACAGAAAAATATTTAAATATCTCATACTTAGAAATTTATATCAACTATCCATTTTAAATAAGTTTTTCTATATTAATATTTTTGTCATTCTTTAATATTGGTATAGGTAAAACTTATCTCTTAAATGATCAAACTTATATACTATTTTGTTATTTTATCACCTACCATTTATATTTCCTTTTAGTGTTTACATAAGTGTGAATGAGTATGATTCTTTTAGAGTGGTGAATTAGCTCAGCAATATATAAGTAAGAACCTATAACACAATATCATTGAGTCATAAACACAAATATGTTTTGTATGAGGAAAGTCTTGCTTTTGGCATTTTATAATATAGACTTATAAACTTATAAAAATTTAAAACAGGAGGGGCTGGAGTCATAGTACAACAGGTATGTCATTTTTCTTGCCTACGTCTGACCTGGATTCGATTTCTGGTATCTTATATGGTCCCCTGAGCCTGTCAGAAGTGATTTCTGAGCTGAGACAGGAGTAACCTCTGAGCACCACTGATGTTGCCCAAAATACACAAACAAAGAAAATTTTAAACTAGCAAAGGATTAGCATCATGGGGTTTAAGGAGTAATTTAACAAAAAATGGCGTTTAATTAGTATTTTACATTGACTGGGTTGCAAAGCTTAGATATAAAATAATGATATCTGAATATTGCCCTTTCAGTAAAGCATAAAGTGATTTTTCAAGCAATTAAGTTATGTTATTATATTTTACTTATCAAGAAAATAAACTCAACACAGTATCTATAAATAGAACATTTAAAGGAGACTAAAATAAAATTAAAGACAAAATACCTTATTTACATTTAATATGTCAAGTAGATAGTAATACATAGAATGTAACTCAAATGATCATATTATTCATGTAATTTATTTGATATTTTAATATATATGTCATATGTACACTATTTTATCTTGCTTAACATTAGAAAGAAATTTGCTCTGAAACTGAATAATTAATAATGGGAAATGGGAATAAGAAAGGCAGAAATACAATAAGGCATGCAGAAAGGGACAAAAAGGAAAAATAAAAGTCAAAGAAATAGAGGGGTAAATGGAGATGTAATCGTAGGACTACTTTTATTCATCTTTTCTAATTTTCCATTTGGAAAAAAATTCTAAAATAAACAAAAAATTACAAAATTAAAATGAAAACTCTAAGATAAAAAATCTAGGAGAAAGAAGAATGTGGAATTGAAGTTTTTCTGATGACATAAAAAATATTCAAAATTAAAATAGCAATATATTTGAAAAAATTGGAACTACACAAAATCATAATCAGTAAATTCAGTCAGTCAGATCACTCATTTATAGACTAGAGAAAAATATAGTAAAGGAGTAACAAATGACTAAAGGGAACAGAACCTGGGAACTGGTATATAGAACAGAGTTTACCAAGGGTGAGGGAGCCAGGGATGGAGTAAAAGGCAATTCTAAACATTGGTTAAGGGAAGTTGACATTCTGGTGGAGTGTGGTACTAAAATGCAGTAGCATGTACTTATCAAGACCATTAAGATCATAGTGGTTTGATACGAATTTTCAGGGAAAAATTACAGCAACTGTTACTAAAGATTCAAAGACTCACCTATTCCCTTAATCAAAAGGTCCAGTAATTTAAACATCTAACAATTAAATAATTATTTAGACTGTTAAACTGAATTCTCATGTATTCAATTAAAAATCCTTTACTCAAAATTGGCTCTGATTTTCAGTTTTGACTTTTATTCCTTTTTATTTTTTTGTGATTGCATAGTATTTTCATTTATTCAAATGAGATTATTTTTAAGAATTATCTTACTGCATGCATCTTATTTATTTTCAAAAATTTTTGTTTTCCGCATATTTAATAAATTGAATTTTCCTAGTAAATGTTTAGCATGTTGATAAATAATAAAATATGCCAAAAACTGACTTAAATTATATTAAATGTTCAATTTTAACACAATTTGAAATGTCAGTTTCAAAGCATTTTGTCATAAAATATTTGAACTTGAGTGCAAAAACTGATGTTTTTATCAATATTATCAAACAATACACTGTTTTTATAATTACTGCTCCTTATGTACAAAATATAAATAATATTATCTTTGTCTATTTATTGCTTCTTTATCATATATTTTATATATTACACATAAGAGATAATTCTGCATCTGTCCCTCTCCACCTGAGTGACTTCACTCATCACAACTGTTCTAGTGCCACCTTCATAATAAAAAACTTCATTTGCACCTTTTCTTATAATTGAGTAGCACTTAACAATGCATGTGTGCCAAAGATTTCTTATCTATCCATATGTTCTTGGAAATGGTGATGTTTTCACATTTTGTTTATAATAGTACTGCAATGAACATAGGTTATAAGTAAAACTATTGGATTATATAAAAGCTCGTATCGGATTCCAAAGTTGTTGAACCAATAAATATTTTTACCAGTGATTGGGGAGATTATCTTCTCTCCCCACATACACACATCATTTCTAAAAGTAGTTTGTTCTTTTATCAACAAATATTTGATCCTGAGGATCTATCTCATGGATAGATCCATGAGATAATGGAGGTGTGGAGGATCTCCACTTTATCCCATTCATCTGTGTCTGTATTTATTCCATTGTCACACTGCCTTGATTACTATAACCTAATAGTATAATTTAAGGTTGAAGGAAAAGATTTCCCTATGAAGGAAATATGTCCCTTCATATTTCCAAGGAACACTTTGACTATTTGGGAGTCTTTATACTCAATGAAAATTTTATTTTTATTTTTATTTATTTATTTATTTATATATTTAGGCTTGTGGACCACATCCAGTGAATCTCGTGGATTACCTCTGGCTATGCGCTCAGAAATGACCCCTTGCTTGGGGGACCATATGGAAGGCAGGGGACTGAAACACGATATGTCCTAGGTTAGCACGTGCAATGCAAATGCCCTACTACCTGCACCACCATTCCAACCCCATCAATACATTTTATTTTAACAGTATTTAATCGTGGATATTTTACTCTCTAGCATAGTTATTTTTATCTGGACTATATTGAAGCAGTATGAAAATACTGGAATAGAAACTAGAGAAAACACAAACAAAACCTAGCAGCAATCTCATCCATAACTAAGCCTTAAAAAAAATCTAAGTAACTTGGAAATTGCTTAACAAAGAAGATGAACTCTATGAAGAAAGTTATAAATTAATGCTAAAATAAAAGATAAGAGAAAAACAAAAAATGGATTTTCAAGAATATGAAATTTATGGATTTCAAGAATAAATATAAAATGTCAGTACAAGGTAATATACATGTCTAATGTAGTTCCTATAATTTTGCTGTTGTTTTAACAGAAATAGTTTGAAAATATTTTAGTTGGAAAGGCAGAAAATACAGACTCAAAGTTCCTAGATCAGGGGCCACTTAGTGTTTGTTGGCTATTTTACTTGACTATCTATGGAATGCCAACAGAATATGTTGTTTATATGCTCTATAGAGTCAGGGACCTAGAGGCGATCCCTATGAAGCTGTGTTACCTGCAGATCAACACATAGTAATTTTTTGTAAGAATTTGGTACCCAGTGATGGTGGTAGGCATTTGGTGCTAGGGATCAAACTGAAGAAAAGTACAAGTGCTCTGAGAAATCCCTACACTGTCTCTCTGATTCCACTTTACTTTTTAATTTGAAAAAGTTGAGTCAAATTTATTTGAAGGAAATCAAGATGTTATCATAAATTTTTATCAATCTAATTTCTTAATTAACTTCAAAATCATCTTTGATTTACTTATGTACTTAACATTGCTCTTATTAATGTTTGAGCTGGCACAATATTTTCTAAAGTAATTTTCCTGTAAGTAAGCACTCAATACATGTTTGTCTAGATGTTGATATGGCACGTGACCTCAAAGAGATGTCTTTGCCATAAAATTTTACAAGGGAGGGCAATATTCTAGCTATGGAATTGTTCTTTTAGTTTCACACTTTCATTGCCAATACATTACAAGTATCACTAGGGAAAAAGGGTACCTGGTTTTCAATAATTTGTGTAGGTTTTACTATTAATAGTAGCTTTGATTTGTTTGGAGGCATTTGACATAAAGCACCATTCTATGATGTAACTAAGATATTGTTACCTCTTCATTTTTAATTAACTAACTTGTCTCATTAATGTGCAGTATATTAAAAACAATCAAGGATATGATTTTCTTTTACTGTTACATCAGCTTTCCTGTATGCAGGTACCATATACAATCAGATTCTCTTGCTGTGTGATGCAGGAAACAACAGATTAATACCTTTTATATCTCTTGTCTTCAAAAGGAGGAGCATGACATTTGCCTTTCATTTTCTCACAGGTGTACCAAATTATTAAAATTATGGAAAACACCTTGATACTCCTATATTATGCATATTTGATATTATTATCAATGCAACAATGTTCTTCACCTGAGTGGCCCTGGCTTGATTATGAATATATACTTATGTTCCTATTGGCCATATGCCTTCTTGGTAGTAAAGTGATCAATAACTAAGAGGTGGGAAGAATTGAAAATCAAGCCAATATTATTTTAAAAGATAGGTGAGGAAACTATTATGACAAGAATTTATCTATACATGAAGAGGAAAATAATCTCAGAAATGTACTATCCAAATAGTCAGTTGGAAATAGTGTATAAGATGAATATTTCATGTATATGGAATTTTGACTTAAATAGTAATGTTCAGATATCCATTTGCAATACCATGTTTTGCGGCAACAATGCAATTCTGTCACTGCAATTCCACTTTAAGAAGTCATTACATTTGCAGGTAATGAGATTTCAGGAGATTCCATTATCTTTTGGCAGCTAAAATGAGATATACATTTCATCAGCATCTTAAATCTGGAGGAGGCTAATGGCTGGATTCTGACCTTTTGTGCTTGATGTGGAAAAACAAACCTTCATTTACACACATGGAATACTATTTGGGAAATATATATAAAAGTGAAAAAATTCTGATAACATACTTTACAAGTCTGTTAGGTGGAAAATTATGTTATGATTCAATAGTGATTTCTGAAACAGAAGTAAAACTTCACCAATAGAGGAAACATATCCTTTACAGCCCAAAACAATTTTATTTTTATCTTGAGAACGGAAAAATTTACTTCTATTTTATATAACGCCAGTTTTAGACAGAAATACAGAAAGATTTATTCTGTATCTGCAGTAGCTCAAATAGAGTGAGAACCAACTATAAGTATCTTGTATATACTTGAAGTAAATTAAACTAAATGACTCACTGAAAACAACTGGTATTTGATCTTAAATACTAGCAAACTTTTACTTAAATTTAGCTTAACATTTTAACTCAGTCTAAGCTTTTCAACTTTTTCTTTAATAAAATTTGCTTTCAAATTTAAGTATAGGTATTTATAATTTGGAAAATAAACGACATTTACTAGTTATGTACAGAATAAATTTGTATTTAATGGATTAAATACATTTAATAATACTGTTTGATTGTAAATGTTAGTTATTTTTCTAATTCAACTAATATCTGTTATAGCCACATATTTTAGTAGTAGTAAACAAAAGTATTATTATTATATTATTTTTGATATTTGGGTCACACCCTGCAGCGCTCAGGGGTTACTGCTTGCTCTACGCTCAGAAATTGCTCCTTGCAGTCTCGGGGGTCCATATGGGATGCCAGTATTCGAACCACCGACCTTGCATACAGGGCAAATGCCTTACCTCCATGCTATCTCTCCGGCCCCAACAAAATTATTTTTATTATTATTTTCTAAAAACTTAAATAGTTTTTAATATTATTATATATTAGAGAAGTGAATTAAGTTAATTTATTTTGATAAGTTATTTTATTAACAATACTTCCTTTTTACTTATGTACCTTTTTCATATTTTCTATTTTCAAGTATTCAGCTATCATTCTAAATATTCAAAGACAAGTCAAATTATTCTTAAAAGTCACGGAAATAAAATTTTCATTATAAGGGCTTAAAATATAATTTGTGGAAAAATATGGTCAACATATATGCAATCAAAGTATTGTTACCTACAGTCCCATAGACTGCTGCCAAATGTGATCCCTCCTAAAATAAGAAAATTAAAAAATAGTAAAATAAGAAAAATTGTCATTATTATAGAAAGGGAATAAAAGTGTTTGATAAAATGAAACCTTGGATTTTGAAGTAATTTAAGAAGAGTGCTGGAGGATCTTTGCCACTTTGGTGAGTAACAGTGTGGCAACTTTGTACATTAAAAACATTGGCAGTTAGACTCCTGCAATCCTGTTATCTCAATTATAATAATAAAATATTCCCTAAACTTTTCATGCTATTAACTCCATCATGATAAACAATTGAACTAGAACATTTTAATTAACACTTTGGGAAAGGTCTTTATATTTGCAAGTTTTAGGATTTTGAATAATAGCTTTCACATTTATAGATTTCAATATATTATATAAACATATGCATCACTGTTATATGTGTATTTTCTCTGACACCTGTGTTATTTTGTGGAACTATTAGAATGGTTATATGCTCCCTTATATTCCTTGTTGCAGATGAATGCTAAGCTCACACTTATGATTAAAAGAAACCATGCGTCATCTGCTTAATATACTCCAAATTTCAGAGACTCAACCATTGATTAAGATGCATGCATGATAGTCTCAGTCATGCGGTTTAGTTTTCTATGTTTATTTCAGAAGTTTGAAAGCCTAACTGAAGTTAAAATGACTGAGGAGGGCAATGCAATCTATATGAATTTATTTATGAAGTAACATCATTTTCTAAAACAGACCCACATGCCTGATACTCATTAATCAATAGCACTGGTATATTTTTATCACTATCAAAGAATAGTGCTAATTACAGGAAAATTGTCAGCTTTGCATGCTTACTGTATACGTTTTCAACAATTTTGATTGTTCGTCTCCACCTAATTCTGATATTTAACTTAAGAAAATGTGCATCCCAGTTCCTCTATGGCAAAGTAAAAAGTTTGCTTACATTTGGCAGCACAGATAATGCCAGTTCTTTTCCACCGGTTACCCCTATCTAATGAGATAAAATCTATCTACAGATAAACATATCGCGATAATATATGAACCTTATCTGAGTTTTCCTAGTAAAATTGTCAAATAAAAGAAAAGTAAAACCTTGGAAACTAAACTCATCTGCCATTAATAAACCCCATCTGCCATTTTATGGCACATACACAAACAGCTATATGAAGATGCCAAGACAATTTAGAATTTCCTTCTACAAGGGCCTGAGCCAGAACTAATTTCATTCAAAGGATAAATGAGCAGAGTATTTCTTTGCCAACTGACAAAACGTAATGATTCATGATTAATGAATCCTTGTTTTTTCCCTCGAAGACCTCTTCCTTCAGCATGGCAATATTGTAATCAGTGCAAGAGGAAAACTTGAAACTTCAAAATGTGAAGGCTGCAATTCTGATCTATATTTTATGCTTAGGTTTGGCTCATTATTAACAAAGAGGATGATTGATGATAGAAAATGCTCTCTTTTGAACCTTATAGGGCATATGCTAATAATATTTTAAAACATTTGTCTGCCCTTGATGAGACAATATTAAGTTTTCTTAGTAGACAGCCTTTTTCTGTTAAAGTGCCTTTCCTGTGATGAACAAATCTAATTATTTAAAATGCCATTAAAAATTGCTCAATCTAACATATTAATTTTTAAAACTAGAATCATTCTTTGATAAATTAGCAGCCTTATTACTGCTAACTATAGAATAAAATAGTGATTTGCATATTATTAAATTAGTGATGTAGTGATATCAATAAAATACTGATTTGAATATTCTAAATTATTTATCACATAAAATCTAAGTAAAAATTAGAAAGTTTTTATCTGTCATATAATTATGTTAAAATGTATATAATTAATAAATATTATAAACAACATTCTTTTTATTTTTACCTCCATGTAGTCTGTGTTCAGTTTACATATGTTCCTTCCCAGAACTCTATTAGAACAAAAAATTCTAATAGACAATACATTTAAGATTTTTTGTTGACACTATGCAACCATTTAATGACATAATACAATATTGCTAGGTTATAGTCAAATTTATAGCTATATCTTGCTAAGTAATGGGAAGTTTTGTAAACATGAGATCAATAAAAATGTTAAAATGTTTTCATCACATTATGAAAGGACTGTGATAGGATGACTAGTCAGCTGAATAAAAGTCACATTAACAAACAGTATACATAATATGGTTAAAAGCCTATAAAGTCACAGCATTTTTAAATGTCTCATGAGATAAAATATTAAGTCGCATACGGAAACTTTATGGCCAATAAAACTCTTGCTTTAATAACTCTCATGGTTATAAAATTTACATGTATATATGCTAATTATGTATGCTTTTAAATGTAATTACTATTGAAGTCAAATATAATTAGAGAAGATATGAAATTATAGACCCAAAACATTTACAGTCTTGTAAGTCAACAATGCCTCAATAAAAATGGTCTATTAAAAATAAAACATATTGATTTTTATAGAACAGTATAAATGGGCTAATATCAAATTTTTTACTAAATGTTTTTACTTATTAATATAATATAATTTAAGAGTCAACAGCATGTTCAGTTATTTCTTTAAGCCCTATTAAAGAAAACAAGTCATCTAACATATGTTAAGTGTTTAGCATAAACTATATATTTAAGAAAATTTTATCATCCTCTTGTAGCAATCCAGTCGTCAGAGAGGGTTAACTTCCATCTTCCAGGTACATTTGGGATCAAGTATGTCCCCCCCCCCAACAGAAAAGAAAGAAACTCAGCCTGATAACTAGAGACACTTTATTTCATTCCAACAAGGCTTATATTGGGATATGAAAACTGGAATACATGCAGCATGACAGGGCCAGGCACATAGCTGAGGGACAGTCAGGGGAAATGAGGCAATATGGAGAAGATAAACATAAACATAAAGGCTTAGAACTGTCTCAAGAACAACATAGTAGGCAATAAAATGACCTGTAGTCACCTTCAGCCAGTGATCTCAAGCCTGAGAATAATCATGGGGAGATGGCATATCTCTTAATGCTATCCTTCCCCATTTCTAAAATACAGTCTCCAAAGCGTTTGCCTCAGTGACAATCCCTGGAGCAATTGCTCTATGGGGTTTCATCTGCCTTAATCAAAATACCTATAGCTGTGAGTTTCAGATAAATATTGAGATAAAAGTGTAAATATTTATAGCTGGTAGTGCAGACAGGAATATTGAGATGAAGGTTTAACATTACTCTTCAGTAGTACACACTGTAAAATTTAGAGTTTCTTGTACTAATAAAATAAGTCTATAAACCATGATTAGGATAGTGCTTGAAACAGTAAATTTTGAGAAAAAAAATGCATCTTTCTGGTTGTTTTATGTAATATAATTAATCAGAATATCCATGAGTAATTAATTTTCTCAGGACACCAGCACTTATTATGCTTTCTCTTATACTAAGTGGACAGTTTAATGAGTACATTTTGAGTTTGAAGACAATAATGCTGTGGACAGCTTCTGTCCCACAGCTCCAGTGGGCTTCAATGAGCCTACTTCAGGGAGTGGGTAAAACACGGGCCTGCGTACAGTGAAATATAAAATATGAGAGACCACAAAAATGGATTGTATGGGGACCCATGTTCTGGCAAATGTGTGATAAATTTAATCTCTAAGTTAGGAGTCTTATAAGGAGTAAAAGCTAGTCATAGGTATTGAGAAGAATGCTTACATTTACAAAGCAGAGTTTAACACTAAACAATACATTAAGCTATGGGTGTGGGCAGTAAGAATTCTGAGTTAAAAAGGAGAAGGTCACAACTCAAGGCAGCTCTTTGCAAACTAACTTCAGATGCAAAATTAGTAATAAGTAGAAAAAATCTAGAAATAATATCCTCACTGGAATAAGCTCTATTATTTTAGAGTTCAAGTAAAAGAAAGAGTTAAATCCACTATTAGGGTGTAGTTCCCATTTTTTGAGAAAAGTCAATAGCCCAGGATCTGCATTCTTGCTATGTCCTTGCATACCAGAAACTAAGGCTGCAAGGACATTTTGAAAAAGAGAAAGATATTGTCTTTGATTTGGTGCTAAATATTATCCAGGAATGGGGCTTTAATAAAGGCTATATTTTGCCTGTAAATATCAGCAGAAGGGAGAATTAATTTTGAGGCCAAATAATATGAAGGAAATAATGTCAGTACCATAACATGAATCTCAGAAATTTCTCTTCAGGAATTCCTCAACTCTCCACACAGGAGCAAAACATCCACAGCAGGCCTTTTGTGGAATTCTGTGGGATTTTCTCAGTTCTTTGTGCCAGGGAAATCCGGAGATACATATGGTGGGTCTACTGAGTCCCTCTTTAATGGAGGTGCCTATGCAGGGTCTGACACAACATTAAAATTTTGAAACTTTTTATTTATTTATTTTATTTTTACTGTATCCATGTGACAGTTCATATTATGTGGCTATTTTTAAATATTTACATTGGATTACTAGTAGCATTAATAATAGTCAATACTTGGATGTTTCAATATTTAGCTAAAGCTGATGAGGATTGTTACGGAACTGAAGAGATGCAGAGTATATATGTTCATTGCTTGCAGATGACCTGAATTCAATTTGTTGCACCTTATATGGTTCATTGAGCAACCAAGATTTATGCCTGAATACAGAACCAGAAAGAGCCCTGAGTACTGCTGGATGTGTCCCCAAAACAAAAAGCAAAAACTATTTGTTAAATTTAACACCACTAGGAAGACAATATTTTAAAAATTGACTTACAAGGCCACAGAGTAAGCACAAAGGTAGGGAGTTTGTCTTGCTTTGCATGTGGGGACCTGGAACAAACCCAGTTTTGAACCTTGGTATTCCATGTAGTACCCCACACCTGCCAGGAGCGACTTCTGAGTACAGAGACTGGAGTAACCCCTGAGTGATACTGGGTGTGGTCCTAAAACATAAATGAACAAACAAATAAATAAAATTCAACGTCACTTACAAAGAATTATCTTCTATGCTTCAATCCGTATTAGGTTTTCAGTTAAGAAATATTTAGCTATTGAGGCAAATCTCAACAATTTGTTGAATTGTTAATACAACTCAAAATAAGATTATATGAGTTCTAGAAATTTTATTCTGTTTTAGTTGATTTTTTAAAATTAATTTATGAAAGGAACATTACAACTCTCTTATTCAGAATTGAATTTAGAGTGTTTAATGAATAAAATACATGAATATAAATAATCTTTTTTGTGTGTGTGGAAATACCAAAATGTTTTTAAAAGGCGGAGGGCTGGAAAACTAACATTAGAGTTAGTTAAACCCCTCAAGTGGCTGATCAAATTTGAATTTGGCATTACCACATGATGCCTACCAGTGCCATTAGGGGTCAATTCTGAGCACCGAGCCAGGAATTGACCCTAAGAACAGATGGCATAACCACAAGCAAAAAATAAACAAGCAAACAAACGTTTTTTTAGTTTTTTTTTTTTATTCCCTCACTTTGATCTCTTACTACATACAAAGGTTAACATTTTGCATTAGGTGTTTTGACAGTCTTCTAATTCATCCAGTCAATTATAAATTATATATATACTTATATATACATATATATTTATATAAACTATGATTAGTAGCTTTAAATTACTTGCTGTATTAAAATAATTCATTTTTACTATTTTCATTTTTCATTGTTCAAAGAAACTTTCTAAAGTTTTGTCTTTAATAAAGTCATTTTATTTAATTATCATGAATAAAAGAAAACAAAAAAGAATAACTTTTACCTAACCAATAAATTAGAATATAGATGTCAATATTTCTTAACTCCATTTAACTCACAATGCAAATGAATTAAGTGAGTATCTTTGTCATGAATGAATTCCTGAGAATTTTTTTTTTTTTTTTGGTTTTTGGGCCACACCCGGTGATGCTCAAGTGTTACTTCTGGCTATAAGCTCAGAAATAGTGCCTGGCTTGGGGGACCATATGGGACGCCGGGGGATAAAACCTACGTCTGCCCTAGGCTAGCACAGGCAAAGCAGGCACCTTACCTCTAGCGCCACCACGCCGGCCTTCCTGAGAATCTTTTAATAGACATTATATATTGTGTTTTTACACATATTTTAATGTAAAGTCATTTTACAAATCTTAGAAGAATAAGTTTTGACTATGATAACCAGCAAATAATTTTTTCTCTTTTGTGTACTATAGAAAATTACTTTTCAAATTGTCTCTTTTATTTTTCATAGTTAGTGTAAATTGGACATGTTGGTATATACTGATATATATTTGAAATAGCTTTCAATTTTACTGTTAAATACATATCCTTACTTATTTCCCAATAACAAAAGGCAAAAGACCAAACTGATATTAATATACAGGTTGCTTCTTTGAGTAGCCGCCCTTTCTGCAAGTTGGATATATGGAAAGCTAATTTGTTTAGAAATGTATTATGCTATGATATATGAGGAGAGCATCCACTATGTAACTCACATTTTAAGACAAAATAATAACAAAGTATTATCTTCGCTTAAAATCTAATCTCAGTCAGAAAAAGTTTCTGACATGCATTCCTAAGTAAAGCCTCCCCCGGGGCACTTCTTTCCCACAGACATCAAAAATATACAAAACCTTCCTTTATAGGAGATTCATGGGTTGGCCCTAATGCATTTAAAAAAGGATGGAGATTAAGAAGAAAAGAATTGCTGCAAAAAGAATGGGGTTGTCTTCATTTAGCAAAATCCACAAGACCTTGACACCTATCTTCTTGTTTTGTTTTGTTTTGTTTTTCCCCAAGCTATATTCTTATTATCCCCTCTGTGATTTCCATCAAAAGCCCCCCTTCCTTCTAAGGATGTCTCTTTTATTCACATGCGTGGTTGATCACATAAGTGAGATTTAGACTGAACCCAAGTGACAGTGCAAACAAGTTCAAAATTTCCATCTTCCATTTTGCAACTCCTGTTGCCTGATCTTTATTATTTAGAGAGTGGGTCAGAAAACAAATTTCATTTGAATTTGAATATTTACTTTGTTTACTTCTTCAGTCTGCTGGAATAGAAGTCATTTGCAGAAGAAAATAAACTGTGTGTTTAATGTAAAATTACAATAAGAGTAGAAAATTTAACTTGTGTAAAAGTAAATGAAGATTTTAAATTACTAAGTCATTCGGCTTCAATTGCATTAAATGCCCCTTTATTTTGAATGCATCACATAAAAAGATACACTATTTCTAAAATACATATGTCTTTTTGCAAAATAAATAAAGCTGCAGAAGCACCTTAAAGAATCATCATCATAATGCCTTCATTAACAAAATTCCTTCATTGAAAGCATGTGGGAGAAATTAAATGTAAGAAAAAATATACAATGTGCATATTCAGTGAAGGAGAAACTGACTTTCATATATTTCAACTACATATTTCAAACTTTCATAGTACATATCTATATATAGTACATAAACACTTATCACCAGGCATGGTACAAAGATGCAAGGCAAATCCTTCTGAATAGTTTAAAGTAATTAGACATTTTGTTAATTGTTATGTAAAACTGCTTTCTAGTATGAGGCAGTTGATACAACTCATTTACTTTTTTCAATCCGGTTTGGGAGAATTACCATGTTACTTAAACAGATAACAGTTTGAGCTAGAAACTAGAGCTTCTTACTTTATGTGTTGTTGTTGTTGTTGTTGTTGTTGTTGTTGTTGTTGGTATTTACTCAGTAATATTGTGATATTGAGAACTTGGCCATTCTGATTACCATAGTATTCAATACTACTTTTAGCAAATAATTTTGATCAAAGAATTTTAAAGACAAGATTAATGGAAAGTGATACAAATTGAAATAACACATCCTTTCAACATCTGGTTGATATTAATTATAGCTTAATATCTATATCATGTTGTGTCTTTTTTCTTACTTCGACCATAAACCCAAGACTATGAAGGTATATGTGTAATGCTAAATAATGTTCCATAATTTATTAAAGCAATTTTGGAGACTAAATATATAATTATGGAATAGAAATTAAAGTAGCAAATTTGAATAATTTTGGTATATGTGGTAGGGAGTTTTGGTGTTAAAAGTTTTATTCTCTCAAGTGAACGATAAATCTACTTCCCCAAAAAAAAAATCTAACTGCTAATATTTTTTCATACCAAGGAATAGTAACAACGCAAGATGACAGTAATGCCATAAATATTAATTTAACAAAATGGGTCCAGAGAATAGGGCAAGGGCTGCCAATGCCATGTTTGTGTCATACTCTTGTAGAATATTCATCACCATACATTATTCTAGAATATGTATCAACTCTGGTTGGATATTAATCACAGACTATAGACCAAACATAATAAATAATTACTGAACTCAATGCCAAAATTAAGCCAGAAGGTTCCTCTAAACAAAAACAAAGCAATACATAACCAAATCAAATCAATCTAGTATATCACCAACAATCTACTTTAATAATAAAACAGAGAATAGAGTCATGATTCACATGCCAGACCTATTTTGGAAACTGAGTTTAACGCTGCATTATTAAAGTCTTCTTAATCTTTTTGCCATTTATATAAATAATAAAGACTCTAGTTTACCTTTTCATTTGATTTATCCTTGTGTCTTTTTTAAAAGTATTTTAGGTAGTCTGCTTTACAAAACTATTATTGATGTGATTGTATTATAAAATATTCCAGTAAAATACCATCCCCAAAGTTCTTGGTTCGTCCCCCACCCCATGTTCTCAGTATCTGCCTTACAGTCCTCCTACCACCACCACCCCTGCCAAACTTTATACTGGCAACCAGCTTTTAGTTTCTGTTGCCTTTGGGCCTTTATTATTCCCCTCCTAATATTTCTTTATATTCTGCATGTGACAGAAATTATGTTTCTGTTTCTTACATAAGGCATGATGCTTTCCTAATCCATCTACATAGAAGCAAATTGCTTTATTTCGTATTTTCTTATAACCAAGTAAAATTTCACTATGTTTATATACCATAGTTCTTGTTATATTCACCTGTTCCTGGACACTCAGGCTTTTATAAATTTGGGTTATCATAAGTAGTGCTGCAATGAATAATAGACTTTAAATGTCTTTTCTGAATTGATTTTTTGGCACTTTTGGTAGAAGCCAAGATATGGAATTGCTAGGTCTTATGGAAGTTTAATTTTTATTTCTTTTAACAAGTGATCATATTTTCTCCATTAAGGCTAGAACATTCAACATTCCTTTCAATTATGAATAAAGACCTCTTTTTCCCCAAATCCATGCCAATATTGCTTGTTCCTATTCATTATGTTATGTGCCAGTCTCACTGGTGTAAGATCTCATCTAAATTTGTTTTGTTTTTCATTTCTATGAGAACAAGTAACACAGATCATTTTTATAAACCTCTATTATGTACCTTTTGGCAACCTGTGTCCATTTGTATGTCTTCATTGAGGAAGTTCCTGTTCATAAATATGATATAGTTCAACTTGTATAGTTCTACTAGTGTTATATGTAAGTACACATCTCTATATAATATATGTTGTTAACCCTTTGTTAAGTGACTGGATTGCAAAGTTTTAACTTATCACACAATAATTTTTCCATTCTCTGAAAAGTTGCTAAAAGAGATAATATTATAAGCTGTAAGATATAGTGTTATAATTTTTATAATATTATAAAGATATAATTGTTATAAAGAGATAATGCTATAAATTGTTAACAGAGATCACTTTAATAATGAAAAAACATACAATTTTACCATTAGCTTTTGAATAATTTCATACCAAATTTTAGAAAAGATGGATATGGAATCAATAGTTTCAGCATATGTTAGTAATGTTTTTGTGTATATCCATAGAAATTCTTTATACATATTTGGCCTATCTGTTTTGGAGTAGTGTCTAAGCCTTAAGCTATTAAAGGAGGATATTTTTGTTTATATTTTACTAAACAACATTTGCTACATATAGTAAACAAAAGTGAAAATTCAAAGCAAATGTAACTAGAAAAATAGCTTAGCAGGAAAATTTAAAACATACCAACAGTGCTATCACCTACTTACTCTTTCCCCAACATTGTTCTGTGACTGATTTCTATTTTATAATGTCATAGAATATATTCTAGTGAAGAGCTGATTCTTCAAGTTCCAGATTCGGAAAATTAGCTAACTCTTCAAAGGACAAAGAACTTGTGAAACTCTTTCTAGTTCATACTTTCTTGAAGCTATAACATATATGTATATATATATTATGTATATATATGTATATATGTGTGTATATATCACCTCTACTTTTATGTGTTTAATAAATATAAATATCTACACTTTGTTAACTACTTTCAGAAAAACTAAGAGCTTGTTTCTGTTTTATATTTACTTTAATTTTGTTTTGTTTTACTTTTGGGGTCAAACCTCCCTTCTCAGAGTTTACTCTTGGCTCCATGCTCACGACTGTTTTTTTTTTATGTGTGTAATTGTAATAATTTTAGAAAATTCTTGTTCAAATTTAAAAAGAGATGCAAATATAAAATTATGGCATTTTATTGCACGCTCAACTACTAAGCAATTCTTTTTGACTGTTCAAGATAAGAGTATTAATCTATATTTTACTAAGATCTCTAAGTTGGTTGTTATTCATTTTATGGTATGTATATATTTGTACTTGTTTTATTCTTTTTTCCTTTTTTATAATTTTTCTTTGTTTTATGTACTACCTGATTAATATACTCCCTAATTGCTGCTGGTATTATTCATTTTCATCATTTGAATTTATTTATGATATTTTAATGGTTTTAAGTGTATACATTAGCATTTTTGTAGTTTTGACTTCATAGAGCAAAAGTTTCCAATAATACACACATTTAAAGGAAAACTAAACTTAGGACATCAATAAAAAAACTGTACTATAAATGTTTACTTCTAATCAAAACAATTGATCTTAGTCAATAAATCTGGAAGAGAAAGAAACCAGTTTTCAAGAGGGCCCAAATTTAAAACAGTTATTAAAATTTTTATTAAGATACACTATATTTATTCTTTTCATGGAATACTTCTCATGGAAGTATTTCAGAAAATTTTCAAGTTATTTTTTGTTAAATTTAAAAAATGTAAAGTACTTACAAATGTATATCTGCAAGGCAAATCCTATATCCAATCTACAACTTCCTTTCTTCCATTCTCTTTCATTTTTGTCTATCATTATATTATCATATCTACAATTTCTACTTGCTTTTCAATATTATTGAGATAATCCATTTTATTCAAGGAATTAAATAATATACAACAAAACAAGTTAGTATGATTAACTGCTGTCATGTAGTTTAACAATATTTCTTTAATCAAATATGGACAATAGAGCATATATGACACATTTATTTTCCATGATTAAAAAGTGTGATATTTAAAAGGATTTATCTAACCATCTTTTAATTTGAATTACATCTAATGGATTAGTATTTGTTGGCCTATAAATTGATTGCTTATTTTCCAGTTGACCTGTTATGGAAACAACTATAATACCTTATTACTACTTTACTTTCAAATGAAAACAACTGGATAGCTCCTTGACCATTCTCTGACCCAGACCAATGGGTAAATTGAAACAAGGCTTTTTATAAATTTTAGTACTTAAATCTACTGAGAATGACTGACTTAATATATGAATGAAATATAGTTGGATCTTTTTCCTGCTCAGTTCTCAGGCTCCACAATGCTCAGCAGGCAGTAGTCAATTTAGTAGGGTCTTATCCATCACAACTGAAAAGATACGATGCATTGACTTGATGAATGGAAGATAAATCACGAGAGAGTTATCCATTCAGGCAAAGCTGAATGACACTGACAGAACCCTGCGTGAAAGCTCATTTTGTGTTTGCCTGTACAATATCTCATTTGTCGTGCGTTTCACTTGCCAATGATATCGGTGGCTTCCCCTCTATGAAGCCTTCTTTATTTATTCCCTTCAACAAGTCACCCAGTTGGGAAAATAAAAGAAACACCAAGGAGACAAGATGCTATTAGATCTGAAAATTCAAGTTCAGATATATTTTGCCTTTGTTCTTTGCTACAGTAAAACCTAAATGTACAGTTTGTTGGTTTTATATAAGAACAGATGCAATATCTCAATATCAATAAAAATACTTTGTAGGCACCTAAGGAATTATTTCATTAGTATTCTTAAAATTTTCACAAAAATAAGTTTATCACCTAGTATTCTATTTGAAATATAACTACTAACTTTCTTTATTTTTTGTAAGATTCTAAAGCTAATCTTCAAAATTAATATTTTATTAAATGTAATTATAAATTACATGTGACGATGAGAAAGGATGTTCTACATTTCCTCTCAACTTTTTGTTTGTCTGTTAAATATTGAAAATTGACTATGTCATGATAAGTAAAAGAATTGATAGAAGTTTTTATATATGACAACACTATTTTATACAAAAATATTTTTACTTTATAAGTATTCATAGACTATTTTTATTTTTCATAGAAAAATTAATAGGTATTAAAGCCAAATGGGAGTGGTTTTTAGTTTTATACTCAGAAAATTATTCAAGAAATATTGTATTCAATATAAGTAATTATCATTGACTAGACCACAACAGTTGATGGCATACATGGGAAATTTTAGTAGCATATTTTAGTGGTATTGGAAAATTGCTTGGATATAATTAAAATGTTAAAAAATAAGAGAAATATTTTACTAATATTGTATTAATAATTACTACAGTGACAGGAACAGAAGGAAAATTTAATAATATGGCATTCCAGAATATTTATATATAATCCAGTTTTGAGATTATTTCAAGATATCTATTGTACTAATAATAATAGAGGAAAATTTTAAAGAAAATATGCAAATTTTATTTGCTTCTCCCTCACTTCAAAACAATGTGTATCTTCGAAACAAAGTGTTGGCAGCTTTAGAATGACAAATATTAGCCATTTTGATAGTGAATCCCAAAACATATTGAATACATATTCCAGTTCACTAGGTATAAAATAATAACTACTTTATTGAGCAATCATTCATTGAATTCGGGAAAAATGGGAAATCGCTTCAAAGGCTATATCCTATTTTTCTAAAATGCCTCAATAAAGAATACAATCTCATGGAAATTGAAAAAAAATTTTAAATATTATCTTTCCAAAATATAAGTTAAAATTTACTTATATGTTAATATCTCTAGAAAAGAAACTAAAAATTACTTTTAGTTGGATAACAAGTATCAATAATTATGTCCAATTAACCAATGACAAAGATTTTTTTTTATATTCCAGGATATTTGTATAAATTTTATTAAAGGTTTAAGAATAATAAATCTCGCTAAGGCATAATACTTAAACTACTCATAAGATATTACTCAGAGTGTCATAAATAATTTTTATAATTTTATTATAATTTATATATTATATAAAATGTTGCTATGTGTAAGATACCAAAATAAAATTATTTCCTTTGGAAAGCATACATCTAGAAACTTTTTGTTCTTATCTCTTAAATTTTATTTATTATTGAAACCATTGTGATATGTAAAGTTGATCATAGTTATGTTTTATACATACAGTGAATCATGACCATTCCCACCACCAGCATTGACTCTTTCCACCATGTTCCAGAGTGCATCCCAACCACCACACTTTGTGCCCCCACCCAGTCTTTCAGTATAATAGACCCATTTAAGGTTTAAATTATTAGATTGGGGTCTCTTGAACCCAACCATGTTGAATTTGGTTTGGATATTTTGTCCTGTATTTATTTTTTTTATCTGCACCAATGCACCTGATAACGCTTGGCCCTGGCCTTCATTCTTTCATATTTGTGTTTCTCCTCCTCTATTCAGTTTCTTTTCTTCTTCTTGCTATACTCTAGGTCCAAGGATGTTCGAGACAAATCCCATTTAAATTATTGCATTTCTTTATACAGTTATTCGAAATACCGTATATAAGTAGTATTATTCTGTATTTAACCTTTATCTTCTGGTTTACTTCATTTAACATAATATCTTCTAATTTCATCCATGTTGCTGCAAATGGCATGATTGCATCATTCTTACAGTTTTATAAAGCATATTTCAAATGCAAGTTTATATCTTGAATTCTGTTTGTATTTAGTGTAGGAATAATTAAAAAGGAAACATTTTTTTATTTTAATATTAATTTGGAAGTGTTTTAAATAAATAATTTGTATAAATTACTAAAATATTAGTAATTTTAAACAAAAGTTCTGTTTCTTTTTTCTGTAAAGGCAATATAATTAAAAATATAAATTTAATTAAAATCCTCATTTTCTTGGTAATATGACACTATTGGCAATGTTAATGCATTCTTATTGTTAAATACAAAAACTTTGTACTTCCCTATTATGCATTAAATTCATTCAATGCTACTTTACTTTTAATATAAGGAAAAATAGTATGCATTTTAATAAATTAAAAAAACACATTAAATTAAACAAATATTATAAAGCTCAAGTTTGTTTAGTGCAAGATGCTTTGTGTGTGTTGGTGTGTGTGTGTGTGTGTGTGTGTGTGTGTGTGTGTGTGTGTGTTTGAGCTACTCCTGGTAGGTATTGCCCAGGATGTACTCCTGGTTCTATGCTCAGGGGTCATTCCTGGAAATGCTCAGGAAACCCTTATAGAGTGCTGAAGATCAAACCTTGTTTGGCCATTTGTACAGCAAATACCCTACCCACTGTACTACCTCTCCAGCCAACATTGAAGCTTCTTATTCACTGCTGTAATAAGAGATCCTTGCATACCTCATGAGTTTAAGTTAGAAATGAGAGATGAGAAGGAACTACAAGTAGAACAACATATTCAGACTGTAATATTTCACTTTAATTTCACTGACTTAAATAAGGTATAGCATGTCTCTTTTATAATCATGATAAATATGAATATTGTGCCAGAGATAGCACAGCTAGGGTGTTTGCCTTGCATGCAGCCCATTCAGGATGGACAGTGGTCCGAATCCCGGCATCCCATATGGTCCCCCGTGCCTACCAGGAGCAATTTCTAAGTGCAGAGCCAGTAGTAACCCCTGAGCACCACCAGGTGTGACCCCCAAAAACAAAATAATACCCAAAAAAATGTTAAGTATGAATTGAAGGAAGTGAGAAGATGTTTGGATGGAGTTCTTGCTTTGAATTTTAATGATTTTTATTGTGACCAAAAGTGAATAACAAATATTTCACAGTAATATTTAAGGTACATGGTGACAATGAATCAAGGTCATTGCTACCACCAGGGTAGTCCTCCCTCCACCCCTTTCCCCATCATGTGTCCCATATCTCCCTCCTTTGATTTTGAAGAGGTTTGAATATTTGTTTCAGGAATCTGAACAGTTTTTTCAGAAGAGAAAATAAAGATGGGGAATTCGAGGAGAATAAGAATGGCAAATAAGTTTGGACACATGTGTATTAAACAAGACTGCTCTACTGAGAATAGTTTAAGTCAACAGCTAAAAGGAAGAAATTTAAAGGCTGTAGCAGTGACGGGAGAAAAGGGAATAAAATGGGTTGAAGTAACAGACAATAGAAATAGAAGTGAGTAAACTACGAAATTAACTTAGTCTAACTGATAGGAGGGAAATAAAGATATCCAAAAAAAACCCTTATAAAACCCAAAATACTGATAACACAGAGTGCACAAAATTAAACATTATTTCAGAACCAGTCGAAGATTCAACATTATCTTTCTCAGTCACTGGTGTCACCTCACTATCATTTCCTAACTTTAGATTTTTTTCAAAATATGTATTATATACATTGAATAAAAATGGAATATTACCAGATGTTTTTAAAGCCAAAATTGATCATTTATATTTCCAATAAAATGTATTTGAGACCAGTGCTGATGTTCATCTTCATGGGTAATACTTTTTTTGATCATATACTTTAAATTAATGATAGGTTAAAATATATGATAAGCCATCAAACTTTATTTTAATCTGTTGTTGTCAAAGTATAGTATACCTTAAATGAATAGTTATCTTTTAATCACAGTATATGAATTGTGCATGGAAAACTCATTTCTCTATCAAACATTTTTAACTGTAAATTTTCCCTATAATGAAACAAAATGCAATAGAACCACTTTTAGATGAAGTCTTAGAATTACAAGTTAAGCAAAATGGACCATTAACAATATTTAGATTGTTCTAGGAAGTGTACTAGTGAACACACAGCTAAGAGGTCACAAACTAATGTTCCATACATCTCCTTTCATTATTTTTCTTTATTTATTAACCCCTCTTCTGTCACCTCTCAGCTTAATCAGCTTTTCCACCCTATTTGTGTATTTTCACTCCTCTTATCCTCTAATCCTAGTTCTTTTCTTCTTATCCTTCTCTTTCACATTTTTCACAAGTTTTAATTTTTCATGATATTCATTTTATTTCAAGTTTGTTTTTAGTCTTTCCCATGAACTATTTGATTAACATCAGTCTTTTTAAGACGACCATTATTATATGACTAATTGATTACCATTTGGATGTTCATTATCAGTCATATCTTTATTATTACATTGTTAGTGATTATTTTGATGCTAATTATCAGTAATTATTTAATTATAAGTGTACATGACAAGGTGGTTGGCCAAACTTGACAATACTTACACTTACCCATGGCTCTGTGCTCAGGGAAGCTGGATACCATATGTGGCACAGGAGATCAAATAAGGGTCACATGAATGAAGTCAAGTGTCTTATTCTATTCGCTTTATTATTTCTCACTGGACCTCATAACCTTATAAATGTACATCTTTAACTTCAAAGTGGCAGTAATATCATTGCCTGCACCCACTCTCCCAGTACACATACAAAATTCATCTTTAAAATTTTTTCATTGCTAATAAAAATGAAAGAAGACAATATACTTAATATATTAAGCAATTACCTTCATATAAAAAGAATTTCTTTTTTTCATTAATAATTAGATATTTTTTACTTTAGATGCAGTGAAATTATCATTTTGTAAGAATTAAAAATTAAATTGAATGTTTATTTGTATTAGTTTAGTTTTGGGGTTCGGGGCCACACATTGTTGTACTCACATTTTACTCCTTGCACTTCAAAAGTGACCATTGCTGTCTGGACCAGTGGACTCAGAGTTCAGAGTATTAAACACAGGTTGATTTCATGCAAGGTAAGTGTCCTATACTATCAATCCAGCCCCTATCTAAATGGAATATTTTAAAGACTAAGATTTTTAAATATATCTGATTGAATAGAATAAATTTGTCGTTTCTGCTGAATTAAACTCACTAATAAAGAAGAACACTGTCCTGAATTTTATTTCTCTTTGAAATATATTAAACATTTGGTCTAGCTCAAAGCAGCATAGACCTTTGAAGACTACACAACACAGCCCATAAAAGAATGACATAAATTATGTGAAATATATGGCCAAAGTTTCTCAAATTAATTTAAATTAATGTTACAAATGTAATATGTAAACATTTAGCAATCTCTATTTTAATATTTTAAAATTAGTTTTTTCAATAAAATTCACAGATATAGTGTGTTAAAACCTTTCAAGATTATTTTCAGTCTTATGCTCACTTGAGTGAGTGAATAAAAAAAAAGGAACAGATTCTGATGAACATGTATGAACAACCAACATTTTGCTATAAGGTCATTGTAGATTAAGACTTGATAATTATGAAGTACAATAGTATTTAGAACTAAATATTTTTATTTTAAACAACTAAACAAATAAAAACCAAATGCCTTATAATGTTGCTCTTCACTTAAATATGTGGTTTAATCTACTTCTAAAAACATTATTATTATTATTATTAAAACATAGATTAAATGCCATGTAAACTCTTAACTAATAAAATAAAAATCACTTTAAAATTTCAATATACTGAATATAATTAGATTATAGAGAAAGAGCACTTATTGGAAATACTAAAATGACATTCAAATAATGAATTAATGATTATTAAATCAAAAATTATGATACAAATTTTTGAGTTGTAATTGAAACCTTTTATTTTCACAGTGACATATGAATTGGCTTCACTGACTTTTGTGGATTTATATTTAAAATGTATTTTGCTAGATGAAAAATATGCCACTTATATAGAGTCAATTTTAATGTTATAAAATATGTGAAATGTTAATGTTTAATGATTATGGATAAGCTTAATAATTTTAATGAATACAATTCAAAATGCTGAAGTAAGCATTTATCTTTCCTATATCAATGTTGCATTCAGAAAATACCTTTTCACAAATTCTAAAGTACAAAGTAGAGAAATTATGACTTTTTACTGTAAGTACAAAGTAGAGTAGTAAATAAAACATTAAAGATTTTTAACTTATAATATTTACTTATATAATGAATTATAAATGTGCTCTTCAACAAGCCACATGTGTCTAATTAGTCATCATAAATTATAATTTTATGTGCTAATTTTTACATGGCAATGCAAGCAATTTTGAAGTCAGTAATAGTAACATTTTTATGACAATGTGCCTCAAATTTACTTTGGAGTTCAGAAAAAAATGTAAGTTCCAGAAGAGTTCGAACAAGATTCTAATTGTCTTGTTTCAAGTTATAATTTTTAATCCTTCTCTCTTTCTCAGCCTAAATATATTAATATTAATTTATAAATATTAATTTATATGTAGTGTATATATATACATATATATTAGGAAAAATGTTTGCCTAGTTATCTACAGGCATCAGTATGAAAAGGTTTCCCCAGTGGTCCCAATAAGTAAAAGACTAAGTACCTACAATATTTTGTTTGGAACCAAGAATACATGTTTAGGAAACCAAAGATGTTCGTGACTACAGTTGCTTGGGATTAGGGCATGGCACTGAATGAAATTCAAGAAGGATTTTAAATATTGCAGCACCATTTTTCTGTTTTACTGAATAATTGGTAACACTAGATTACAAGATTTGCAAGCTCCCAAGTTGCTGTATTTTCATAGGGAAAAGGTTCCTTTCATTCAAGTTTAATAAGCTTGGCCTATATCAGCTTTTCTCACATCAGCCCAAGTGTCACACTTGGACTGGGGGAAGCTTGTTAGCAGTAATTACCAGCAGTAGGTTCTATTATTTGCCAAAGTAATTTTCACTGCTAAGTACCACCAAAACTGCCTGAAGCCTTTCATTTTTTTTTTCCTCCCTTCCTCTTGCCTTCCTCTGCTTTCTTTTAAGTTAGTGCATTTTCCCATGATACTGCTCTCCGTGGTGTGGGACGAGGCAGAGGCAAGGCGCTGGGTATCAATGTGCTCTTGAGACATGGGGTCAGGCCTAGCGAAAGGCTTTCACAAACAGAGCCTGAACTCTATTAGAGATGCAAATCCACTCTCTGAGTAAGGATTGTTTCAGGCACATAATGGAGGCCAAGGAATTCCACAGCAGCTCGCTTTTCAGCATGGGTCCTTTGTCTGCCTCTTAGCAAATTTCAGCAGCCTGTTTAAACTCCAGCTATTGTCCCCCAGGCTTCATTGATTTCTCTGCCTGCCACCGTTCCACAAAGGCCTGATATGAACATCTTTGTTACGGCTTTTGTACTGTATATCAGGGTAATGTTTCAGCAGATTGAGGCCTAGGAGGAAGAATTGAACCTGTACTACACAGAGCATGATGAATTGCAGGATTTACATATCATTTTAAGACTAGGGGGGTGGTGGAGATGGGGAAGAGGTCCTTGCTGAATGCTGTTGTGTCTCAAAGGATGTCTGGAGAGAGAGTGACAGAATAGGAAGTGATTTAGATAGTCCCTGACAGCTTAATACACAGAATACAGACAAATTGTGGAAATTCACAGACATACTAGCCCTTTCCTTTAGAAATTATATCTGATTGTGGAGCTCCATGTGGTTCAATTGAACATGTAAATGGTAGTTTCATTTTACAGATCAGAATTTAGGTGATAGAAATACTGATATTTTAGATCAGGTTCTATTTTTCCTTCAAGAAGGTAATTTATTTTCTTCACTATAACGTAAGAAGTGGACATTTGTTACTTAGTTACAACTCATTCAGAATATTTCTAGAAATACAATTTATAGTTTTTAAAAAGTTATAGGGAAATGTTTAGGACTTTCTCAAAATAATTTCTCTTAAATGATATTTATCTGGACACTTTCTGCATACCTATGGAAAGGCAGAATTTAAACTCATAAAACCAGGAGAGTTTTGCATAATTTTTATAAAATACAGAAAATTAACTTTCTTTTTTTTCTGTATCGCTCCAGGACTTATCAGATATGCTTCATGGACTCTAAGAAACTATTGAATTCTCTCTCTACATATCAATATATTGTATGTGACTTTAATAACAAAAATCTTGTTAGAGTTTAAACTCTTAACTTTCATGTAAGAAATGATATTTTGCTGATATTTACTAACTCAAAGTTATGCTATACAGTTATACCAATATTGATAAAATGTACTATTGATGTGGTGAAGGCTCGTCAATAGCTCAAAGAACTTGAAGAGTTTGGATGCATGCAGGAACGCTTAGTTCTATCCATGACACTTCCTTGTACCATGAGCACCACGAACAGTGGTCACAAAACAAAACATTATTTTATGAATTGTTTATATTGTATTATATTTGATGAAAATGTTTATTTTTATGTTGGAATATACTACTAAATTGGGTTTACATATTACTTCAGGTAAATCCTACTTTTGACTCATGAACCATTAACAATCCCCATTAGGTAATGTAAAAAACTAAAAACAACTTAAAAGATAAATCAGATTATAACTGTCAGAAACATAACTACTACAGATAAACTTATCTCTTTAATTTTGTCATTTTGAATGTGAGGGCATTCTGATTTGATTTTCTTTGTCTGCTTTATTTGCCAGCTAAGATTAATTTTGCTTTTAATATATTCTCATGGTTCCTCTCCATATTCCTGTCACCATTATCCTATATGTCAGGGCACACAGGTGAGACATGACTTGTCAATCCCTTTGCAATTTCAACTCTGCTTCTTCAACCTGCCTTCCTGCTGACTTCCATTTTAGAGCCCTTTTCTGACATCTCTGATTTGCTTGTATGAAAACTTTCCTTCTCTAGTATGTTTTCCTATGTTTGAAGTTAAATCTTCATTCTTAGCAATACAGTTTCAAAAATACTTCATAGTTTGATTTCTGAAATCAAGTAATCCTTATTAATTAAGTTTATCTAAGTTTAGAGGCACTTTTAAGGATACATTGGGAACATGGTGTATTAGAAAACACAAGTTTGGGGGCCAGAGAGATAACATGGAGGTAAGGCGTTTGCCTTCAGTGCAGAAGTAGTGGATCAAATCCCAGCATCCCACATGGTCCCCCTTGCCTACCAGGTGTGATTCCTGAGCGCATAACCAGAAGTGACCCCTGAGCTGCCGGGTGTGACCCAAAAACAAAAATAAATAAATAAATAAATAAATAAATAAATAAATAAATAAATAAATAAATAAATAAAAGAAAACACAAGTTTTCTTAAACGTATAGAATAATTTATCTTTCAATATTTAAAACTAAATTGAAATCAATTTACAGTTGTGTGCTAATATTTTCTAACTGGCTCCACCTGAAGATAACAAAAGTGATGTTCTATTTGATTTTCTAGAGTACATGCTTCTGCCAGGCAAAACTTTAACTTGCCAATGTGAGGTTACTAAAAAGAGTTTGTGAAGGGATATATTCAATTTGCTTTTATCAGTTTTACAAGTCAGATCCAATGCAAAACTAAGAATATATGATTGATTTTTTGTTCAACTTATTTTGTTACAAAATTAAGTGTCTTCTCAATGATCTTATAAACCTGGATTCAATATGGAAATGCATAGTTAAAGAGATAATGGTGGTGAAATAATTATAGAGTTGTCATCTTAGAGATGTCACTTCCATGTTTTGCTGATATAATTTATGTGTAAATGATATAACGCCTTTATTTTTCAGCCAGTATCTTTAAAGTCTCTACAGCTTCTGATTGGCATCAAAATGAAAGAGTACAAATGAATCTGAATAGACACATCTTGTATATGTCAAATTTGAAGGAGCTGGACAATAAGAATAAAAGTGGTTTTTATCTTAATTTTTAACAAAAAGAAAATATAATTTATTTGATGAATTCTAGTAAATGTTCTTAAAGGATCAAATGTTATTTATTTATACATTCAGTTCTCAAAACCTGCAATAATATCTATTTATAAAAATAGAATTAAGCAATGTTTTAAAAAAATTTTCTTCTTAATATTACAAAATTACTTATATAATTATAAAACTCAATTACACAATTGATTTTCCACACATCTGTACTATTACATCTGCTTTCATACTTAAAATGTCTTTTAAGTGCATGCATGATTCCTTAGTGAGTAATATATGTTATATATAAGTCTGTTTTGATAAGCATATGTTTTGATAAACATAATGTTTTTCTCTTGTCTTTCTTGTCTTTTTCCCCTATTCAATAGTGAACTTCTTAAAAAAAAAAGAACTATTGTGCTATAGAACTTCCTAGAACCAAAGCACCTAGTTATGTTTTATATGAGTTAAAATTGGAGCCAGAGAGGTGGCGCTAAAGGTAAGGTGTCTGCCTTGCAAACGCTAGTCTAGGAAAGACCACAGTTCTATCACCCAGTGTCCCTTATGGTCCCCCAAGCCAGGAGCAATTTATGAGCGCATAGGCAGGACGCTCTGGGGCTTTTGGCTTCAGCCTTATGCACAGAATAAAGCTGTTATCTTCAGAAGCCTGACTACCTGTTAGCTTTGTACTCGCTGCATTCACCTCAGAACCACAGGCTGAACAGGGCAAGCAGACACGTGGTCCGAGCTGGAGGAGAAAGACCTCATCCTTAATTGCAACCTGAGTGTCAACAGGTGTGGCCAAAAACAAAAACAAAAACAATACATTAAATCAGTTTTAACCCTGACTTCTATTTCTTATTTGTAAGTCTAAATACTATTCTGTATCTATCCCTGTCTCAATTTCTCTTTGAAATTTTAGTATTTTAAACACCCCTGCAACTCATAATCAAAATAATATTAGTTGAGAGGCTGGATAGGTGGTGCTAGTGGTAAGGCATCTGCCTTGCAAGCACTATGGTTCCCCAAGCCAGAAGCGATTTCTGAGCACATAGCCAAAACTTACCCCTGAGCATCAACTGATATGGTCCAAAAACAAAACAAAACAAAAATAATATTATTTGACTAAGTTATAACAGGGATCAGTCAATTGGTAAGGTTGAGCCATAGCTGTTGATGCTAAGAGATTATTCCTGGCTGTGAACTCAGGAATTACTTCTGGCAGTGGAAGTACAATATAAAATGTCAGGGATCTAACCTGGGTCTGCCACAGCAAGGCAAGCACCCTTTTTACTGTACTATTTCTTCAATTCCTCAGTCTATTGTATAATAGATTTACAATATTTTTATTTAATTTTTCTCGGAACAGGGTGAACTTTTTTATACTTAATGTTTGAAAAACATTTTTCAAATGTCTTACTTTGATACCTTCAACAATATTGAAGGATTGAATGCACTTAATAGGTTTTTTTTATATTCAGTGTTAATAGACTACTTAAATGAAGATCTTAGATAATACAAATATGGGGCTTGAGTGATAGCACCATGGTAGGGTGTTTGCACATGACTGCCCAGAATAGACCTGAATTAAATACCTGGTGTCCCCTATGATCCCCCCTGAGCTAGGAACAATTTCTGAGCACATAGCCAAGAGTAACCCTAAGAGGCACTGGATGTGGCCCCCAACAACAACAGAAAGATAATACAAGTAAAATTGAATCTGTACACTTTTTGTTTTTATAATTATTGTATTTTACTTAAAAAATCATGCTAAACTGATTCCTATAAGAGTTATAGAGTTTATATTATGTCTTGTTTATAGCCAGCTAATAAAGAAAAAATGCTGTAAAGAGATGTTCTAGTCATGGTGCACACTATTACTGAACATTAATTTATTACTTTCTCTTCCCTTTGCCTGATATAACTCTGTAAAAGGCTTGTAATTCAAAATGGTTTCTGTAAAATATTTTAAAACATTTATTAGAAATTACCTTGTAATTTTAATTTTTATTATTATTTTAGTGTGGGGCTACCCCTCGTGGTACTCAGGTATCATACCTAGTGCCCAAAGGTACGACATAGTTCCCTGGATAGAATGCAGGTAAACCAGATAAAAGAGAAGCAAGCACCCTATCATCCATACTATCTCACCAACTCAATCTTTTAATTCTTAAAAAATAGTATTAGTATGTTGTTATCAATATTAAAAAAATTCTATTACACCATAACTAAAGCACCCACAAATACCCATCAATGTACCTATACCATTTTTGGTCTGGTCTTCTTCTGGACCCCTTACTACAATACTAATTATATTCTAATTCCAATTGTTTTATATCACTCAGTACTGACATTATTCTAGTTTTGTCTCACTTTATGTAACAAATGAATGATATCTTCCAGCACTTTGTCCTTCTTTTGACTTATTTCACTTAATGCATCTTTCAGTTCCATTTATGTTGCAATGAACAGCATATTTTACTTTTATAGATGTTTGTTTTATATATGACATGTATGTATATGTATATATATAAAGAATTTGTGGCATATATAAAACTTTATCCATTTACTCATTGGTAAACACTTGAGGTTTACATGCCCTGTTTATGTGCCAAGCACTATAATGAACATAGATGTATGCATTTCTTTTTGGAGTCATGTTTTTTATTGGGGGAACATGCTAAGAATTGGAATAACTGAGCAATATTTCTCTAGCCATACGTTTTGGAGAATACTGGCACTGAATTACAGAAAGACTGAACCACAGTGCGTTCTGATAGTGAGAGTTTCTTTTCCAATAAATCCCAGCAACACTAATTATTTTCAGAGTTTTTGATATATGCCACCATCACTGACATAAGACAGTAGATAATTGTTGTCTTAGTTTTTATTTTGATAACAAGTTAAGATGGACAGTAAGAGTTCTTAGAAGCACAAAATTGACACAAATTGACCAATCAGACCTTAGATTGGGAATTCTAATGTATTCCTCCACCCTATCCAAATAATGGCACATACTAGAGTCTTGCACTTTTTTGTCTTATTCTCTACCTTGATCTCACTATGTAGTTTCTCAAGGTAAGCTTGGTACTTCCTTCAAGACTTGTGACTAATCAACTTTGCAAATTTAATGTCCTTTGAGATGCATTAAGTCATGGCTTGTCATAGGCCCAAATAAGTTCTAATTAAATCAAGACTTCTCTGACAAGTTCAAAACGTATAATAAATATATATGATGATGTTAGAAAGATAAGGGTTGGAGTAATAGCACAGATGTAGGGCATTTGCCTCGCATGCAGCTGACTCAGGACAGACCTTAGTTTGATTCCTGGTGTCCCAGATGGCCCCCAAGCCAGGAGCGATTTCTGAGCACATTGTCAGTAGTAACTTCTGAACATCACCCAGTGTGGTTCAAAACCAAAAAAAAAAAAAAAGTTACAAAAATAGAGAAGTAGAAATACATGACATTGTTGTTACTGATTATGCACTAATCTGTTACTTTACATTTTTCTAATAATTTTTCAGGAATGGTAATTATTATTTAAGATATTTGTACTTTCTTATATCCTACATTCACTCTCTCAAAGCCCCTACCCACAGAGTATATTATAATATAAGAAGGATTCAGGCTACAATTTAAAAAATATTTGAATCATACACATAATTATTTTCATTATAAAGTCAGATAAGGTATATTATGCATTTGGAGGAGAACCATTGTGGAGAACAAAGAGAAACTTATCATCCTTGAATTTTGCTTCAGATAATTTTAAAGGATGTGAACTACCTGTGGAACTTAATTTTACTTTAATGCTAATATTTACATTGTCTTCTTTTTTTAATTTTTATTGTGGTCAATGTGAATTACAAATCTTTCACAGTAATATTTAAGGTGCATAGTGACAATGAGTGAGGGGCATTCTCACCACCAGTATTTCCTCCCTCCACCCCTCCTCCCTCCACCCCTGTTTCCAGCATGCATCCCACTTTTTTTCCCTCCTCTACCTCCCCATAATGCTAGTGCAATTGCCCCCCCCCCTTTTACAGCTTGTTGTAGATTGGTATTGATTCTGTTGTTTTTGACTCTGGATTTGGTATTCAAGTCTGATCTTTTTTAATTTCCACCAAATGAACATACGACTGTCTGGTCTTGGTACTATCCATTTTTCCCCTTCCAATTATGAGGCTGATCAATGTGATTCCAGTAATGTGGCTCTATAGGAGATTTAAGAAAATATATGAGAGAAGAAAAGGAAAAAAATGAGAAAAAGGAAAACAAAGAGAAAAATTAGGTGGAGTCTGTCTAGGTGTTATAAATATCCAATTAGAAGAAGAAAGGAGGAAAAAGAAAAAGGTAATAAAACAAAACAAAACAAGACAGAAAAAATAAGGGAATAACAACAAAAGTACAAAAAATAAAAAGTGAATAAACCAAAACCAAAACAACCAGCTATGAAGAAACAAACAAGACCAGCAACTACTTAAAAAGGGGTTGTGTTCCTCCTCCTCCTCCTCCTCCTCCTCCTCCTCCTCTTCCTCCTCCTCCTCCTCCTCCTCCTCCTCCTCCTCCTCCTCCTCCTCCTCCTCCTCCTCCTCCTCCTCCTCCTCCTTCTTCTTCTTCTTCTTCTTCTTCTTCTTCTTCTTCTTCTTCTTCTTCTTCTTTTCCTTTTTTTTGTTTTTGTTGTTCCTTTCCTTTTTGCATAGGCACACTAAGTATTGAGGAAATTAAAGCTCTAATTTCCTTAGCCTAAGAGATACAGGATTTCGCCACCCTTGAAACATACTGCCATGGGAACAACTATAGGCTCCATACTCACTCATTTACACACTCCTAGGTCTTTCTATGGTGCCAGAAAACTTGCTGCTCATATGTGGATGATAAAAACCTGCTTCTGTTGCTGGAGATTTTATTATTTGCATAGGTCATAGGCTGAAGGCTAGGTCATAGGGAGAAGGGTAGAGTAGAGTTTTTCTTTATAGTTCTAGAAGTTCTATTCCATCATTGTTGTTGTAATCAGTCTTCTGTAATTAGTTGTCTTGATTTTTGCTCAGATCCTAGGGTATAGTCTTTCAGCATGATTCCATAAATTCTGCTTAGTCACTGTTGTCAAAGTCAGACCTCTGGAATTAGAGATCTCTGTTTTTTTATAATAGGCCAAGGCCTAGATTAGGTATTTCCTCATTGATCCCTTGATAGGTTCTGTCCAGTCCATGTTTTGTCAGTTTTCTGTAAGTAGCAATTTTGGTTTTTGCTTAAGGAAAGGGATGACATGTCTCCTGATTGCATCATACCATTAAGTAATGATATAGGGCAGCCCTCTCTTAGCTCAAATTTTTCTTACTGGAAATATCTTCACTTTGTCTTTTGTAGTTTATTTTCCTCATTGATAGCCTTTTTTTAGTGCTTCTTTCTATAGCTATATTTTATGTGACTGTCTTGGCACCTGATCAGATAAGGAAGACATAAAAATCATACAGTTCTCTAAACTTGTCTCAGTTCCAGAAAGATCTCCCCAAAGACCAGTTCTGAGAACTCAGACACCTAGCTCTTGAAACAAACATTAGAACAAAACTCTTAATCATTTTTTACTATTTATATATAACTAGAATTTGGTTTTCAGTCTTTTAAAATGTCATTAGTACTTACAATTATAGTTGAATCAGTATATATTTATTTTGAGCAAAACATAGAATTCTGGCAATGAAAATGAAAACTAGTGTCTCTTGCAAAAGTTAGTATTTCAATGCATATCCTTCTTTGAAAACACTCTCTATTGGTATATAAAAACTATGTAAAGTATAATATTATATAATTATTAACTCATAGCAGTTGGAAGTTACTTGTGTAGTTAATGTAATATGAAATATAAAATAAATTTTATATAACACATCTAGACAGTTATTTTATATTGTGCTAACAACAATATATAAAAATTTTGGAACTTCTTGGGGCCGGGCGGTGGCGCTGGAGGTAAGTTGCCTGCCTTGCCTGCGCTAGCCTAGGATGGACCGATTCGATCCCCCGACGTCCCATATGGTCCCCCAAGAAGCCAGGAGCAACTTCTGAGCGCATAGCCAGGAGTAATCCCTGAGCGTCACAGGGTGTGGCCCAAAAACCAAAAAAAAAAAAATTTTTTTGGAACTTCTTATATGGTTGAAAAGGAGTTGCACTTCAATATAGGTTAAAATTAAGCACTATTTATTTTTATTATTTTAAATGTAAAAATAATTAAAATTATTTTCACACATTCAGCAAATATTATCCTGCATTTTAAATATCTCCCTATTTCTGGCCAAATGTCATAATCAGAATAAAGTTTTATTAGCATTCTTACTAAAATCTTAAATTCTGATACCATTCCATTTGCCATTAACAGTTTCCTATTTCTAATGTTCTTCAATTTTCCCAACAACCCTTATGGGTCTGTACAAAATTTCTCATGGCATCGGGCTACTGGGTTTCAGATGAAAACAAATTTGGTGTGCTATACATTAACAGAGCATTACCCTTTGTCTTTCTCTGTACATTTGAAAAGAATAATCATGGGTCTGAGAAAAAAAGTAATTCTTAGCCTTTTAGTTGTAGAAGTAGATGTATTGTTTTCTAGGTACCATTGTTAGGGCTTTTGCAGCACTGAGACAGAAATTAGAAAAGCAAACTTTAAAGAAAAAAACTTTTTCTTTTTAACATGAGTACATTCTTCTTATTTGCTGTTCTTGGGAAAGTGTATCTACAATGAATTTTACTACAATGTACTATTTAGTTAGATTTTTCTGAATTTCTTTGATCTAAGACAAATGAGACTGAATAAAAACACTTAAAATAATTAGCACCATCTTCATCATAGAGTAATTAGACAAAGGATTAAATGATAAGGAATGAGTCTTTTAAATGCAACAAATTTAAGACTACTCATATTCTTTGTGAATATATTCATGCATTATACCAGTTTTCTCACGAAGACTCACTTTGAGTTACAGACATGAATGTATTTATTCATCAGTTCACAAAAAGCTACCAGACAGGTTAACCAGTAAATGACATTCTCTTTCTTGGAATATATAAAAAGGTCTCTCACATAAAGACCTGCAAAACCTTTCATGATAGATTCCCTTGCCATTTTGTAGCTGTGTCATTGTCTTTTTGTAAATTTGATAAACCTACATTACACTACCAGTGAAGACTGACACTTTGCCCTGGCTTCTGTGACATGAGTCTTAACATTTTATATTCACAAAATCCTAATTTTGAAAATTCCCAAATTAAACTGGGGTTATGCCTTGCTGATATTGTATATCCATAAGATATAATTCATAAGCATTTTCTAAATATAGATTACAGCTAATTGCCAGGTGTCTTAGAGTTGATTTTAAGCAAGAAAGCTTTTCACTCCATAGACTTATTATTAATATATGTAAAGCTATACCAAGAAAAACCCTCTTCATTTTATGTCACAGTAGGTAGCTAATTTAAAATCTAAACTATAAAATGCTATGTATGTAGAATGCCTAGCATGTTTTAAGAACAAGCCTCCTCACTCATTTATTAATTATATCAGTTTATAATATTTACCAATGACTAGGATACTACTACTCATCATCATACTACTAAATACTATGAAATAGTTACTTATTAAAGGAATCTACTTGTAATTTCATATTTAGAATGCTCCTTACTTCCTAACACCAACTCTATAAATGTGATATTTTTTTCACTGAAAACTTTCTCCCTAGCTTTGTAGTGTTTGCATTTGTGTGTATGTGTGTGCATGTGAGAGAGAGAGAGGGAGAAAGAGAGGGAGAGAAAGAGAGAGAGAGTGAGAGAGAGAGAGAGAGAGAGAGAGAGAGAAGAGGGGAGACTCCATTAAGTACTACATTAAGTAGATCTACCCCATTTAACTGGATGGGTTCCTGTATTTTCAATTCCTTGTCAAATGGTACAAATGCTGTACTATTTTCTATATGGAACTTTCCTATGTATTTTGTGACATTTTCAAATACATACAAAAAAAATTCTCATTTAATGGTGATAAATGACCCAACGAGAAGGATTATACAAAACCTACAGTTCTTTAAGTCTATAGTTAAACATATATTTGATAATCTTATAAAAGTAAAGCGTAAGAAAGTAGGAAGATAAAACATCATAATTGGTCAACAATTTTAGTAAAGTCATAGCAACAAGTACTATTCATGCATTATTTTATATTTCACATATTATTTTATATTTTATTGTATTTTTTCTATACTCTACCAAGATGTAGGGTTTAATTATATTTTTTAGATAAAGGTAATTCATAAGTTGAATCAGTCATTTTATTATTGATACTAGTTTGAAAACTAGACCATTGTTCAAAAATTAGATTTTTTTTCCCTTCATATCACTTTTTTTTTCTTGCCTAGTCATGGCATTTTAAATTTGTAGTTTAGTGTTACCATATCCTCAGGAAAAAATTAATGTCCCTTTTCACTTTTTGAGTCCTGACTTATCTCTCTAGTCTGTAAGTTTCCGAAGATCATGAGTCAAGCTAACTTAAGTGTGAGATTTTGATTTTTATGAACATTTTTGAGACATATTCAGTGTGAACAAATTTATCTGACATTTGGGGTTCTGACATATTTGCACCAGATGTAAGTATTGCTTCCCTGGCTTCTAATACTGGTACTCATCTTTTAAAACAAAGTTTCTTAAATGCATCCAAAGATAATATTCTCTTGATTTATTGCTAAAATCATTCTTATTTTCTATCACCCAACTCCAGGAGATTTTAATTCAAGTGGTCAAACGAAGAGTTATGTTAAAATGTAAATCATATCTCACTATTGTTCTGAAGAAGCCACGTCAATGGGTTACTATCCTACACAATACAAAATTTAAATTCTTATCCATGTCTATAAGCCCTGTCATCCAAAAATTTTAGGAACAGCTGAATAAGAAAGAAGTTCATTGGCAAGCCAACAATTGGTTATTTGGAATAAAATCTGATCAAAGAAAAATATAGAACAAGTTTTGTAAGATGAACAGAAAACATGGCTTGAGAAATATAGTATGCTGTAACAATGTATACAAATCTAGGTATTTTTCAGAAAAAAAGTATGAACATCTGTTAAAGGAAATGTAAAGGTGAACATATAGTATAGAAATATACAATGAGCGTACATATATCTGTCTCTCTCTCACTATATATATATAATATATATATATATATATATATATATATCACAGACAGAAAATAACTGATTATCAGGTGAGCTATTATGAAATATATACCTGTTAGTTGAAGGTTTTACTGTTATATAGTCACAGAAAGTAAATCTATTTGGCCAGGAATCTATGGTTATTATGAGTATAAATTTATAACTAAAATTCTGTTTTGGTCCAATATTAGTTTAAACAATGCAAAAATGTAGGCTGAAGGCAGGGTATTGTCACATCTTCCAATCCATTGTTATTAATATCCTAATTTTTCTTTTTTCTTCTTTCTTTCTCTTTCTTTCTTTCTCTCTCTCTTTCCTTTCTTTCTTTCTTTCTTTCTTTCTTTCTTTCTTTCTTTCTTTCTTTCTTTCTTTCTTTCTTTCTTTCTTTCTTTCTTTCTTTCTTTCTTTCTTTCTTTCTTTCTTTCTTTCTTTCTCTTTCTTTCTTTCTCTTCTTTCATTCTTTCTTTTCTTTCTTTCTTTCTTTCTTTCTTTCTTTCTTTCTTTCTTTCTTTCTTTCTTTCTTTCTTTCTTTCTTTCTTTCTTTCTTTCTTTCTTTCTTTCTTTCTTTCTTTCTTTCTTTCTTGTATAAATTTTCGTTTTTCTGCTGCATTCATCATATGTAAGGGCTTACTACTTGCTCTTTGTTCAGTTATCAACCTTAGCATATGCAGAGGGAGAAGAACTATAAAAACTATACATGTTTCAAATGGAATTTGACCTCTTGCACAACAAATGCCCTACCTGCTATTTTATAGCTCTGGACCACCATTCTCTTCCTTAATCCAGAACAAAAATTTATCTGCAGGGGAAAATATATACCTAAAGTTCAACAAGTTTTGATTAATTTGGTTATTTGATTGCACTCAATTTTAGTTCTTACATTCTCTTTTCACATTCTCTTTAGTTTCTCTGCCAATATAGAGGTGTAAAAATAACATGCTTTTTTGTAAAATGAAACCCAACTGGTTGTGGATAATCCCCAGCACCATATTTCTAAACCGCGTGCCGCCAGGTCTAAGGAAGCAGCGTAGCTATGAAGAAATAATAAGCCAAGCTAGTTAGGAACGTCAAGGAGTCGGCGGCTTCTGGTAGCTTCTTTCTAATGGTTTCTGGGAGCACTGGGCCAAAATTGAATTTTCTTTATTATATCAATACCCATCAACCTGGAAGGGGAAACTCAAGAGTGTGACAAAAGTACCTGTCCCCAGTGGGCTTTTACATATCAAAGAAAAAGTTTTAAGGAAGGAAGAATTTAGGGAATACCTTTAGCTTGAGCTAATACCTGGGTATTATCCTACAATCCTACAATTTGGTTTAAAACAAAACAAAAAATAAATAAAAATAAAGCTATAAAAGGTCTGTTCTAATTTTCTCTGCCAGAAGTAGGAACCAAGTTCAGAACTTATAATAGTGGTTGTTATTTTGCATGGGCACTGTAAAAGTTGGCTGTAACAGCACCGAAGTTTAAATTGTATGCATCATTCTCAAAATAATTAGAGAAAAAAAAAAGATTTGCCTGGATCCCAATGAAACCAAAGAAATCCCCAATGAAACTCGTGTCAACAGACCCAGAAGTTGATCAAAGATGGGATGATATTTCAGAAGCCTGTGATTATCCATTCGTGGACTCACTGCTGGAAAAGTACTTTGGCATGTGGTAAGGGTTGGCATACGGGTATCGGTAAGCCCAAAGGTACTGCCAATGCCAGAACTCCAGAGAAGGTAACCTGGATGAGGAGGATAAGGGTTCTGTGCTGGCTACCTAGGAAATATCCGGAACCTAAGAAGAGTGACCTCCACATGTATCACAACTTAAACCTAAAAGTGAATGGAAATATATTCTCTTGAAAAACAAGAGAATTCTCATGAATCATATCCACTAGCTGAAGGCAGACAAGGTCACAAGAAATTCCTGGCTGACCAGACTGAGACCTGTAGGTCCACAACAAAAGATGCACTCAAGCTTTGTGAGGAATAGATGCAGTCAAGTAGGAATTAACTCATCAAGATTATGTCCAAGGAGGAGGAGACCAAGAAATGAACAGCTCAAGGAATGAGATAACTTATTCTGCCTGTTCATAGTGGTTCCATTTATATTGATCATTGAATTAAAAAAGATTTTTATTTAAAAAAATAAAAAGCACAACAAAAACAAACAACAACAAAAAGAACCCTAAGACCTTTACTTCCAGGTGACCTCTGCAACCTACCACAGAAAAAGAAGGTAGAGAAGAAGAATGAGGAGAAAGATGGAAGATCCAAGCCTAGCCAAAGAAGCCTACCGCCTTTCAGAACCTCCTGCAACTTTCTTTTTCTATTGATCCTATTTGCATCAGTCATTATGTTGTTTCTTAAAAAACATAATGTGTTGTATTCTACCAGTATAGATTATAATAAGCTACTTTTGTTTCTACAACCCACTGCACGCGCTAACTATGAAGAACAGCGGTTTGATCCCCGGTATTTTATATGGTCCCCAAGCCAAGGGCAATTTCTGAGCGCATAGCCAGGAGTAACCCCTCCGCGTCAACAAGTGTGGATCAAAAACCAAAAAAAATATGTGTATATATATATATATATATATATATATATATATATATATATATATATATATATATGTGTGTGTGTGTGTGTGTGTATATATATATATATATATATATATATATATATATATATATATATGTGTGGGGGGGGTAATTTCACAATACATGGGTAGTTTCACAAACTCGGTGGGTTTTACTTTAGACTCTGCAAATGCCAAGGTTATTTCCGCCTTTGCATTGCACTTTCATGGGAATATAGTATCTTTTCACTGATACCTTCAATAAGCTACTTTCCTATTTTTTAGCTTCTCTTCAGTATTTTCTTGAATAGAAGTCGTCACTGACCACAAGTCTTACCAAGAAATTTGTATCATATTATCATCATCTAGTTCAGTTAACATGACCATGTATAAAATAATGAAAGTTTACAATTAATTCATTGCAAGGTAAGTAAATAAATTTTAATGTCCTATTATGTTCTCAAAATATTAGCTATTAGGATCCAAAGTTTTTATTACTTTGTCAGAAAATAACATAAACAGTGATTTTATCCCATCCTTTGCTTATATTTCACCCTTTACATTCATATTTATAATTCTCATAAATTTATCATCAAAAGGGAAGTTTATGACATTTCAGGACTGACATTTTATCACAACTTGACTGACAGTGTTCAAATATATAAACTCTGAAAAATATGAATAATGTGAAATATTGATATTGTTTCATCTTATCACTATGACTTTGAGAATAAAATTTCCCGGGTTCTCTATCATAATCATTGGTTTAAGAAAAAGATAAATTTGATAGTAGCAATTAAATAAATGCTAAACTTTTATCAAAGTAGACATTATTATTAGCTACATTTAAAATCAGGGTCTGAAGTGATAGCACAGCAATAGGGCATTTACCTTGCATGTGACCAAACCAGAACAGGCCGAGGTTCAATACTTGGCATCCCATATGGTCCCCTCAGCTTGCCAGGAGTAATTTCTGAGTGCAGAGCTACAAGTAACCCTTGAGCACTGCTGGGTGTGACAAAAAAAGAAAACATAAAATATTATTGGTTTTATAAAAGACTTGAGTTTTGCTATTGGTTTAACTTTTTATTATTTGCATTGTCAGACATATATATATATATGTATATATAAGGTATTATAATGAGAATAGATTATTTGACCAATGAGTCAGATTAGAATATCCATGAACAAATCCCTACATAGTTGGCTAATTTTTGACATGAGTTAAAAGTATAAAATGAAATTAAGACAGCCTCTAAATGCCTAAAATACAACTGTGAAAGACTTGTAATTCACAGTAAAAAATAAGCAAAACAAGAAATACAGCTAGTAATAAATCATTTTGAAAAAATGGATAACCATGTATAAAAAAGCTAGATTCATGTGTCAAGCCTCATACACATCAATAAAAGTGGATCAAAGACCTTGAAATCAGAAAAGAATCTATAAACAATATTGAAACAATATAGTGAAACAATAGAGGCAGAATTTTTCAAGAGCTTGCCCCCAATGCTGCTTTTAATAATATATTGCTCCAGACAAAAGCAACAGAACAAAAATTATACAAATTATTTTCTGCATGATAATTGAACAGGGGTAAAACTAACTGAAAGCTAACTAAATGGAATACATTATTGACATTTAACACATAAGGTAAACCATTAACATTTCTGATATATTAAAAAAACTCACAAAGATCAACAACAAAAAAATCCAAAAATACCATAAGTATTGGGGAGTAAAAATTAAAAGGGTGTTTTCTGAGAAAAACCAATGGATATCCAAAAGGCAGAGTAAAAATAACTCATCAATTCTTCCTTATAAAATCCAATCCAAATCAAGATAACAATGAAAAAATATCTTAAGCAACTGAGAATTTCACATATTAAAGACACTGGCAAAGTCTATGTTGTGGAGATGTGATGGAAAAGCCATTCACATGCACTGTTGGTGGGATTGCTCATCACCTGTGGAAAAAAGCATGGCAATCAGTAAACTTAGAATTGTGTTCCCCTAGTTACCTGCAATTCTACTTTAGGTATCTACTCCAAGCACAAAAATAAATAAAATAAAAAATCATTACATCAATTTAAATGTATACACACACCGTTATTCATGCAGCACGTGGTATGATACCTATGATTTTGAATCATTCTAGCTGTCTAATTACAGATAAGTAAGTCAGGAACAGGTAGTTTATATATACAATATAATATTACGTAAACTAAGAAACAATAAAATCCTGCCAGTCACTACAAAATGATGGAACTGGAAGATATTGTTTTAAATGAAGCTAGAATGACAAATACAAGATGATCTCACTTATATGGAATATTTCAAATAATTAAATGAGAAACTGCAATAGTTTAAAAGGGAGTATTAGATCACCCTTGGTCCCACTGTATAGGCAGGAGAAGGAAATACATTTGGGAAAAGGAGAAAAGAAATATGAGAAGCAGCAGAGGACTGGGTCAAGGAGATTTAATTACATTGGTGGTGCAAAGGAATGCATAGCTAACTATCCAAATCACATAGCAGCAAAAATAAAAACAAGTAATTTCAACTTCAATCACCCAATTTACAAATTTGCCTGTCAAGGGAATATTAGGGGTTATAAAGGTATGAGGTTATAAAGGTATGAGGGAACCTTGGAATACTAGAGGAAGAAAGTTGGCATTAGTTGTAGGAACTGTGTCAAACATTATATATCTAAAACTCAACTACAGATAACTTTGCATGATGATCTAAAGAAATTGAATTAATTAAGAAGAAATAGAAATTAATTTTATTTCTTTTTGTTTGTATGTTTTTGTTTTGGGGCCACACCAGTGGCTTTCAGTGGTTATGCCTGGCTCTGAGCTCAGACATCACTCCTGGCTAGGGGGGACCAGATGAGACCCTAGGCATCAAACCTAAGTTCGTCATGTGTCAGCCACTTGCAGGGCAAATACCCTACCGTTGTGGTATTACTGTGGCCCTGAAATCAATTTTATTTCTAAGACATTTTTTAATATAAATGGAGGTTTAGCAAGCCATTATGAATTGTCAGTGTCATAAAATCTAAGTGGAGTATACAAACTCAGATTATCTTTATTTTTAATGATATCTTTACGCACCATGATTATAAACATGTCTGTAGTTGGGGTTCACTTATAAAAAAGAACACTTTCCTTAGAAACAGGCATTTTATTTCTCTCATTCACTACCATTGTCATGATAGTGGTCAGTGTAGTAATTTCTCTAGCTATACTCACCACACTTTGTGGTCAGCTCCATATGTGGGCTGGATCTTCTAGCCCTCATTCTCTATTTTCTCCGTGTATTATTACAATAATGTCTTTTATTTTTCTTAAATACCATAAATAAATGAGACTATTCTGTGTCTTTCTACTTCTGACTTATTTCACTCAGCATAAAAGTCTCCATGTCCATTCATATATAGGCATATTTCATGATTTCATTTTCCCTAATGGCTGATTGTATTCCATTGTGTATATGTACCAGAGTTTCTTTAGCCACTCATCTGTTCTCAGGCATCTGAGTTGTTTCCAGATTCTGGCAATTGTAAATAGCGCTTCAGTGAATATAGGTGTGTAGAAGGTATTTTTATATTGCGTTTTTGTGTTCTTAGGATATATTCCATTTGACTGGATCAAATGGGAGCTCAATTTATTTTAAGGTGCCAGAAAGACAGTACAATGGTAAGATACTTGCCCTGCATGTTGTTAACCCAGATTAGATCCTTAACATTCTATATGATACCCAAGCTAGCCAGAAATGATTCCTGAATGCACAGCCAGGAGTAAACCCTCAGTATTAGTTGTGGTCCCTCTTTGTAGCCCTCAAACATAATTAGTACATAAATAAAACGATAAATTTGTTTTTAATAATAGTAAATTATAATTACAATTAACTAATCAAAAATCATCCAGCTCTCACATTTTTATAAAGAGTAAAATGTAATGAATCTACAAAATAAAATGACTTAAGTGCCTTTATGGACTAGTTTGTTGTTATAAAAAGTTTTTTTTCAGAGGGCCATAGCAATAGTACAGTTGTTAGATTGCTAGTCTGTATACTGCCAACTGGTATTTAGTTTCTGGCATACTATGTGTTCCCCTAAGCTCTGTCAGGAATGATACCAAAAAACAGAACTAGAAATGAGCCCTGATCACGGTTGAGTGAAGCCTCCAAACTGAAATATAATGTTTACGCAAGCTCTTGTTAAAATTTAATCATAATTTCAAACTTTGATGGCAGAGATATATCCTATGCCTGAGTTAAATTAATGTAGACTTAAAACTTTCTAAAAATAAATTTTCAGCTTTCAATGTACGACATGAAATTGGAAATAATTTATTTCTAATTTCAACTCCCTAAGTAAATCTTCCTAAGTCAAAGGCCAGTATAGAATAATTTTAAAATTTCTTTATCCATTGAATTTAGTAAATATTTAATAGTAAAGGAAAGATTTCTGAAACATTGAGTTTCAAAGTGCAAGTGTCCATCCAAGTTTACACTAATGTTTCAATTGTGATCATAATAAAGGTATAAAATATAATTTGGTTTACTTGCTTCATGTTTTTTCAAATATGTATTAATCTAAATAATATTGTGATGAATATAATTACTAAGTGATACACAAATTAAAACATGATTTCTGGGCCGGCGAGGTGGCGCTAGAGGTAAAGTGTCTGCCTTGCAAGCGCTAGCCAAGGAAAGACCGCAGTTCGATCCCCGGCATCCCAAATGGTCCCCCCAAGCCAGGGGCAATTTCTGAGCACTTAGCCAGGAGTAACCCCTGAGCATCAAATGGATGTGGCTCGAAAAACAAAAAACAAAAAAAAAATCATGATTTCTTAACAGTGAATGAATCTTCAATAATATTATATGGGCTTTTTTTTTTTACAACATTTAAAATTTTATAAACTCAAATACTATTATAATTGATTGCTGATTTTGCCCTAAAGATGAGCTTATTTTGATTATGTCTTTCTTCAACATAAGCTTCATCTCTGTGAAGATGGATGCTGTGAAATCCACCCAGAAGAACAGACAAAGAATTGTACTGGGAAAGCGGTACAATTTTTGCAATAAATATGGTTACAGAAGATAGCAAGATGATAGATGCTATCCCAACACATGGCATGAGGGATATCAAAGAAAAAATTAAATAAACTGTAAGATACAAAGAGAATCCTAAACTTAGTGAACAGGATTGGGAGATGGCTTAAGTGCCGTCTAAAGTTATAAATTTGATATCTGGTCTCCAGAGCACCAATGAGAGTAACTTTATAATATGCCAGAAGAAATATCTGAGTTCTATTGAGTGTGGTCCAATATGTTTTGAGAGCATTTGTTATACCAAGTAAAAGTTGTCTTATGTGATAATACAAATAAAATTGTATTTGTAAATACCACTCTTCTAAAAAAAATGAAAGTACAACATGATGGGTATAACACATACACTTATGAAGCTGAACCCTCCAGGAGTTATTCCTGAGTCCAAAATCAAAACTAATTCCTGAAAACCACTGGTGGAAAATAAATGAAGATATATAATCAAGTTAAATTTGTCTTCAATATTTGTTTAATTGCTACACACTCAATGTCCTTAATACATTTACTATTTGATGAAACAATTCAAGTTTTTATTGTGTCCCGTGTTTTTCATAGCCATCTTTTATGATTCAATTGAGTAATAAAATATATTTATTCTTTGTTAACCAATCTATGCTATATCTCTGATTCCACAAACTCATCAAAAAGAAAAATCTAGAAAGCCTCTTGTGTAAAGAAAAGCAGAAAACACTAATCTGAGTTTTATTATAATGATCTGATCTGAGTCTTATAATTTGATAGTTTTGAGAACGTGACAATGCCTTGTCTTTTACTTTTATCTTTGGGCCAAGGCAGAGCCCTAGAAATGCTTTTGTCCTAATAAGGAACATAGACTTCTAAGTAGAAAATAAAGACCAGCAAAGACTGCTGTACAATTCCTTTTCCCTTCTAGATCTGCAGTCACCTTTCTCCTCATTACTATGCTAAAAAGCATACCCCTGATTACATCTCTGCTGTTTTTCTTTACAAGCAATACATGTCAGTTGCATATTCCTCAACTGCGCATGCCCTTCATTATCGCTTATGAATATGCATAAGTTTTCCTGAAAAGCTACTAAATATGTATAGACTCTTATGTCACTCTAACTCTACCCAGCATAAAACCAAACCTTGTTTCTCTTTGAAGTTTTCCTCTCACTCCACTGCTGGTGAGGCATGCTGACTCAAGTTATTCTCTTGACCAGAAAGCATTTCTTTCTCTTGCACTTTTCTTGAGTCTTTAGACAACAGGAGCATTTTTACCTTTATCTTCTAAACAGGAATTGTTGGAATTCACAGAGCTGAACTCAATGCCCATTATCTTTCACACAGTTATCTACAGAGGATAGAACATGAGAGAATTTGTCTTTAAACTCTTGTCAAATATCATAATTAAATGCTGATTGCCTTGCATCTCCTTTTGCTCCTACAGGGACAAAATCAGTTCACTACAAGAAAAAAAGTTGAGCTTTCTTGCTGAGTAAATCCAGCTACTAGTTTATTTCACATATAAATTGAAGTGTTTTATTTTTTTTTCTTGTATATTTCAAGCAGTGTCCAGATTTTGTCACTGAATACAGCAAAAGCCTGACTTTCAAGAATTCTTATGGTGACTTAAATGAATTTAATAGACTCAAGATCTGTCCTGAATATGGGATACTTAGAATCTTTTTTTTTTTCTTTTTTCTTTTTTTGGTTTTTGGGCCACACCTGGCGGTGCTCAGGGGTTACTCCTGGCTGTCTGCTTAGAAATAGCTCCTGGCAGGCACGGGGGACCATATGGGACACCGAGATTGGAACCAACCACCTTTGGTCCTGGATCGGCTGCTTGCAAGGCAAACGCCGCTGTGCTATCTCTCCGGGCCCGGGATACTTAGAATCTTGATGTAGCTAATATGAGGATAACTTGATTAATAGCTCTATTATATATGGGAATGAGACAAATATTAACTAATTCCAAGAGATTTTCTATGAAGTCATAATTCAAAATTCTTAACTTACAACTAGAAATGAAGAAGAAAACACTTTATGTTCTTGGCATACAACTTTGGTAAAAAACAATTGAAGAAGGCTAATATTGGGAATGAAAGATAATAATAAAGTTAAGATATTTGTGTTTTGTATACATAGGCCAGTTTAAATCCCTCTTACCAAATATGATCCCCTGAGTATTTATAGAAGGGGTTCCTGAGAACAGAGCATATGTAGACATTGAATAACCTCACAATCGTCCCCCAAATAAGGTTAATAATGTGAATATAGAACCAGAATAAAGGGAGACTAGTGATTCAAATAAATAATGATATTTTAACATTACTTCATATATGTTTAAAAACCAATGTAAAAACCCAATAGATTCTCTAATAAATTTCTAAATGTATAAGGGAACTTTTACATTTTAATTTACTCTTTTATGTTTCATATATTAATAATACCTATTTGAATTGCATTTATGATATGCTAATATTTTAACATCCTTTAATAGAGTCTTGATGAATATTATGCTGATGGTTTTATAGCTCTACTTCCATACTTCAACCTTCATGCATTATATAGTAGCTTATACCATCTAATTAAATCATAAATAATTTACAAATTGTCATTACCTGTACTAAATTTTATATTTAATATTTCCTTATAAAAAGAAAACAAGTTTAATATAAAAATTAACAGATTTAAATAAAAATTATTTTATAACCTGCCTAAGATTTCCAGTGTATATTCAATATATTCATGAGTGATCATTCTTGCAATTGTACATTTTATAAAACTTGTTAACAATTTATTACTTTTGATTTTTTATTATTTCTCAATATTTTGTTCAAAATAAGTTTTGAAACTTTATTGTTTTTAATTGCTGATAAAACAATGATACAATGTGAGAAAATCTTTTGCACTCATTTTACTTAAACTGCTGCAGTAGATGATTATTACCAGAGACTTAATTTAAATAAAGCATATAATGTCATATTTTATATAATAAATTTTAAATATAAAGCTACATGTATTTGAGAGAGCAGGATTGTAGGTACAAAGAGAGAAGATTTTATGGACAGTGTCACCAGTGAAAGTATTTGTGATAATTGGCATTTGAGTTTCTCTAAATAACTTAAAACTTGATGTTGACTTGAACTTTTAGCTTTTGATAGTTTTCATAGTCAATATGGCTCGTAACCACCATGAAAATCACACACAACTCAGATATACTAGGTTATGTGTATTTGAATAAAGAACAAGTGTCAATAAACACAAGAGTTATGCTCTGAAATCTATCACTTATCTATATTTCACCAAAACTTCCCCTGGAATGAGTATTTTCAGCAAGTTACTAGACCTATAAAAGATTTATCAGAGACCTACCATGTCGATTCATTCCTGATATACACCATATTCAAAAAAAGACACGATTTAGTCTAGGGGACAAACACACTGATTACCCTCAGCCCAACCATGAGGCCACAAAGGCTGCCTTCATGCAAATTTAAAATCCTTCCAATCTAGCTGCAGAAGGGGTAAACCTCTATTTTCCTCTCTCTAGTGAAGGGTGCCTAAATCCAGAAGACAACCCACAAAGACACTCAATAGCAGGCAGATATCACTGACAATATTGGGGTGCTAATATGAAGTTTCACTGACCTACTCCACCCAACTCACATACATTAAGAGCTGGTGGAGGGGCCGGGCGGTGGCGCTGGAGGTAAGGTGCCTGCCTTGCCTGCGCTAGCCTAGGACGGACCGCGGTTCGATCCCCCGGCGTCCCATATGGTCCCCCAAGAAGCCAGGAGCAACTTCTGAGCGCATAGCCAGGAGTAACCCCTGAGCGTCACAGGGTGTGGCCCAAAAACAAAAAAAAAAAAACAAAAAAAAAAAAAAAAAAAAAAAAAAAAAAAAAAAAAAAAAAAAAAAAAAGAGCTGGTGGAAAATTATAAGATATCACTCCAGTATTTTCTACAGTCCACAGATATATTATTACAAAATAATTACAAGATTTTACTAGAAAATTTAAGACAACTATTATTGATAAACGTTAGATCAAATCATAGACAAAATCTTGCATATACCAAAAGGACTATCTATAGGTATTAAGTGGGATTGATACCAGGCATGGAAAGATGTTTTAACATATTCAAATTAATTAATGTAATATAGCATGTCAACAAAAAGACAAAAATCATATTATTATATGCATCTAGGCAATGAAAGTGACAAAACCCAATACCTATTAAAATACAAACTTTCCACATGATAGGGATAAAAAGACCTTTTCAAGTTAGCAGTAACCATTTTTGAAAGTATTTAACATGGTGAAAAATGTGGAATGATAATGATGATGATAATGATGATGATGATGATGATGATGATGATGAAGATGATATTTTTGGCCACACTCAGTCACGCTCAAGGGTTTCTCTTGTCTCTGAGTTCAGAAATCACTCTTTGCAGGCTGTGGAACCATATGGGATGCTGGGGTTCAAGTCCTATTGAGCCGCATTCAAGGCAAATGCCCTACCAGATGTGCTATCTATCAATTAGATCCCAAGGATATATCATTATTAAATACTTTTAAACTATAGTTTTGGTTTTACTATTCCTCTTGGCACCTTAAATGCATCGCAGAAAGCTTTAAACACAATGCAGTCACTTCCAGCCACTTCCCAAATGCCATCTTATACTTCTGCTCTCAATTGTCTTTTTCTATTCTCTCACCTGCCTTTCACCTATTCTGTGAAGATTTTCTGTTTTCACTTAGCTAAAAAGGGTTTCTACACATCGTATCTGTTCCCTGTGCCTGGGTGTTCTGGCTACACATTTAGCACACAAATTTAAAGAAAGTAACATTTATCTTATCATGTCCTGTCCAGACGGGTTCTGATTACCCTTTTTCCTCATTTATAATAGAGCGCCCTTCCTTTTATCATTTCTATTTCCCTAAGGAACATTTACACACTGATTTGCATGATTGCCTTCAGAGAATTTGTCTCAACTTTCAACTTTGCATTTATTAATATGATTATTTGATTAATTCTTTCTTCTCATACTGGGATATAAGTTTAACCTTTCTTTCACCATTGTATATCTAATAGTTGGCTTAGTATAAGCAGTGTCTGGCCTAAAAATAATCATTTAACAAATAATAATTGAATGAGAGAATGAAAAATATTTCTTCCGAGGAAATCTGAATTGAATATATCTTCTTGAAACTAATGTTTGATCAATTCTAAGTAAGTGGAATTACAAATTCTTTGTTAAAACAAACATGCAACAATAGAAATGTAGAACAAACCAATTTACAGAATTTACCAAAGTAGAGAAGAGTGTATATTAAATATTTACATGGTGTATACTATCAAGGATTCTATAAGCATTAACTCTGAAATCTTGGAAGCTTTAGGGGATTATTTCTATGATTTCTTACTTCTTGATAAAGATACTGATGCTTCCAAGTTATTTGACCACAATTAGAAGATGCCAGAGATGTCTGATATCGGGCCATTTGATCAGGTCATTTGAGGACTGGGCAGAGAAGGTAGGACCAGGAGTATATGGAATACAACTTCCAGTAGTAACTGCAATGAGAGCACTTTTTTTTTTTTTTTTTTACCAAGAGGAAAGTTGTTTTTAAACAGTTATGCAGTCAATGGGGAAAGCAGAATTTACCTATATGACTGAAGGACAAAGCACAGGAGGTGGGCTCTGTCGTGACATGCCAGATGTTTGCTTTATTTTTTCCTTTTCTTTTCCTTTCCTTCCTTCCTTCCTTTCTTCCTTTATTCCTTCTTTCCTTCCTTCATTCCTTCTTTCCTTCCTTCCTTCCGTTTTTTTTGTTGTTGTTGTTGTTTTTGTTTTGGGGCCACACCCAAGCTGCTGTCAGTGGTTACTTCTGGCTCTGCGCTCCGAAATTGTTCCTGGCAGGCTTGGGGGACTATATGGGATGCCCTGGATGAACCTATGTCCGTCTCAGGTTGTCTCCATGGAAGGCAAATGCCCTACCATTGTGCTATCACTCAGGCCCCAAGAAGTTTACTTTAAAAGGAGCTCATCTGAGGCCGGCGTGGTGGCGCTAGAGGTAAGGTGTCTGCCTTGCAAGCACTAGCCAAGGAAGGACCACGGTTCGATCCCCGGGTGTCCCATATGGTCCCCCAAGTCAGGGGTAATTTATGAGCACTTAGCCGGGAGTAACCCCTGAGCATCAAACGGGTGTGGCCTGGAAAAAAAAAAGGAGCCCATCTATCTCTCCCATAACTGCCTCAAACTACTGGGATCCTCCTTTCAGTGCAGCTGTGTTCAGCTGATGTGAATATCTGCCCTGCTAGACTGGCAATTGCAGCGGGGTTCAAGCCTGTCTCTAATGGGACACGGCTACAACAGTAGTTCTATGTATGATGGAGCATTAAGCCACGGAAGGTATCTTTAACTCCAGGGCACACTCCATAGTATGTTGAAACAGAGAAGAATTTTGTTTTACTATTATAATTCCGAATGTTTCAGAGGATAAAAGATACTTCTGCTATTTTTGAGGGGGAAATAAATAGTATTTTTTAATTGTTTGTGAATTTGGACAGTAGTTAAAAGTATCGTGTAGTACTGCTGTGAACATATTACCTTGGATGTAGTTTTATAATATCCCTGAACACAATTAATGAGTTATACTCCAAAGGTTGGCTTGAAAACCATCCTGGACATATATCTAATCTAGTTACAAGCATTTACTTATTTGTTAGTTTGTTTGTGTATATATTGGAGCCTCACCTGGTGGTGCCAATGGATCAATTCTGGTGGGTTCATAGGATGGACTATATAGAATGCCAGGGCATAGGACCCAGGTCAGTTTTGCATAAAGTAAATGTCCTTCCTACTTGCTGTACTATTACTCCAGTCCCACTTTTGACACTTACTATTTTCTATTCATTTGTCTGTTCTTTTTGCTACAAACTCTGAGGAAAGCAGATATCAGAGACTTACTGAGAGATACCCTTTATTGAATTTTCTATTGGATCAATGCATTATTAAATGCCTTATAGTTTACAGGATAGAAATGGTAGCACAGTGGGAGGGCATTTGCCTTGCATCTGATCCTGGACAGACCTGGGTTTGATCCCCAAGATCCCATATGCTCCCCAAAGCCTGCCAGGAGTGATTTATGGGCATAGAGCCAGGAGTAACCCCTGAGAACAACCGGGTGTGGCCCCAAAATAAAATAAAAAAATAAATATTGTTAGATTAACTGGTAACCTTATCTATAATAAAAGAAATGTCATATGTATTACTTGCGAATTTAGGGTGAAGTAGCCAACACATGACTAAGATAAATCATTTCCAGTTTGTCTAATTTACAATGCATTTTCTCATCATTTTATAGAACAAAACATACAATAAACCTGACATTTTTTAACAAATGGGATTTTCATTCATCCATCTCTGTGTGTGTGTCTGACATGCATGCATACATGTGCATATATATAAAAACTGTACAGAGAAACACAGAGACAGATAAGGGAAGAGGTCATTTTAGAGCAAAATTTCTTGACCTACCATAGTTTCCATCCATTTATTCATTTCACTGATCTTTATAATAATTATATAAAATTCATCATTCTTACTTCATGTCACTCATCATGGTTCCTTTCTAAATACACTTTTCCAAATTATTATACTGCTGAAATATCTCTTTATGTCATTTTCTTTATGTTTCAAAATAGTAGGCAATGTTATTCTAATTTGGGGGGGGATATTAACTTTTCTTTACTAAAGGGTAGGTACTATGATGTGTAGAAACAAAAGAGTAAATCTATATGAAGTGTCTCCATTAATTTTCTAGATGAGATGGTCAGTCTGAATTTCAAGTCCAGGAGTGCTTTACCATCTATTTTTGACAGACCTATTTTCGACATCTGTGATGCCAGATCCTTCCTCCAATGCCCACCTATAATTATTTCTGCTTAGCTTATAATGCTTACTTTTACAGGGGATACATGGGTTTTAAGATGCCACATTCTGAAAGCTACAATTTCTTAGGTTCATTTTCTGGTCAAAGCATCCAGTTTTAGATGATAAGTGAATATGCCTATAAAATCAATGGGTCTTTATTTCTAACCATACCACACATTTTCTGTGTTTACATTGATCTTTCTCTGTCTCTAAAGGGACGCATTGGAACCATGAGACTGTGTGTCTTCAAAATCCTGACCCTTTTTTACTTGAATAAAACTCTGTGATGTAGACTTTGCCAAAGGGTGGAGTTGTAAGGAAAATCCCTATTACCTGTGCCTTTGGATGAATCTTACTGCTGAAAACAATCCTCCTGAATTGTCAAAGTATGGGGAGGAAGGAAGGATTCAGCCTACCATTTTGTGTCTGCTTAAATTTTTGGAGTTCAGGGCATGGTTGCAGCATGCCTTTTCAGGAATCTTCCATGCTATCTCCCAACTTATGAAGGAGCTTATTAGATTTCAGGACTTGTGAAGACTCAGTTTTAAAGTCCCCTCTATGTTTTCTTCAATTTGCACCACTGAGGCTAACTCATTCCAGGTTGTGGTCAAAGAAACAACTTCATTATTTTTTTTAATTTTGAGGAATTTTTTTTTTTTTTTTTTTTTTGTGGTTTTTTTTTTTTTTGGGTCACACCCGGCAGTGCTCAGGGGTTACTCCTGGCTCCATGCTCAGAAATTGCTCCTGGCAGGCACGGGGGACCATATGGGATGCCGGGATTCGAACTGATGACCTTCTGCATGAAAGGCAAACGCCTTACCTCCATGCTATCTCTCCGGCCCCAATTTTGAGGAATTTTTAAACAATGTATTTTCCTTAAAGATATAAAGAATGTGAGCTCAAACAGTGATCTTAAAACAAATGCTGACTAAAAAAAAAAAAAGATCAAAACAAACCGAAACAAAAAATAAACAAATGCTGACTTTCTTTAGAATGACAAACCAAATTCCAACTTCACTTTTATAGAATAAGATAAAATTCTGAGAACATTTGGCCACTTGCTTTAAAAACATCGGTAAATAAATTTTTTTAGTGATTAAATATCAGTTAATGATAAACTGGTTCTAGTTATATGAGATGTGAGTTGGCTTCTAGTTATGAATTTAAAAACCCCTCTCTTTTTAAAAACTTTATTTTATTTCACTCAGCATAATAAATTCCATGTACATCCATGTATAGGAAAATTTCATGACTTCATCTCTCCTGACAGCTGCCTAATATTCCATTGTGTATATGTACCACGTTTCTTTAGCCATTCATCTGTTGAAGGGTATTTTGGCTGTTTCCAGAGTCTTGCTATGATAAATAGTGCTGCAATGAATATAGGTGTAAGGAAGGGGTTTTTGTATTGTATTTTTGTGTTCCTAAGGTATATTTCTAGGAGTGGTATAGGTGGATCGTATGGGAGCTCGATTTCCAGTTTTTGAAGGAATCTCCATATTGCTTTCCATAAAGGTTGAACTAGACGGCATTCCCACCAGCAGTGGATAAGGGTTCCTTTCTCTCCACATCCCCGTCAACACTGCTTGTTCTCAGTCTTTGTGATGTGTGCCAATCTCTGGGGTGTGAGGTGGTACCTCATAGTTGTTTTGATTTGCATCTCCCTGATGATTAGTGTTGTGGAGCATTTTTTCATGTGTCTTTGGCCATTTCTATTTCTTCTTTGTCAAAGTGTCTGTCCATTTCTTCTCCCCATTTTTTGATGGGATTAGATGTTTTTTTCTTGTAAAGTTCTGTCAGTGCCTTTATATTTTGAAGATTAGCCCCTTATCTGATGGGTGTTGGATGAATAGTTTCTCCCACTCAGTGGGTGGCTCTTGTATCCTGGGCACTATTTCCTTTGAGGTGCAGAACCTTCTCAGTTGAATATATTTCCATCAGTTAATCTCTGCTTTCACTTCCTTAGAGAGTGCAGTTTCCTCTTTGAAGATGCCTTTAGTCTCAATGTCCTGGAGTGTTTTACCGACGTGTTGTTCTATATATCTTATGGTTTTGGGTCTGATATCGATGTCTTTCATCCATTTGGATTTAATCTTCGTACAGAGAGAGAGAGAAAGATGCAGAATGATCTCACTCATCTACGGGTTTTAAGAAAAATGAAAGACATTCTTGCAATAATAACTTTCAGACACAAAAGAGAAAAGAGCTGGAAGTTTCAGCTCACCCCAGGATGCTCACCACAAACAGGGATGAGTTTAGTTAGAGAAATAACTACGTTTTGAACTATCCTAATAATGAGAATGTATGAGGGAAACAAAAAGCCTGTCTAGAGTACAGGCGGGGGTTGGGTGGGGAGGAAGGAGATTTGGGACATTGGTGATGGGAATGTTGCACTGGTGATGGATGATGTTCTTTACATGACTGAAACCCAAACACAATCATGTATGTAATAAAGATGTTTAAATAAAAAAAAAAAAAACTTTATTTTAATCACCATGATTTGCAGTATGCTATAATAGAGTTGCATACATAAAATATTCCAACATTTGGGGTCAGAGTGGTGGCAAAATGGTATGGCATTTGCCTTGCACGTGGCTGATTTAGCATGGACAGTGGTCCCCCAAGTCAGGAGCCATTTCTGAGTGCAGAGCCAGGAGTAAACCCTGAGTGTCACAGGGTGTGACCCAAAAACAAAACAAACAAAAAAAATCTAACAACCCCTCTGCAAAGTACCTACTTTTCTATACCACTGTCCCATAATATTCACCTCAGGGGAAATTGTCTTACATAAAGGGGTTTTTGTCACCTTCAAGCATCTGTACTTCTTTATATATATATATATATATATATATATATATATATATATATATATATATATATATATATATATATATATATGTCAGAGAACAATTTGTGCCAGTTTAAGGACAAGTTTCTTACATAGTGAATTAATTCTGCTACATTTAATGTGAATATTCAGTATAGAAATATTTTTAAATTATGCTTTTTATTTTTTCTACAGATTCTTTTGTTTTAACCGCAAAAAATTTGGGAAATTTATAGTTTATACAAAGAACCTACAAAACTTCTAACATATAAACAGAAAGACACAGACACATAGTATGTTAAAGGATGGATAAATTGTTAGGATTTTAAAATAGAACAGATTAATGAAAAAAATTCATTGTTAAAACGAAAGTGGAGGGATTAGAAATGTGATTCTATGGAATCCATCATACATGGCCCATATCTATAAGGACTTGAAGTGAATATTTAGCATTACACAAGCACACATACACAAGCAATTCTGAGCTAACCTACCTGAGAAAAATAAAATTGTCTCCTATCTTCTATAATTGTCTCTTCATATTTTAAAGACCTAGAGAATCAGGGACAGTTTGCTTTAAATTTCAAAGCAACTTGATATTAGAATTTTGTTTTAAGTAGAATGACTAGTGAAATTGTCTTGTGTGTTCCTCCCTTCTAACAATTTTAACATGTTTAACTTCTTTTTAAACTCTTTTTTGTAGCATCTATCAGATATTAGAACAAATTTAATATTAGATAGATGTGAGACTGTGAAAAACAGGTTTATAAGGAAGATATTTTATCACTTCTAGACACAAATGCTGTTGATTACATTAGTAGGAAGGAAAAACAAACAATAAAAATTGTAAATGTTTGTTTTGCTTCACTAATATTTTTATCATGTTCTTTGCTGCCTTTAGATTACTAAAATTTATAGTTTATTGCTAAAAATCTCATCTATACCATTTATAAATAAAAATTTAAAACATGTAAACAATTGAGGTTATTTCCTATTCCTTTTTGTTATTAGTGAGCTGATTCAAAAATGAATAATTTCAGTAATAGGGAGATTTATCTTTATAAATTTTACGGTATATTTTTCTATTGTCAGCGTCCAGTATTTTCTAATTAGTGGAAACATCAAAAGTAAGTAGTAGAAATAAATAATTGATTTATTATACATCTAAGCATGCCTATATTTATGCACATATTTCTAAAATCTGACACTAACCAGTGGCAGACAAAGGAAGAAAAGTGCCTATATTTCTGAAATATAAAAGTAAATACAACTTTTTCTCTGGGAGACTTGTGTAAAATTGAATTATAATAAAATTCAGTCAGAGTAAGAAACTAGCATGTAATGTCATAAGCTACTGACATACAGAGAGCCACTGTTATGTGAATGTCTTAAAACTAACTTCTGACAAGGATATAGTGGGAGCTTGACACAGAAGAATGATGCTCAATTGAGCACTTCAACAAAGCTTTATATTTATCTAGACTTATCTATTTCCAGGAAAATTAAGTTCTATAGACATCAGCAAGTGGCGAGTTTATATACCTATTTCAGAGGCCAACCTGACAAGATTACAATAAAGGATATGATCCTCAGATATCTTATAGTTATTATTAATTCTAGTTTTTTATCTTGTCCATTTATGGGTGTTTCAAATTCCAGTAATACAAGTCTAGAAGAAATGACAGTGTATACTTGGAATCATCAGGATTTAACAGTTCCATAGAATATTTATGGTGCTAACCTATAATCTTGTCTTCCGAAAAGCTGAAGCTAAGAGACATTTGTAACTGACTGGTATGAAAGATTGTCCAGAAGATTACCAGTGACGAAGAAGTTTACCTCTTATGAAGATCGAAGCAGTCCAGCTATCTATCTGGTTTAAGGTTGCAGCGGTGAAAAATAAGAATAGGTATGTTAAATAAAAATGTAAGATGATGGAAACTTCATATTTTAATCTCTCATGTATTCAAATGTCAAAAACAAAATTCAAGCTTTCTGTTTAACTGTCAATTCATTCTAGAAAGAGTGCATCGAAAGATAAAATGTCAAGCAGTGATGGTATAATGCCAGCGATGGAATTCATCCAGAAAGAACCAAATATGTTGTCAGTACCTTTTAGGTGCTTCTACAAGCAAGTAAAAAGTCACTTCTACTGGTGTCATGAAAATTGGACAGCATAATCTTTCATTTCATTCTCTATGACTGGCAAATAAATGTTTATAGCTCTTTAGTGATGTACAATCAACAGCAGACTTCTTTTTTTATTATAAATGATCTTAGGATGACTGTATTTTCAGTTATGAGCTGGGGAAAAATGAAAACTAAAGCTATCAGTGACTGACTCAATGTTATCATAGGGTTATTAGAAGTGAGAGGAAAAAAGATTTATTTTGATCAATTTATAGTTCATTACTTTTCTATGATTACAACTTATTGTCCAAATGACTAGGTTTTGGTCATTTAAGAATAAAGGGATTTTGAGATAATACAAACTGGATACTTATTTCAATTGCTTAAATTGCACAAATCAAATAAAATGGATATAATTAGAATACTCAAAAATAAGTTGTAACCAAATGTAGATATAATGTACCGAATTATAACCTAATCCAGGTCTAGTGATATGCACACAAAGCTCAAAACATTTTAATGTAAAGAATGAATGACTATAGATATGGAAATATATTTAAACAAGTCTGTTGGTGATAATATGTCAGTTTAAAATCATGTATTATTTTGAATCGTATTAAATAAGACTATTTGAAAGTTAAGTTCGGGTGATACAGTACTATTTTTTACTTAGTACTATAATAATTATAATACTAAATTATTTTTAATTTCTCAAAAATATAGATGGTATGTATTTTGTGTTAAAATATATTTGTGTAAATTTAATTAGATTTATTTACTTGCTTTTTTGTGCTTTTTCAATAGTGAGCTAAGAACCATGTTTTGTTCTTTGTTATCTTATTTTGATGAATGTAGGAAATGTACTTAAGAAAAATATATGACCTAAGATATTTATATTAGAATACATAAAATACTGTTACTTATAGAGCACCAGCACATAGATAAATTAATAATATGATTCTTCTCATTCTTCTCTCAAGAGGTTTTGCATTTCTCTTTGATTCTAAGGGTCAAGGTCATGGGCAATGCAACATGGGAGAAATTCCTTTGTAGTCACTTGCTCTGAACAGTCATGTGGAAAATAAGCAGATGACTTCAATTTTCAGTGTCATTACTCACCCCATTCCTGACATTGTCCTAGCACATGCACACATACCGTCAGCAGCACAAGAGCTATATCCCCATATGCAGGTTATGTGAACTAGAATATGACAAAATAGATTTAGAGAAGAAAGTGTTCACTGATAGATGGCATACAAACATTTTAAGTAAAGATGGCTTAGGCTCAGTTTTTCTAACATTTTATCAAAGTCTTCCCATGAACAAATATTTAAGGCATTGGAAATTTGGAGTGATTCCCTCTGAAAATATAACAGATTTTCAGGCCAGTAATGTTGCTCATTAGTAGAGGATGCGTCTTACATATGTGAAGACTTTGGTGATTTGATTCCTAATACAATGAAAAAAGTCACTGATTTTATTAAAAGCATGAAGTTTTACTTTGTGTAGAACTAGTTATAGATCTCCTATTGCAAGTTACTCTATTGACCCACATTTTTCTCCAAGTAATAGAAATATTTTTCCACTAGTGCTGCCTTCATTTCTTAGTTGAAATAATGGTCCTCTAAATATCTTTCCCTAAATTTTATTTATGCTGTATTTTGTTAACATAAATTAAAGGTTATTTATGATGTCAAATAACACAAACAAGTGAAATTGATCTTTCTATAAAATATTTTAGTCAAATATGTCTTTAGTGATTATTGTTTCTTTTATAATAACTTACTTTATAGATCATGTATCACAATGTTGACATAGTTGATCAGGATACATTTGTTTTCACATAAGTGGGAGAAAAAGTATTAAAAAAAGAAAAAGGAAAAGAAAAAGAAAAAAGAAGAAAGAAGAAAAAAGTACAGCAATGAGGAAATTTGTGAACATTGTTTAATCTTGCATGAGTTCATTCATTAATTGATTAAGTCACTGAGAGAAGATTTAGTAAACCCTTGTGGTTAATTGGTCATTCATTTATTTCTTTTGTTTCTGAACATTAGGTGGTTTCAGATAAACATTGACATGTAATTTGGTGTACTCCTACAGGGATGACAATACTAAGCAAAAATGGAGATGTCTTAAAAATGCAAATGCGGTCACAGAGTCCAGGAATTCTAAGACTATTGTTGATATTAAGGCTTTAGCTGCCAGGAATTCTGGAAGCACAAGAAGGCTGGGGGGAGGGTGCCCATATTGAGTCCACAAAAAGCCCTGGTGATGTCAGGCCTATACTGGTGTACCTGGAGTTTTGATTAGGTTGATATCTCTGCAGAGAGCAATAGAGATGTGGGGAAGCAGGGCCATTGGTAAAGCCAAAATTATGGGTAATGGGTGCAGTAGGTAAGTCTTCAGAAGGACAGGGACTTGGCCTGCACTTTCCTTATGAGAGTTCCAGCTTCCAGCTGCATGACCAATGTACCCTTAATTTTCATCCATAATGTTTTCATTTCTTTTTAGAACAGAGAGAGACTATGGAGTTAAAGAATGTTTCTGTATTTAACTAGTGATATAAGTTCTACTATAAAAGGCACACATTCAGACTATATAATTTTGAGATCTTAGACAGCCTATGTTCCAATGTAATTATCATTACATTTAAAACGAGCTATTATTTGTTTACAAATTAATTGTAAAATTTATTAAGATTGGTGTAGAAATATTTTTGATTGTTTGTTTTTGGGTCACACCCTACAGCGCTCAGGGGTTACTCCTGGCACCATGCTCAGAAATCACTCCTGGCAGGCTCAGGGGACCATATGGGTTGCCAGGATTCAAACCAATGACCTTCTGCATGAAAGGCAAATGCCTTACCTCCATGCTATCTCTCTGGCCCCCAAGATTGGTGTAGAAATATTTTATACCTAAAATTGATCAATAACTTCATAAATCAGTTCTCTAAATAAAAATAGTCCATATTTAGAAATTTTACAGCTGAGTTAGTCTTATAATATCTCTACCAGTATATTATCACAAATATATATGTTGAGAAGTACTGAATATAAGATATAACCACAAAAAGTTGCTAATATTCACAAAACAATTTAAATGCAGGGCTAAGACAGATGTGGATGTTTTCGTACATACTAGAAAATGTATTTTCAATACCCCATCATATGGGGCTGAAGAGTTAGCACAACAGGTTGGGCATTTGCTTTGCATGTGGCTGGACTGGGTTCAATCCCTGGCATCTCATATGGTCCCCATAGCCTGCCAGAAGTGATTTTTGGTGCAAAGCCAGGAGTAACCCCTGAGTTCTGCTGGCCTGAAACAACAACAACAAAGCCTTCATCATAACTGTGAATATAACAAAATATTATTTCCCCTAGTTATTGCTGAATTATAAATTTTTTTGGATTTTGACCCCTTACTAGTTGGATTAATAGTTGATAGTTTTATTATGTATAAATCATGTTCTATTTGAAAACATGTTTTGCACTAATTCATTCAGAGTGAAATTGGACCTTATTCTAGAGTTTCTTATAGGATGATGTGAAAATTTCCAATAAATAGAAATAATACAAAAAAGTTCTAAGAAAAATTAAGCCAGATTATTTTTCTGAGACCCTAGTTTTTCTTTGAAATTGTTATCTTTAATAGCAAGGCAATTAAAGTACTATATGTAATCTTCATCAGTCATCTTATAAAAATAACTTTTTTTTTTTTTTTTTTGGTTTTTGGGTCCTACCTGGCGGTGCTCAGGAGTTTCTCCTGGCTGTCTGCTCAGAAATAGCTCCTGGCAGGCACGGGGGACCATATGGGACACCGGGATTCAAACCAACCACCTTTGATCCTGGATCGGCTGCTTGCAAGGCAAATGCCGCTGTGCGCTATCTCTCTGGGCCAAAATAACTATTTTTTATTTTGATATAATATGCTTCTATATAATCTTGGGCATTGAATTAAAAATGTAAAAATGTACAATATATTTGCACAATAAGACCTTGTTTTTTTTCCTCAATTTCACACATCTTTTCTCAGTAATTTTGTATAACTTTTGACCCAATCAAAAATAAGTACAATTCTGTACATTTAAATTAATAATTACATCATCTAGAACTTGAAACTGTACTTATCCAAACAGGGAGTGCATATTATATAGATTGTAGAAGACATACTCAGTTTTTGTAAAGTAGAAATAGAGTTGTGCCTACACAAGAATTGACTTTTCTTATAATTTGTATCAGTTGACTAAAGATGCTGATTATAAATCTGTAAGCATTTTAAAATTATCATAAACAATTTATGTATTTGTAAAATACATTATTTCCTTATGTAATTACCAAAGAATAACATCTTGGTTATTCTAGAAAATGTAGATATAATTTAAAAATACTTCAGGTTTTTTTGTTTGTTTGTTTGTTTTTGAGTCACACCAGGCAGCGCTCAGGAGTTACTGCTGGCTCTTTGCTCAGAAATCGCTCCCAGGATTCGATCTTCTGCATGCAAGGCAAACGCCTTACCTCTATGCTATCTCTCCGGCCAAAATACCCGTTTTTTTTATCATGAATTACATATAAGAAACAGAAAAGCTATAAATAGAAAAAATATAATTTTCCCCTAGACCCCCAAATTGTGATTAATGGAGATTTTAGCACAAGTCTTGTTTTTTAGTATGAGTTTTACTCATTTTTGTGTGTATGTATATGTGTGACAGCTATTATTCTCAATGTTTCCTTCATATAGTTTTCTATTTCTTCCAACTTTTTAAGTTAGGAAGTCCTAATTATTTTCAGTCAACAGAGTGCTTTTTCAATTGATGTACACAAAACTAGAATGCTTCATAATTACATTGCTATCATAACATTTATATTTTCTATTAATATTTGCTGCTTTGTTTTAATACTAAAGAAATTTCAGATGCAACAGAATTGTTTAATCTAAAAGAGAAACACTAAAGATATAAGGCAATTTAATAAGTGCTTAAAATATGACACTTATTCTCATGTATATATGTTTATCATTCTAAATATTGATTAGTATAAAGTAAAATTAAATATTATATGATTGATTTTTTCTAGTATGGTACAAGCTAAACACAGAAAGTTCTAAGCTCAAATATCACTATCCTAATATTAAAAAATTGAATTTGACAGATGGAATCAGCCATATATACTTAAATTGTACAAATCAATTTAATTAATGTTTCTAATTAAGAAACATTGAATGATGTGTAAGTTGCACAATTTCAGACAATTAACATATGCTTGGAGGCAATATTAAATCATTGTTGTAGTGTTTAATTTTTTCTAATTCTATTTTTAAAGTAGACTCTTCAGAAACATCTTAAAATGTTTACAATTGCATAAGAGTCACTATTCTTCTAACAACGTCCATATATGTAGAAAGAACATTTTAATGTATTTGAATTATTAGATACTTCAGTTGTTCATAGTATTTGTTTTGTATATCTGATGTGGAAGAAATACTAATATTTGTCAGAGTTCTTTGACCACACTGCTTAGTAGGAACCCATTGTTTATTAAATATATTAAAACAATTCTTATAAGTTGAAATATGCATTTAATATATACTAGAAATATGAACTCATCTAATACTATTAGTATATTATAGACTATTTGTAGTGAGCAAAGATGACTTAGCTCCTATTACAAATAGGCCAACACATCCAGTCTCAAACATAATCAAATTTAGTTGTATTTCTAGAAAAAAAACTTCTCTATTCTTTAAATTTATTTATGAGAGATATTTCCAATCCTTTGTATATCTAAAACTTGCTTTTTTAAGTTTTCATTGATTTTTGCATATTAATAATTTGCTTTAATGATTCCTTATTGCTGTGGCTTTTCGTATTTGAAAGTATACGGCTCTGTGCAAACACCAAGAGTTAATGGATGTCTTTCTATGTCATTCCAGTAGGTGGCTTTGTAGGTTAAGTTTTTAGGTTTCCTTTTACTACAATTGGCCTAAAGGGGTTGGGGGGAAGGGCTGAACTCTGGCTTATTGTAACTCTATTGTCCCTTCTGTGAGCCTGGACTGTTTTCTTTATGTTTACTCTGGGCCTTTGTTCTGAAAAATCGTTAGCCTGTCGTGGGCCACCAATTCTTCTTTAAGCACATTATTGGTTATCTATCCTACTACTGCTGTGACCCACTTCTCTGGTTCCCACTGCTCCTGTTAGCCTTTCTTTCTCATCTTTGGGGTTTACTAGCCCAAAGACTATCTTCTACTACACACTAAAATACAGAAAACTTCTGGTTTTTCTGTCCCCCAGGTTCTAAATTGACTCCACTAGTTATCAAGACTCAATGAATTCACTTTGAAATTCACTCTTATTCTTTCAGTAACCTGGTTTTATAAAGTCAACTTGAATTTTAAGCATTTTTATACTGTGGTTTTAGGGTTGAAATGATATTACACCTAGTAGGGTGTTTGCTTTGTACATGGCCCAAGTTCAACCCTGAACCAAAACCCTGAGTAATTCCTGAATCTAGAGCCAGGAGTAACTGCTGAGAAAGCTGGGTGTTGCCAAAAACAAACAAACAAAAATAAAATAAAATAAAATTACCATTTCGGTTTTTTTTTTTGTTTAGGGTAAAATACTTATAATGTCTTACATCAGCATATTGCTGACATCACAATCAATTATATATATATATATCATATTGTAATATATATGTATTAAAAGTGCTGTTTTTTTTTTTAACATAGTGACCATATCATGTTGAGGAGAAATAGGCAGAGTGGCTTGAATGTGGGGTACAGTGTGATTTTAGAACACTGTATGAATAAAATCATATCATTAACAGAATTGTAAATTATGTGCCTAAAATTGGAAGTTAAAATAAAAAAAATCTAGTTTGAAGATGCAAATGTATTTAAGTAATGAAACGACATATACCTGCCTCCAAATTTAAGATTAGAATTACTATTTTTTAGAAAAAAATAGTCTCCAAATAAATACTTAGTTTCTATGTACCACTAATATTTTCATTTAGCCTGAATAATGACAGCAACTTAACAGAAATAAGTAGCATAAACATTTAAAATTGTACTTACATGTGAACAGTTAGTATATTTCAAAAAATAAAGTCTGGATGTGATATGTTTTTACAAGAAAATAAATACATTTTCAAAATATATCTATATTTTAATATATTATTTATTTTATTTAGATTTTATTTGACCTAAAATTGCCTTTCTGATTTTAATCAGCCATGTTTGTTCAGTTATTTTATCTTCTTAGTGAGTGATAAAAGTTAATAGTAGTTTGATTAGATTACAGTTTGAAGAGATAAAGTCTCTTTGTAATCAACTTGAATCATATTCATACAGTTTCATCAAAGTTTTGTCATCCTAACATTTTTTATATAAGCAGATTGGATAACCATAAAAAATGATATCACTACTGTATGCACAAAATAAATTCAGAAATAGATGATATTTACAAAGTTAACAAAATTCCTCAAAATTGAAAAAAAAAGAAATAATAACAAATACAATAAACTTCTATAGCTAAAATAATTTTACCATTTTGTTTCCCATTGATATATTATTCTTTTGGGGTGCATGGCAGACTCTCATTCTGAGTGCCACTCAAAAATTATTGGCAAAATTGCCTAAATATGTTCATATTGGTACACAGATAAGTGATGCTACACTGTCCTTTTAGTACCCAGATGACCACAGTCTCCCTGGCAATACTCAGAAGCTTCCAGAATCACAACTAACTATGCTGTGTGGTAATGGACTGGAGATCCACATACTATCTTCCCAGAATCTAACATTTCTTGTCACAACTTACTAAACATTTTGAATATCCACAATATCTCAAATATAGTTTAGGTTATAGGATTTGAATAGAAACAAAAAGTGAGTAACTTTCATGAAATTTACAAGTAGGCAAAAGTAAGTAAATATCATAAAAATTATCTCTTAAAATATAAAATAAAGCCACTGTGGAGTTTGAATAGGAGAATTTACAAAGAGTTGAAACATAGGCATGTATCATTGTAAAAAGTGGGAACATAAATTTAATGGAGAAACAAGACACTTAAAACATATGTACTTTTGAGAATAGGCATTGCAAATTTAAAGTGATACTGTTTTCCAGGGCTGTGTTATATTCTAAGAGTCAAATGTTCTCAAGTTTTGACAGAAGTATGATTAGAACAAGGTAAGGTGTGAAAATTATGATATTGATAAGTTTGACATCTAATTTATATAAAAGAAGTCTTGAGAGGTTGCAAGTTGATCAAAAGTATGTGAAAAGTTCAGTAAATTGTGAAACAAAAATCAGTTTAATAACAAGATTACTGTGACTGACATTTTCAGAAGAAAGTAGAATCAATGATCTAATTCTTTATGATAGAGTTAGTTTTAATAATGTTGTTTAGGAAGAATAGAGTAAGTTTTCTTTTACAAAGTAAGTCAAGTAATGTGAGGCCAGAATTAGTACAGTGGGCAGGATTCATTTTTTTTTTGGGGGGTGCACACCCAGCAGGGCTCAGGGATTACTCTTGGCTCTGCACTCTGTAATCACTCCTGGCTCAGGAGACTATATGGGATGCCAGGGATCTAACCTGGGTCAATCGTGGGTCAGCCACTTGCAAAGCAAATGCCCTACCACTGTGCTACTACTCTGCTCCCCTCAGTGTAATTCTTGTCTATTACATAGTGGATACAGTTCAATACTCTATGGAAGCCCAAATAGTCCCCTGAGCCCACCAGGAGTGATGCCTAGTGTTGAACCTGAAGAATCAGTGCTGAGCACCATTAGTTGTGGGTCAAAAATAATATATATATATATATATATATATATATATATATATATATATACATATATATATATATATATATATATATATATACACACACAAACACACATATATATAATAGCAAAGACTACAGAAAAATGTCCATGATTGTTGCTCAAATTAGCTTAAATTATGGTAGAAATATGTGTGAACATAGGTTGTACTGATATTTTTCAATTTACTGATATAAGTGGAATAAATCTAAACATTTCTATCTGAGATTAATATGGAGAGAAATATATAACAGAATTTACTGACATGAACTCAAAGGAATAGAAGGGGAAAAAAGGAACAGAGTGAGTTCTTCAGTTTCTTGGACTACTAATTAATAAAATATATTTTTATAATGTTATGTATTAGCATTTTAACAGTTTAACATATATAACTATAATAAACATCTAAGATTCTTTTGAAGGGTTAGTGGTTTCCCAAGTAGTGCTCAGAGTACCCAGGACTATTCCAGATGATATTTGGACACTATAATCATAGGATCAGAGCCAATGTATAAAGAGGCTTATGATACGACCAAGGCCACAGAAACAGTGCTTGGAGTATGTGAGCATTCTGTGTTCCTGGTGCCGCACCCTGCAATGCTAAGAAAGTCACGTAGTTCCAGGTATCTTACTTAAGTGGCACATGCTAAGAATCTTCTCAAGCCACTCTATCATTGCCTGGCCCAATATATGTTTATACTTTTATTGTAAAGTACTTTTGATTTCCTCATTTAATGTATTATATTTGAATGCTTTTAAAGTTATTGTTCCTGTCTTCCAGAAATATCAAGAGAAATGAATCAATGCTAAAAGTTTATAGATTCACAATGTACATACATGATTCAGAGAGCAAAACATTTCTAATCATTCTATTAGCATCTGACCTTGCAGTTGAACTAGATCCTGACTACTGTGCTTAATTCTTCTTTCTGATTTTATAGGAAGGACACCACTGAGACTGAAAAGGTCAAGCAAGAATCAGTAACTAATTGAGAAATGAGATGTCAAGAATTGAAACTGTAGTGCTGAGATTAACTGATAAGCAATTCAAATATGCTTACATACATCCGCATAAGAAAATGAAAATGTTAGCTAAAATAGTATTTAAAAATAAACTGACAAGGTCAACTGAAGTAGCAAATTATACAAATTGTAGAATGAGCTCATATTTATATAAACTTTTCATTTAAAAGTTAAGGTAAATTCTTCGTCTAGAAGTATCTGTGTTTAAGAGAGGGAGAAACTATTCACTGACTATTTATCTGCCAAGGACTAAGTATATATTTTATATAATATATACATATATTATATATAAGCCACTAGTAAAATTTAATAGGAAAAATATATTAAACCGCATCCAAAAATGGGAAGAAGAGTTGAGCAGAATTTCCTCAAAGAAGCAATGCAGATGCCCAAAAGGCACATAAAAATGCTCCATATTTACTGTCAGCAAGATGTTAATCAAAATAACATTGAGATACCATCTCAAACCATAGAGACAGGCATACATTAAAAAAAGAGAAGAACATCCGGTGCTGGTGCAGATGCAAAAAAAAGGTGGGGGAACTCTTATTCACTGCTGGTGGGAATGTAGACTGGTTCAGCCTTTTGGGAAAACAATATGATATTCCTCAAAAAAAACAAGAAATTGATATTCCATATGCCTCAGCAATACCACTTGACGTGGTATACACTAGGGGCCAAACTCACAAATCAGAAAATCCCTCCACAATTCTTTGTTTGTTTCAGCACTATTTATAATAGCCTGTCAAAAGAAACTGTAGTAAATCTACACAATGGAGTGCTATGCAGATTTTAGGCAAAATGAAGTTTGAAATTTGCTTATACATGATGGATATGCAGAATGTTATTCAGACTGAAAGAGATAAATATAAAATAATTACATTAATCTGTGATATAGATAAATATATAAATATAAAATTATATTATATAAAATATAAATATAAAATATATATAATTATATATTATTTATATTATATATATTATTATATTATTATATTATATTATAATATATTTATATTAGATATATATTTATTTATATTATATATAAAATATAATTTTATATTTTAGTATCTAGAGACAATAAAAATGATCACGAAGACCAGGCCATGGTAGAAGTTTGCCACAAATGTCAGTGGAGTGCCGCTAGAGCAGGGAAGGGACTACTTCAACAATGATATTTGGAAATGATCACTTTGAGCAAGAACTGGGTGCTAAAAGGAGATAAAGTGATATGTATGATACCATTTCAGTAACAAAATTGCAAAACACAGTGTCTAAAAGAAAAAAAAGGAAAGAGAGTAAAAGTGAGGGAGAGAGCATGAATGAGAGAGAGAGAGAAAAAGAGAGAGAAAGGGAGAGAGGAGAGTGTTGGTGTGTGTGAAAAAGAACGGAGTGTGTGTGTGTGTGTGTGTGTGTGTGTGTGTGTGTGGTGAGAGAGAGAGAGAGAGACAGAGATATAGAGAGACAGACAGAGAAACAGAGAAAAAGAGAGAGAAAGGGAGAGAGTGTTGGTGTGTGTGAAAGAGAACGGAGTGTGTGTGTGTGTGAGAGAGAGAGAGAGAGTCTATAGAGAGACAGAGAAACAGAGAGAGAGAGAGAGAGAGAGAGAGAGAGAGAGAAAGGAAGAGGGAAAGGGAGACAGAAAGAGAGGAAAAGAAAGAAAATATCTGTTCTAGAGGCAGAAGCAAGCAGGGGAGAGGGTAAGAGAAAATCTGGGGACTAGAGATAGAGATATGGATGGTGGGAGATGTTCACTGGTGAAGTGTTGCACTTGTACAATTGAAACTTAATAATGGACAACTTTTAATTAAGGAATTTATATCAAAAAAGGAATTGTCTGTACAAATTAGATTTCTTAATCAATACTTATAGAGAAGAACTTCATGTCATTGATACACATTAAAATGAATAAATATCTTATTGCATTGAAAGCCATATTGCTACAATTTATAGTTAAAGAAAGTATATAACCTATTGAAGATATCTGTGTGAGAATATTTACAAGCATCTTCCAATGCTATTTTGGTCTGTGCTTTAAAAGAAAGAAGTGGGAATAAAGTCAACATAATAGTTAAAATAATTTATAAAACCAAATATTGTGTACTTTACAATGCTATAAATTTTGTGCTATAATTTTTCTTTTGTCTTTAAACCATTAACAGTGCTATTGCTGATATTTTTTTTATAAAAAATGAGGCACAAACACATCAAGTTTAGAATTACATGTTGGGGCTGGAGCAATAGCACATTGGGAAGGGCATTTGCCTTACATTCGGCACTCCTGGGTTAGAGTTCAGTCATCCCATGCAGTCCCCTGAGCCAACCAGAAGCAATTTCTGAGTGCAGAGCCAGGAGTAACCCCTAAGCACCACTGCCTGCAGCCCAAAACAATCAAAAATAGAAATATATAAATAAGTAAAATTACTTATTGTCAAAGATTGAATTTATGTTCTGACCTCAGTGAGAAGCATACTTCAATATTTTGAATTTTGAAAAGATACTGAGAATGCACATATAAAATATCCCACATAAAAAAGAGACAAATTGCCTACAAATGTCATATAATTAATTATATTGTTATGCATTTCCAACAAATGAAAAAAATTATTAGTTAACCACAACACAAATTTTAGTGTTGATAGAATTATAAGCCTCATATCTAAAACTTTAACAGAGGTTTGAAAATGTTATCAATAAATGGAAAGTAATCATTGAATATACCATATTTAAATTTAAAGGGTTGAAACCTAGAGAATCAAAAATGGTTAAACGTACTCAAATCAAATTATGAAATGCAATTAATCAACAAAGAAAATGATAATAGCTATATGGTTTATGTGGATATATCAATAAAGTCATATAAGGATTTTGATAAGACCCAATACTCACTCATTTATGATTGAGAAAAATACTCCAAACATAGGAATAGACAGAACCTACCTCAAGATAACAACAACCATCTACAACAAACCCAAAGCCAATATCAAACTCCATAGAAAAATTGAAAGCCTTTCCCCTGAGATAAGGATAAAGGAAAGAATTTGTGCTAGATTCTTATTAGCATATTTTCAGAAATTCTCACCACAGTCATCAGACAAGAAATATATATCAAAATTAACCAAATTGAAAACAAAAAGTCAAATTACCATTATTTGCAAACATGAAACCCTAAAGACATCACAAAGCAGACAAAAAATAATATATCAATATATCAATATAGTGAGGTAGCAGGATACAAAATGTACATATATATATATATATATATATATATATGAAATATATGCCACAATAGGGCTGAAGCGATGACACAGTGGTAGGGTGTTAACCTTGCACGCGGCTGACCCAGGACGAATCACAGTTTGATGTCCCATACCTAGTGTCTCATATCGTCCCCCAAGCCAGGAGCGATTTTCGAGCACATAGCCAGGAGTAACCCCTGAGCGTCACTGGGTGTGACCCATTCTCCAAAAGAAATATGTGCCACAAATAAAAAATTAGAAGAAAACAAAATTTAAAAGAGTGCTGCCTTCAAAATAGTACCCAATGCCACAGAATACTTAGGAATCAACTTAATATGAAAAGTAAAATATTGGCCATAGCCGGGCGGTGGCGCTGGAGGTAAGGTGCCTGCCTTACCTGCGCTAGCCTAGGAGACGGACCGCGGTTCGATCCCCCGGCGTCCCATATGGTCCCCCAAGCCAGGAGCGACTTCTGAGCGCATAGCCAGGAGTAACCCCTGCGCGTTACCGGGTGTGGCCCAAAAACCAAAAAAAAAAAAAAAAAAAAAAAAAAAAAAAAAAAAAAAAAATATTGGCCATAAATAGTATAAAATAGATCTTATCAAACTATATATATATATGTATATATATACATAAATATACACTCACAAAACTTAAGAGCGAACAGTTTCATTAAATTTTGGGAGGATTACTAAAAAATGCTTTCAAAGAAAGACAGACAATAATTATTTCAAAAGTGTTTATCATTTCATATTTTGAGAAAAATTATTTATTTTTAATTATTGAGAATGTCCCACCAGAAAAAAAGGCAAGAAGCAAACAGTGCTGACAAGGATGTGATCAACACACTGACTCCCATAAGAATTATAAGCTTGTTTAGCTTCTATGGAAATCAAAATGAATCCTTCTCAAAAAAAAAATCTAAAACAAAATTAGCATAAATCCTGAAAATGACACTAGTTATCATTTATCTCAAGATCATAACCCTATTTAATAATGTATTGTCATGTGTATGTTCATTGAAGCACTGTTTAAATTAGTCTAGATTTGGAAACGATGGAAGTACATATATATTTTCATAGATGAAATATATGTTATATATGTGAACAATGGGAAATAAATTATAAGAAAACAAAGTATTTTTTACTACAACATTATGGAAACTGGATAACATGCTAAGCAAAATAAGATTGTCTTTATTCCTTCATTTTTTCTTTATTGATTTTTATTATAGAAAGTTCTTTTAAATTTTCTTAAAGTTCAAGATGGGGCCAGAGAGATTACACAATGGTAGGGCATTTGCTTGTATGTGGCCAACCCAGGACAGACAGTGGTTTGATTCCCAGCATCCAATATGGTCCCCGAGCCTGCAGGGAGTACCAGGTTCTGGGTGCAGAACCAGGTGTAACCCCTGAGCACTGCAAGGTGTGCCACCCCCACAAAATAACCAAAAATAATTTAAATAATAAAGAAATTTTAATGAATACAAATTATCAAATCTAAAAATAGCATCAAAGTTACCAAGAAGAATGAGGTGTTAAGGAAGTGGTGATGGAGTGAAAAGATGAAAAGTGACATAGGGCAGTGGTGAGGACTTTTCTCAGTTTGCTGGTGTGTGGTAATATAGCATTATATGCTTAAAGAGTAAGCATTAGCATTATATATATAATAGTATATTATATATTATATATATTAGCATAGCATTATATGCTTAAAGAGTAAGCATTAGCATTATTATATATATTATAATATATTATATATAATATATACATTATTATAGTTTGAAAATAATGATGGAGAATAAATAGAAAAACACAGAGGAGGAGAAAGCAGAGAAAGAGGAAGAGAGAAACAAAGAAAGAGGAAGAGAGAATGAAGAAGATAAGGAAGAGCAAGAACAAGAAGAAGAAACAAAAGGTTCAAAGAAAACGAAAATGAGAACAGAATACATGCTCCACGCATAGTTTATTATAGAGATAGAAATTAAAGCATCATGGGAGTAGTTAAAATTAAGAAATTTAACAATATTAAATGCCAGTGAAATTACAAATCAAAATGAACACTCAGTTTGACAGTGCTGAGATCAAATTGGTATAATCACTTTAGAAAGAGAATAATTTCTAACAAAACTAGACTTATTCTCATATAACCCAGAATTTGCAATTTTTAGTATTTGCTCAGTGGAATAAAAAAATGCCCATTTCCCTTCTGTATGAACTATAGCAGCTGAATGCAGCCATTATAACCTCCAACATAACTGGCCCAACTCAGGGACTGAAATGAAATAACATAAGCAGCTAAACCTCTCAGTGAGATCAGAATATTGCCCTTAAAATATTGGGTCTTTCTTTGTGAAATGGAATTGAACCAGGCCCTCTGCACCAAAATACCAGCATCCCACCCACTGCTACTATCTTCCCTGAGGGAAAATGGTCTAGTTGCTTCACCACCAAACTCTGAAAGAAAATGATGACCATACATCCCAGTAGCTCAATCCAGTTTGATATTTCTGTGGTATTTTAAAAAATGGATGAGAAAGACAGATTTCCCTATCTACATGAACTACAGTAACACAATTCTACCCCCCTGCACTCAAATGAAAATGGCTCAGCTCTGCAACTTAATCTTATCAAATTTCCGAGCCAGAAATTTGTTTGAGATCTAAAAAAAATGAATCACACTGTAATACGTGACAGCTGAACACTTCAATATCTTATAGTTATGTCATCCCAGAAGTATCACAGGGAATCTGATGAGAAATTTTCATAGTAACCTGCCAAGTTCAGTGAGCCTAAAAAGTAACACAGAAGGTTTAACTAGCACCAATCACAGCTCAGTCAATTCTTAAACAATGATTTGAGGAACGCCATAGATAGATATAAGAATATTTCAAATTGATTGTGTTGATGTAAGTTTTAATAATTCCACTAGCCTTTGTATTGTAACAAGTAATATAAAATAAATTGGTTTGTACCTGAGTCATACTGATGATGGAATTAGTGTTTAAATATTTAATGCCTAACATGATTGTATTCTTAGTATATTATTGTGTTATAAAAACTAGAAAAGTATACATATGCCCACATCTACACACATGCAATTAAATTATCATATTAAGTAATAATTGCCAAACCATATAAGCAACCAAGATATTCAATATGTTATAGATCAACTGTAATATAACTAGGCATTAAACTATTAATCCAATTTAAAAATTGAGCTATCAATTCAGAAAAGACATGGGAGGAATTTAAATGTATAATACTAAAAATAAACCAACTTGAAAACCATATACTTATTTAAAATATATCCTAGACGGAGAAAACAAAACTCTAAAAACAGTGAAAATATCAGTGGTTGCTAAGGACTTCAGGGACATATATAAGTGGAGTGCAGAAAATCTAAGGACCATGAAACCGATCAATATGACGAAATGACAAATGCTAGACAAATATAGATATTTCAACCTGTAAAATATAGATAAAACTAATATTTTGGGATGTGATTAAGCCTTCATATATTTAAGATCTGATAATAGCAGCAAAGGCAGATGGGTGGAATATATTTATAATAGAGGGTCCGTGTATATGCGTTTGTGTGTTTGAAAGAACTGTATAGGAAATCTACATACCTTAGAAACATTTTCACAGTAAACCTAAAATTGAACAACAAAATAGTCTTAAAACATTTAAAATATCATTAGAGTAACTTCCACAGTATTGGGTAACTTATCTAAAAAAATTTTTATTGACAAAAATTAAAAGGAGTCCCTACTTTTAGGTTATATGGTTTGCCTGCTAAAACCCCTAATCTGAACATCCATAGTACTTAGATCAATATGTATGCTTTTTTGGTTCATAAACATCTTAGGTGACATTAAGATAAAGAGTATAACATGTAAAAGTCTCATTTACATTCATGTCTGTACTTCTCTGGAGTCCCTAAACATTTCTTTTTCTTGGACATTTCTCTACCTTTTCTGCATATACAGTATAATGGTGTTACCATTAGCAGTCAGAGTTGTACAGCACAAAGTCTGTAGTAATTTCAGACATTTATGAAGTGAAGGTATTTTATTTCAAGCAGCCTTTTCTTATTTCCCTTTCTAAATTTGCAAGGAAAACATGAAAAAAGTCTGCTTATCTGTGTGAGTCTCTTTTCTCAACAGATCTTTGATAAAACAGCCACAACATCAACAGTGTTTGAAAGACAGATCTCAAGATACCAAATGAAAAATTCATTTGATTTGACAATTACTCAAACACAGTGGCAAATTTTTTTTGAATGATTTGAATTCTTAAGTTTGACTATCACTGTTAATTAAACCTAACTAAATTAAAATGATTTTAAACATCCTTTTGGAATGATCCCACATTCCTAAAAAGAAAGAGAGAATGAGGGGTCAGTGCAAAGAGAATGTCTATATGGAAGCAAGAAGGGCTTGTAGACACTCAGTTCCCTAATTTTGAATTATTGTATTTCTTTATAAAATTCTTTATATAACTTACTAATTTTCAATCACAAACTATTGTCCTTAAAGAGAAAATCAACATAATATTCAAATAGATTTATTACTTCTCCACTGTATTTATTATGCAAGATAATCCCTCTTTTAGCATATTAAGAATTTCGACTTCAAATATTGAATGCCCAAACCTCTTCAATCAATCACAAAGCTTACATTAGAAGCTGTCTTTTCTCTTATTTAGAGTTTCATGTTCTGGGTGGGAAATAGTTCCTCTGTGATCTCTATTTTACAGCTATGAGAGAATCTCAATTCCCACACCATCCTGTATGTAAGATAACTGGACACTTTTTGTAATGTAGGCAACATCTGGAAATCATTTTGTGACTATTATTAGCTAAGCATTAAGATCACTGGTAGGAAAGAGAAAAAACATTTTCTATTACTAAACTAAGCATACTGTCCAACTCTATAGGACCCATGGATGAAATTCTTAATAATGAGAAACAGGTTATATTATTACTAAAGACATATGTAAGTATTCAGTTGAGCAAGCTTATAAATAAGGAAATAGTTGTTCATTTTGACTCTTCTCCCTCTCTTTTTGTCTCTTCCAGTCTTGCTATTTGTTTCCAGGTTGCTATAAAATAAATATAAATATAACAATATTTAAAGTTGCAGAAGGTGCATGTTATAAAGTTCTTTTTTATCTTGATGTATTGTAAAATTGTTATATTCAAATAAAATCTAAACGTGCATGTTATAAAGTTCTTTTTTATCTTGATGTATTGTAAAATTGTTATATTCCAATAAAATCTAAACGTAGTGACTCTTAAAATTAATTAAAGTATCAACTTAAATATTTTTGATAGTTTTCAACTCTGAATTTTAGAGGATGGCTACAAGTGTTTAAACAAACATTTTTCTTCAAATATAGTTTTATTATACTTATATTAACCAGACAGGTTTAGATTTCATGGTTGTTGAGACTTTGTAGTATTGCCAGTAACTTTTAATTTTTAAATTATAAGCATACATTTTTAATGATTATGTTTTCATGTCTTAACTTTTGAATATGTATAAAAATTTAAAACTTACTATTGAAGTATCAACTTATAATTTTTGGCAGTCAAAAAAAGTACAAACCAAGATGATAATGTGGCAGTTTAGTCCATAAAGACAAGTGAATAGATATTTTGTAAATGATAATTTTAAAGTCATTGACTTATTTATACACAGACTTTAAAATAATAATTTTACTTATTAAAATATAAATATAAAATGCTGTTATTTATAAATGTCTAGTTGGTAAAAAAATCCTTAATCCTAAATATTCTGGCACTATTTTTTTACACTTTTACCTTAACATTAATATACTTGATATTGAACATATTATTTGTTTTTATTTATTTTGTTTTGGGTCAAATTTAGAGGTACAAAGACCTTACTCCTGACCCTGTGCTCAGGGATCACTGTTTACAAGACAGGGGACCATATGATAAGCAGGAATCAAACCCAGACCAGCTCTGTGCAATGAAAGTGCCCTAACCATTGTTCTATCTACCCAGCCCATATTACACATTTAAAAATGAAAAGCTATCATCTTAGTAGTTTATACTTGAAAAAATGCTGTTTTTTATTTATTTTTTTAGTTTATTTGAAACTTTTTTCTTTATTTAAACATCTTGATTACATAAATGATTGTGATTAGGTTTCAGTCAGGTAAAGAACACCCCCTTCACCAGTGTAACATTCCCATCACCAATGTCCCAAATCTCTCTCCATCCCATCCCACCCCCACCTGTACTCTAGACAGGCTTTCCAGTTCCTTCTTTTATGCACATGATTATGGTAGTTCTCAGTGTAGTTATTTCTATGACTGCACTCACCGCTCTTTGTGGTGAGCTTCATGAAGTGAGCTGGAAGTTCCAGCCCTCCTCTCATTGTCTCTGAGAATTGTTGCAAAAATGACTTTTATTTTTCCTAAAACACATAGATGAGTGAGACTATTCTGCGTCTCTCTCTTTCTCCCTCTGACTTATTTCACTCAGCATGATAGATTCCATGTACATCCATGTATGGGAAAATTTCATGACTTCATCTATCCTGATGGCTGCATAATATTCCATTGTGTATATGTACCACAGTTTCTTTAACCATTGGTCTGGTGAAGGGCATCTTGGTTGTTTCCAAAGCCTGGCTATTGTGAATAGTGCTGCAATAAATATAGGTGTGAGGAAGGGGTTTTTGTATTGTGTTCTTCTGTTCTTAGGGTATATCCCTAGGAGTGGAATAGCTGGGTCGAATGGGAGCTCAATTTCCAGATTTTGGAGGAATCTCCAAATCGCTTTCCATAGAGGTTGGACTAGAAGACATTCCCACCAGCAAAGGATAAGAGTTCCTTTCACTCCACATCCCTGCCAGCACTGATTGTTCTCATTCTTTGTGATGTGCGCAAATCTCTGTGGTGTGAGGTGGTATCTAATTGTTGTTTTGATTTGCATCTCCCTGATGATTAGTGATGAGGAGCATTTTTTCATGTGCCTTTTGGCCATTTGTATTTCTTTTTTTATCAAAGCGTCTGTTCATTTCTTCTCCCCATTTTTTGATGGGATTAGATGTTTTTTTCTTGTAAAGTTCTATCAGTGCCCTGTATATTTTGGTTATTAGCCCCTTATCTGATGGGTGTTGGGTGAATAGTTTCTCCCACTCAGTGGGTGGCTCTTGTATCCTGGGCACGATTTCTTTTGAGGTGCAGAAGCTTCTCAGCTTAATATCGTCCCATCTGTTGATCTCTGCTTCCACTTGTTTGGAAAGTGCAGTTTCCTCCTTGAAGATGCCTTTAGTCTCAATGTCATGGAGTGTTTTACCGACGAGTTGTTCTATATACCTTATGGTATCAGGTCTGATATCAAGGTCTTAAATTCATTTGGATTTTACCTTTGTGCATGATGTTAACTGGGGGTCTATGATCAGTTTTTTGCAAGTGACTAACCAGTTCTGCCAGCGCCACTTGTTGAAGAGCTTTTCCCTGCTCCACTTAGGATTTCTTGCTCCTTTGTCAAAAATTAGGTAATTGTATGTCTGGGGGGCAATGTCTGAGAACTCAAGCCTATTCCACTGATCTGAGGGTCTTTCTTATTCCAATACCATGCTGTTTTGATAACTATTGCTTTGTAGTACAGTTTAAAGTTGGGGAAAGTAATGCCTCCCATTTTCCTTTTTCCTAAGAGTACTTTAGTTATTCGAGGGTGTTTATTGTTCCAGATGAACTTTATAAGTGTTTAATCCACTTCTTTGAAGAATGTCATGGGTATTTTTAAGGGGATCGCATTAAATCTGTATAATGCTTTGGGGAGTAAAGCCATTTTAATTATGTTAATCCTGCCAAGCCATGAGCAGGGTATGTGTTTCTATTTCCGTGTGTCCTCTCTTATTTCTTATTTCTTGGAGCAGGGCTTTATAGTTTTCTATGTATAGGTCCTTCACATCTTTGGTCAAGTTGACTCCAAGATATTTGAGTTTGTGTGGCACTATTGCTGTTTTAGTATGTTGAATATGCTGTTACATATTTTCTTTTTACCTATAGCATCTATGGCTAATAATATATGGTCCAAGTATTTACCAATTAGTTCATAATAACTAGAATATTTAGAATAATCATGCTGCTTATAAATTTCAGCAACTATTTTTCAGTTAATGTGTGAAAAAAACTGGTTGTACTATCATATATATTTATTATTTTCGGAAATATTTTCAGTGTGAAGTGAATCAGAGTAATTGCGTTGGTACAGATGCTCTATTTTTTTGCTAAATTATAATTAAAAGAGAGTTGATAGATCATAAGAATCTATTGCTTTTGGCTTATAGCTAACTTAAGATTAAAATACATGCAATACATTTCATAATTTTTCTTACGTGTTCATGTATAGGAATATGTCCCTCTTGCTATCATTTGCCTTGCATGCAGCTGTCCTGGGACTGACCAGGTTCACTTCCTGGTGTCCCATATAGTTCCCAAGTCTGCCAGTAATTATTTCTGAGCTTAAAACCAAGAGTAACCCCTGAGTGTCTCCTAGTATGGCCCAAAAACAAACAAAAAAGAGTTGTGTGTGCACAGTAGTTTCTATGTTCTAATGTTATATAATTTATAGAATTTCTATAACTGAATGCTTTGTTTTATGTTAGAGCCACATAGTAGTGGGCACAATATATTTCTGGCTCTGTACTTGAGTATTACTTCTGGAAGGGCTTAGAACCACACCTGGTCCCTAGGACTGAGCTAGCATTGAGCGCAGGGAAGACAAGAACCTTACAGGAAAAATAAAATTATGGCCCCCTACTCTACCTAGGTAATTGGGTCTGAGCTGATACCTCTGACGTGTACACAGGATGGGTGATAGAAGATCAAGATAGAAGATAACCTTTTCTGTCTGAAGCCACAGCAGCCCAAATACACCATCTCACATAAACAACACAGCTTTGAGACTGCACTCAAATAATATAAGCATCTGGACCTTCCCAGGTTCTCTGGAGGTATATTTGCAATTGGGATAGTGGATATCTGTGCTTGCACACTTTCACCATCTTCCTAGTAGAAAAATGTCAAAGCTCCTCTACCAATATCCAAAAGAAAACAAGGGCCTTATACTCTCCTCAGGTAGTCTGGAATGGGATAATATACAACTTAGTAATACAACTTAGAATATACAACTTAACCTTATCAAACTGTGAAGCCACTAAATCTGGTTGAAATCTATAGATCCTGAACCACCTGTAGGCAAAATTTAATGTTTCATAATAGTTTCAGCCCCATAGTAGCACTAAAAATCAGATGGCAAAGTTATAGAGCTCAGAGAGTCAAAACAGAGACATAAAAGTCTACACTAATACCATCAACAGTCCAATAAATCCTTAGACACTGCTTTATTAATACATGAAGAATGACAATTATTTCAAATTGACTTGTCAATATAAGTTTTTAAAATTCCACTTGCTTTTGTAAATGTAGCAAATAATCTGAACTAAATTTGTTTTGCTTGCAAGGGGGATTCATGGATAATGGTTAAGGGAAAGTCACACTATTGATGGGATTGTTGTTTGAACATTTAATGTTTAAAATGACCATTAATGAATAACCTTGATAAACATTGATGTTATAATTAAATATTACAAATAAGTAAATAAAACTGTAGAAAAGAGACTTATAAGCTTATAAGCTTTTCTATTTCTCAAGAACTCCATTTAAAAGTAAAAGGCACTCAAAACTCAAATCTTTATGTAATTTGCCCATTTTTAAAATTTCTACATTCATTCTTCCTTTAACTCTCTAATACAGCAGACTAATAATCAGTCAACTTAAAATATGAATAATTTATTCTTTATTTATTATTGTCTATTATTATGTCACAATTAATATATTATACTAGTTACAAAAAAGGCTTTAAAAATCAATCCATTCTTCATTCCCATATCTCAGTCATTGGTAAGTAAAAAATTACTTCATATCTATATGACAATAGTTTCTTTCTACATAGTAAATATTTAAATGTGCATGTGTTTGGGTGTGAATTTATTTGGGGACCACATATGACAGTATTAAAGCTTACTTATAGCTCTGTGTTCAGGGTTAACTCTTATAAGTATTCAGAAGATTGCACATAGACTCACATCTGACCAGAGATTAAACCATAACACAAAACAAATTGCTATTCTCTCTTTTCTTTTTAAATACCGTATATTAGAATAAAAGTCTCATCATTTTAAATACTTAAATGTATTTCTTTGTCTACTAAATATATTCCAGATATATTTGTATATAAAATAGTTGTTCGTGTTCAGGATAGTATCTTAAATAATCATGTATGTGATTTCTAAATCCTTCTCTAATAATTTGCTTTCTTATGTGCACAACCACTACTTGACTTAGTTAAATGACTGATTATACATAGATAAACTAGCCCCTAAGGATTTAAGTTTAATCAGTCAATATTTCAAGTCTTCCTTTGATGTGTACTCTGAAAAAAAGGGTTTTGGCTTCAAGCACAAAGTCCTTTACCATAGAAATTGACTTTTTAAATCAAACTAATTATAAAATAATATTATTTAAAATAATTAAATTAATGGGACTATAGAAATGGTACAGAGTGTAAGGTATCTACCTTGCATGTGGCTGGCCCAAATTTGATAACCTCATAGGGTTCTCTGAGTTGTGCTGAGAGTAATCTCTGAGATTAGAGACAAGAGCACCAAAGCACCTCTGTTTGTGCCCCCAAAACAAACAAATAAAAATTAAATTCTTATTACAATTTTATTTATTTATTTCAGGGGACACACTCAGTGATTCTCAGGGGTTACTTTGGCTATGCACTCAGAAATTGCTCCTGTCTTGGCGAACCATATGTGATGCCAGGGGATCAAACCACAGTCCATCCTAAGTTAGTCACATGCAAAGTAAATACCTTACCACTTGTGCCACCACTCCGGCCACCACAATTTTATTTATTTATTTTAAAAATATAAAATTTTCTTAAAATTGATGTTTAAAATGTATTAAATATATGTATAGATGTAAACTGCTTTTGAATCCAATTAATAAAGTAAATGTATAAGTATATAAAGCTTCAAGTTGTTCCTGAGAAGAAATAGTTATCTTAATATGCATGAAAAAATTTTTCGTTTTAGAGATAAAAGTGTATATTTTATATTTTCTTATTTCTTGGAAACTCTATTTAGAGAAAGATAAAATCCAACTGAAATGATCGTAAAAAGCATTTATAGGAAACGTAATACTTTATATGCTCTTCAAATTTAATTGTAGAGTAAACAAAATTTGAAAATAACTATTTTGTATTCTTATGAATGTATGAAAAAATAAACTATTAAGCCTACAATTTAGGTAAGAGTCTTCGAAGTATTTAAAAATAATGTCAGAAGGGCAATAAAAAGATCTTTGAAAAATGCCTCTAACTAGCTACTGAGAAACTTTAAAGCATGATTGGCTACTTCCATGTGCTATTGTTTAAGTTATGCATGTACCAAGAAACCTCATGATCAAAATATGATGAAATTATTTCTCGCAGAAGACCGTTTCTCTTTTTGTCCTTCAAAGTCAATTACAATTTACAAATCATATATTCTTTAATAATTAGGTAAACACTGATTTTTTTTCTGTGTGTGTTTTAACCTTTCTTTTGGGCAGGGACACAATAAATTAATAAGAATTAAAAAATTGAAAAATGCAAATTCCTTAAAATCAATTATGTACTCTAATATAAGTAAATTATGTAAAGTCTGTTTTCAAGTAACTTATTCACAGAAAATTAACACATATACATGTCATTTATATAGTATTCACACTTGGCCAACCCAGGTTCAAACCCTGGTATCAAATATGATCCCACAAACCTGACAGTATTAATTCCTGTGTGTTTAGAGAGGAGAAACCAATGATCAGTGCCTCTTGTAGTCCCAAAACAAACATAATAGCAAATACATAAAATGTCCAATTAGGTAATAATTTTTATTAAATCAAACATTACTTGTTATGTTGCATCTTTTAAATATTCAGAAGGATGTTTAAAATGTCCATATTTATTTAGATCATATATTAGCCTGTAGTGAGTATATTGAAGTCTTTGCTTTGTTACTTATAAAATTGTAATCCTTCCTCAACCTTCTGTATCCCTAACCTTTTTTTTTTTTTTTTTTTGTATATGAAAGCCCACCTGGAGTACAGGGCCTCTCCCACCCTGGTGGGGAGTATTCTGGAGAATAAAGAAAAGAGATTGGGGAGAGAGACAGAGCTCCAGACAGAAAATCACATGACTTAGGATGATAGGGCTGAGAGAGCTCATAAGAGAAAGACATGGAGGATAGGCAAAGAGGGCACAGAGGCTACACCTGGTAGAGAATGACTATGAGAAAATAAAGCGAGCTAATTCCAGTGAATATCTTTTCTCAGTGACTTCTGTGTAATATTTCTCTGCCGCTACTACCCTGCTTCATCAGACCCCTCTGTCTGAGGAGTTAGAAAACATGGTGCTTGGGCAGCTTCACCCAACTTGTGGACTTTATTATTTTATATCATTCTCATTAAAAAAGTACAATAAGTTATGTATAAGTATCAACTAATTTAATGTTCTGTTTCCCATCATCTTTAGGACAGTTTGCATAAAGGCTAGAATGATATAATGAAGAGCAAGTAGTGTATTTATTTCACATGGTCAATATCAACTTGAATTTTGGCACCACATGTGATCCAGAAGCCTATTAGGAGTGATCTGAGCACAGAGTAAAACCTGAAAACTGATAGGCATGTCTCAAGGACAAATAAAAAATTTTAAATATTAAAAGATGTTATGTCAGTATATTGTAAGTATTGGTTAAAAAACATGATGGTAGGATCGTTTCTCAGCTTTTTTGGCTAAGATCAAGTGTAAAAAAAATAATGCTAGAGGCTGGAACAATAGCACTGCAGTAGGGCATTTGCCTTGCAAGCAGCCAACCTGGAATGGACCCCGCTTCTATTCCTGGCATCCCATATGGTCCCTAGATCCTGCCAAGGGCAGATTCTGAGCACAGAGCCAGGAGTAATCTCTGAGAATCACCAGATATAACCAAAAAAAAAAAACCCAAAATGCTGCTTAACAGTTTTAAATAATGTTGAAAAGTTATAGTATATAGTGGTGAGATAAATTTCAACAAAATTACTGAACAAATGTCAGGTCAAGAAAAGCTAAAGACAAAATATACCAATTTTGCTATAACCTTATATGTGCATTTTTCTAAAGGTTCTACACTATATAAAACAGCACAAATTGTTTTTTAAAAAAGTTACTAGTGAAGTGGAATAAAAACAATAAAGAAAATGCCATAGGACATTCAAGCTTGGACCCTATAAAGTCGAAGGGAAAGATCTCTAGAAACAGGAGTTAGTCTGACAGAGCCCTAGTCCCGGGAAAAAGAGGCATCATATTATTAAGGTCATTTGGTCTTGGAGAGCACCTTTTTAACCTCCCAATTCAGTACACACCCCCATGAAGTAAAAGGGAGATGGAAGACTACAAGTCACCTCAGCATGGTTCTGCCTAGTCCCAGTCAAGAGAAACTGAGTATCACAGCATAGGGGCCCGGTTTGTTCCTCACGGAAGCTCATTTTGCACCCCCAAAATAGATGAAGCATGCAACTGCATTTCCTTATCTCTTAAAACCCCACTATTAGCATACAAACACATCCTAACAATAGTTATTTGGCCAAACAACAGCACACAAGTAACACCTCCAGACTGCAACAGAAACGATGGGAATTCCATAATAGTGAATGAAATGGTAGCCCTGAAGATTCAACTAGTGCATATAATTTCTCTGATAAGGTCTTTAGAGAAGAAATGTTGAGGCATTTTATGGAACTTAAAATAAAACAAGAAAGAGTCAATAAAACACAGGAGGATCTGAGAGCCGATATGAGGATCTACAAATAAAAAGCAACAAGAAAACTAGGTAATGAAACAAAGAACTCACTGGAAGGCCTTATCAGCAGAGTAAAATTTGTTGAGAACAGAATCAGTAAGCTCTAAGATGAGGTAGAGAAATCATCCAGACAAAAGTAGAACTTTGGAGTGAATACAACACAAACAAAATAAGAATCATCAGGTCCAAGAGGGCCAGAAAGGTAACACTGATAAAGAAGCAGCTGTCAAAGTGGTCATTGCTGGGAAGTATCCAGAGCTAGAGAAATCATGTACCCAGAGCCAGGAGGCCTCAAGAATACCAGCTAAAAGAAAGCCAATATTACAGCAGGTGGACCATTTGCCATGAACATAGCCACATTGTGTTTGATTCCTAGCATCTCATATGGTTTTTTGGGGCCACCTAAAGTGGCCTGAAGGAGTGATTCCTGAGCACACAGCCAGAAGTATAACCTGAACATTGAATGACATGGCTCCAAAACAAACAAACAAACAAAAAAAATCCCTCCAAGACATATCTTAATAAAAAAAATAGAGCATAGATGAAGATCAAACACTAAAAGCAACAAGATCAAAAAATAAAATTATATACAAAGGAACTTCCTTAGGATTTACAGCTGATTGAACAAAAGACTTCCAAGCCCGAGAGTGATATAGGGATATAGGAAAAATTTTAATGAAGTTAATATGCACCATTAACATTTTCCAGCTAGATTCTCATTTATATTTGAATGAATGATATACAACCTCACAGATAAACAACAACCAGTAACTTCATAGACTAAAAACTGTCTTTACAAGAAAAACTAAAGGGGCAACAAGAGAAATCCCAGAAACAAGCAAAAGTCCTGCAAAAGATGGAACAATGCTCTATGACAATAATCTTTCTCACTGTTACTGGATAATTTTACCAATTAAGAGACACAAAAGTGGCAGCACGAATTATAAAATTGGACTCAATGTTCTTTTACCTGCAAGAAACAGATTTTAATTGAACAAAATTCAACTCAAAGTTGAAAGTTAGAAGATAATTATTCCATCTAACAACTCACTCAAAAATGCCACTGTGGATTTCTTAGAACTGTGTCCAGATCTGCTTGACACATAAACACCACTTTCATTCTTTTTTTTTTATTTAAACACCTTGATTACATACATTATTGTGTTTGGGTTTCAGTCATGTAAAGAACACCCCCCATCACCAGTGCAACATTCCCATCACCAATGTCCCAAGTTTCCCTCCTCCCCACCCGACCCCCGCCTGTACTCTAAACAGGCTCTTCATTTTCCTCCTACATTCTCATTATTAGGACAGTTCAAAATGTAGTTATTTCTCTAACTAAACTCATCACCATTTGTGGTGAGCTTCCTGAGGTGAGCTGGAACTTCCAGCTCTTTTCTCTTTTGTGTCTGAAAATTATTATTGCAAGAATGTCTTTCATTTTTCTTAAAACCCATAGATGAGTGAGACCATTCCGCGTTTTTCTCTCTCTCTGACTTATTTCACTCAGCATAATAGATTCCGTGTACATCCATGTATAGGAAAATTTCATAACTTCATCTCTCCTGACAGCTGCATAATATTCCATTGTGTATATGTACCACAGTTTCTTTAGCCATTCGTCTGTTGAAGGGCATCTGGGTTGTTTCCATAGTCTTGCTATGGTAAATAGTGCTGCAATGAATATAGGTGTAAGGAAGGGGTTTTTGTATTGTATCTTTATGTTCCTAGGGTATATTTCTAGGAGTGGTATAGCTGGATCATATGGGAGCTCGGTTTCCAGTTTTTGGAGGAATCTCCATATTGCTTTCCATAAAGGTTGAACTAGACGGCATTCCCACCAGCAGTGGATAAGAGTTCCTTTCTCTCCACATCCCCGCCAACACTGTTTATTCTCATTCTTTGTGATGTGTGCCATTCTCTGGGGTGTGAGGTGGTATCTCATAGTTGTTTTGATTTGCATCTCCCTGATGATTAGTGATGTGGAGCATTTTTTCATGTGTCTTTTGGCCGTTTGTATTTCTTCTCATCAAAAAATGGGGAGAAGAAATGAACAGACACTTTGACAAACACTTTCATTCTTACATTTAAATTTCTATTGATTTCTATTTTAACACAGGTAAGGTTTTTAATGTAAGCTGGTAAGATATGATAGAATTTTAGTTCTGTCTCTTGAAAGAATCTAGAATCTTCTGGAATAAAGTTTTCTTCTTATCAATGCCATTGCAGAAAAATTGCCTTTTTAGATTCACATAGGAATTTATCTGTAAATATAAAGTATATAAAAAAAGAAAAGTAGAGTGAGAAAGACAAAATTTCTAAGAAAACTTTCGCTGAGTCATTTGTACGGAATGCATTCTGAGAGTTAAAGTAGATAAGAAAGTATTAGACCTCTGTTTTGAGCCAGTGCAGTCAGTTTTTTTCCTTCTTGATCAAATTATCTGCTTTTACAAAAATTACTTGGACATAGCTAAGATGCAGTATTCTAAAATCAAAACAGATTTTCAATAAAAAGTTATGAAAAACTTATAGATCAAATTCTAGTAAATGAAGAAAAAAATACATGCACATGAAGAAAAACAAATATATTTTATTTCATATAACAAGGGACTCTCAAACGTGCCTTCTTATTATTAGATTCCACAAAATACCTGCATAATATATCTGCTATGAATAGACTCTCATTATATCACAATACTTTCAAAATTTAGCAAGGGGAATTTCCTAGCCTCAACTGATTTCCTATAATTTGTCAATGTTATTTTTACAGAATAGCCAGTGAAATCTATCTACAGTCAATGCTTTCTAAGATTTTTTTTATTGGGGATAAAGACATAGCATAGTGGATAAAAATGTTTATCTTGCTTATAGCTAGCTCAGATTTATTCCCAGAATTGCATACAGTCCTCTGAGCACTGCCAAAGTATTCCCTTAACAGAGCTAGGCATTGCCCTGAACAAAGCTAGATGTGGCCCCAAACCCACTACAAAGACTCCTTTTTGTTATTTATAAAAACTATGAACATTTTGGATTTTATAGCGATACTCGGACTTTATTTTTTGTTTAAATGTTTAATTAAACTTTTTGAGTGACATTATTGTTTAAAATTATATATGCTGAAAATTCTTTAAATATTTCAAATTTATATATAATGTATAGGAAAATTTTAAAAGCATGCCTGTAAATTTATTAAAAATAAGATCTCAAAAACTCTTGTAATGCTTGATATACAAAGGCAGATTTAAACTCATAAAATTTAGCAAATCTTTTAGCTTGCCAATTTATATACTCAAATAATTTGGCAATGTATTCCAACTACTGCTATATTTTCTAGAAACAAACTAGGGCATATGCTTATCTAAATATGTTATTTTATATTTTAGTATGCTTCAGTAAATGCTTAATTTCAGGTTACTGTAGTTTACACATGGAATGTATCTGGTGATGTAATAATGACGGAATAAGAGAAATATGCAAGGGATATTTCTCAAAAACTGAAAAAAAAACAAAGGTTATGAGTACTCTTTTGCATTAAAATGTATTTTATTGAGACCGTAAGAGTTTTTCTCCATATTTCTTTAAAACCTCATGCTATTTTACAGAGAAAGATCAAATTTCCAGCATTGAGGAAGTGTTACTAATTCAAGTGAAAGCATCATTTTGAAATATTTTAATATAAAATTCTACTTAGGATTAAATTATAATACGAGGTGACAGAAAGGAACTTACAAGGTACATTACTGCTGCATCACCTAAATAATAGTATCCTTTATTTTAAACCTAAGTGATTAAGATGATAAGGGTGTCAGCCTTCACATGGACAATCTGGTTTCTTCCCTGGCACTCATCATGGTCCCCTGAGCCTACCAGGAGAAATCCCTGAGTTAGGCTCCAGAAATAAACAATGAGTGCTGTGAATCCAAAATCAGAGAGAAACAAAAAAGATCACACCTAAGAAAGAGTGTATTGCATTTTACTCTCAGTTTCATATAATGAACTTAGCAACATATAGTTACACTTAAGTTAGTTGTTTCTTGTCTCTCACGTACTTAAAATACATTCTAGTTCACATAGTAATAGTCATCTCTCTCTCTTTTTTAATCTCTAGTCGTCCCATGTAATAGGAAACATTAGGTCAAATTATGTCATTATCTATACTATATTTATCCTGGATTTTTGATTAATTCTATTTTATTCTGTGGTGTACTAAACATTTTTATGAATTCCCAAGTAGGAATGAAAAAATTAAAATGGAGTTCTTTGAGTCTGGAAAAATGTTTGAGTAGAACCTGAAATATAATCTGCAAACCACGGTTCCTCTTCATTTTATGTGTATTTCAAGGGAAATTTAATTCAGATGTTTCTGATTAATGCACACTTAGCTCATCAAACTCTTCGAGCAAGACTTTATTTGATTTCTAGGAAGCTTTTTCTTTGTTATATGTTTTCCACTGTACAGAGAAATCTAGTTTTGTGATAAGTTGTATGCAAAACTGGAAATGCCTCTGATATATTTTAAAAACATGTCTGAGTTCATAATTGTATTTGGTGAGAACAGTAATAGCTACCATTTCTCTTCATTTCAAAAGCAATAAAAAAGCTTTACTAGAACTGACTTAATCAAACTCCACAAATTAGAAAAATAATTTTTAAATTTAGACTACATTGAACCATACAATCTTTGATGGTAAAATGGCTAACATATGTTAGAAGCAGTAATAAAAAGTAATTGAACCAAAAGTTAAGGGATCTGGTTTCTAACCTTGATTTAGCCACACACCTGGGTGATTTTAGCATCACTCTGTTTTCCTTTATCTTTATAAAGAAGTCAGGTAAGATGATTTCTTGGAATATTTTTCAGGGCTATTAAGTTTATACATTTGATATTTGTATAAAATGTTGAATACATTTATCTTATATATGAAAAGGAATTTATCTCAAAACACTTGAAAAACCACAACTTTATGCCCAGCATTAAGATAAGTAAAAGATTGATTTAGAATTATTTTAGTTAAATTTATGTAAATATATTTTGCTCAAAATTCAATTATGTAAACCTTCAGAGAAACATTTTCTTTAATTGTTTTTCCTGTTACTTGTCCTTATATAAAATTAAAAAATAAGATGGGTTAAATTATCCTTGCGTTTTGTAATTTTTTCAGAAAAGCTTATAGTGTGAACAATTAATTGCCTATAGCTATCACATCAAAATATTAATGAGGATTAGTATAATAAAAACTATCTCAAAACACTGAAAATTTTGAGATTTTTTAAAAAAGTATATTGGTATAAATTATGCTGTAGCCACAAAGAAACCTATGTATTAATGTCTTTAAATAATGGTATATTTCTTTTGAGGAGTTTATTTCTCTTTGGGAGTCACCCCTGCAGTGTCAGACTTACTACTGACTATGCTCAGAGTTCATACCTGGCAAAGCTTAGAAAACTGGGATGCCAGGAATCCAACCTCAAACAGTGAGTGCAAAGTAAATGCCATACCTTCTATACTATTTCTCCAGCTCCCCAGAGTATATTTCTTGATCATAATCTAAGTTAAGTAACTGTGTCCTATGTTGTCATATAGGAACTGAGCTACTCAAACTTTAGATTTATTCCACAATCATAACCTCAGTTAGTGGCGCATGATCAATCCTTATCTGGTTCTCAAACTTTTGCAGAGTAGCATATAATCTTCGATTAGTTTTTAGAGAATGACTTTCAGTTTCCTATCTACTCATGAACTTCAAAATTAAAAAAAAAAAGCTCAAGTCTATCATGTGCTCAGAAAACAAATAAATGTTAGATTGTATTGATGACCTACATACATGTGGTCTCTCTCTCAGACACACACATAACTTTAGCAGGCTATTTAAGTAAAAGAAGTTGACTGACTCTATTAAATATTTTAAATATTTAAGGGGTTTGAGATATTGTATAGTGAGTAGGGTGTGGTTGATAGGGTTCCATCAAGCATCCTCTATGGGTCCTCGAGTATCAGGAGTAACAGTTACTGAGTGGAGAGACAGAAATAAGCTTTGAGCACTGCCAAGTGCTCAACAATAACAACTACAAATTTGAAAACAAGAAGTATTTTTTTCTAGTTACAAAGGCTTTTTAATCATATACTTTTATAAACCTTGAAATGCTAAAATCTTATGCTAAGCTTTTTATTAACTCTACTTGATAGTGACACAATTATTTTTCTACTCCCTCTATGTTAGGCTTATTTCCAGTTCTTCACTCAAAATCACAGTTAAAGGTCTCCAGTGATTATACAAAGTATGGGGAATGAAATACGTTTTTGGTCTCCATGCAGGGCAAGTGCCTTACCCAGTGTACTATGTTAATTTTAAATAATAGCTAATATTTAATTTATATCAAGCATAGTATAATAATATACAATTTGATTCACACATATCATTGTACTCATTATTAACACTAAAACTGCCACTAGTATTTATTCCAAAAAGCTAAAGAGTGTTTACATATTGATTTTAGTCTCATGTCTTAAAAGTGTTAGTTTTGTATTAGCAATCTGGATGCACCAATTAAAATCAGGAACTGCTGAAATTCTCCCTTAATGAATTAAGTATTGCTAGCTGGATTTGGACCGATAGCACAGTGGTAGGGCGTTTTCCTTGGACATGGCCAGCCGGGCACAGCCTTCAGTTCAGTACTCATATGATGCCCCTACCCTGCCAAAAGCGATTTCCAAGCACAGAGCCAGGAGTAACTTCTGAGTGCCACTGGGTATGGCCCCAAAACAAACAAAAACTTGCTAGCTAAAATCATCTTTACCTTAAGATTTTTCAATATAGTTAGAGCTCAATTTTCATTCTACTCTTTGTAAACTTTTCTTTCCTAAAACTGAGATATTCATAACAGAAAACCATATACAGTTAAAGTGTACAACATTTAATACATTGAGGAATGGTTTCTACATTCCAGCCAATCAACATTCATCACTACATGGTGTTATCTTTTCTAGCAAAGATATTTTAATATTTAATTTATCCCACATATTTTAACTTCATAATATAGATTATTAACTACACTTATTTTGTTATACATTGGATAACCAAGCTCAATTTATCTCACATTATAACAAAAGATATGTTCTGCTATTTTATTCTCTCTATTATATCTCTGTATCTATCTCACTATTCTTCTATTCTATTCTATTCTATTCTATTTTTGTGGAGTACATACATAATTGAGATTATATAGTATGTCTTTCTGTGTCTGGCTTTTTTCACTTACAGTATCCTGCAGGTTCATCCATAAATATCAGAGTCACTTCTTTTCTAAAATGCCTAAATATTATTCTAGATAGATAGAAACATATATACATAAATGTATACATATGAATATTTCTCAATTATATACTGTGAATATCTGGAAACTTTGTGTCTGGATCTTGGTTACTCTGAATAATGCTGAAATTAAAATGGGAAGGTAGATATCAATTAAAGATTGTATTTCCTTTGAGTATATATATATATATATATATATGTATATATATGTATACATATAGAGAGAGAAGTTGAAGTCCATTGCAGTAGGTGTATATTATGTGTTTCTAGAAATAGAGAAAGTATATTTTCAACTAGCAAATTACTTTTATTTGATATTTTGTGGAGTATAATTATGATATTTTGATATTTTGGAAACTCTGCTTTTGTATGAAACTGAATCTTTAATGATTATTCCAAAAACTTGGTCACATCATTTTCCATTTGTTTATAGTATTCATTGGTTACTTTTCTCTATCACCAACCTAATATTTGTTAGTTTTGTTTTCAATAGTAATTTTTTGTCCCGCTGAAAGTGATACAGGATATTCATGCTTCTTGAGTACAGCAGTTTTGTGCATCTTTACCATAAAATCAACACTTTTGATAATGTTACCTAATTTTTATAAATTATAAATTTTATATTTATATTCTTATAAAATAAATATATTTATATAAATATTTATATAAATTATATTATAAATGATAAATTTATAATTACTTAATAAAAGAAAATAGTCTTGATATTATATAGTAGTAAAGTTTTATGACTTCTATCATTCTTTAATCTCTTATGCCTTGAATATATTTTAATACAGTTCTTCTGTTAGGAACATGAAAAGATTCATTTTGATCAGAAACTGGCTGTTTTGTGATATACTGATCATACTCTTTAAAATAATTTACAATGATTTGAATAATTTAAATAATGTTTATTTGGCACCATATGCTACAATTTTTATACTTTTGTTTATATGTTAAATCTAATTTTGAATAATTTGTCCTTAATGACCCCCTTTTTGCTATTACTGTATGAATATTTCCATATTCATACAGCATTTATTGATAAAAGATTAGAGCTTTTGTAGTAGATTACCAACTCCTTGTAAAGAAGTAATTTTGTTGACATATGCAAGTAACTCTGAAATGTTTCCCAATTTTAATTAAATTTACAAATTTGGTAGAAAAATTTAGACACTATGACTTACAATATTATTGTGATATCAACATGCATACATTGTTCCAGCAAGACACATGTGTTAATTGCAGCACTAGTCACAATAGAAAAAATATGATAATAAAGAATTTACAGGGAGCACATAAAATAATAATGCAGTTTTAATCACTTAATGGTATACATTTAACACACACAATTTTGAAGCAATATTTTAATTATTATTTATTTTAATTGAAATATCTTCATATTCTTTGAAGTAGAGATTATGTTAGCAGACCAGTACTTTAATGCAGATAACTATATTCTTCTTTTACTGTCTTTATAATGAGCTTTATGCTTCTGTGTAGCTAACATTTTAATATGCCTCTCAGGACTGTTTATGTATTTTTGTTTATTCAAAATTCTCTAGGTATATTTTATTCAAAAATTTTTTAGGTTTATTTTATTTAAAACATATTTCTGATACTTCAAAATATTTTAAAATTCCAAATTTATATTCCAGGAGTAAAGCAAGATTCTCTTCTATGAAACAGGCTCTCCAGTTTCTGTCAACAGCAAATCCAATGAGCTTGCTTGTTAGACATCAGTTAGACCACCGATAAAAATGCTAAGCAGTGTTTATTATTGATGCTGAAAGCATTATGCAATCAATTGTTCAATGTCGTATTTCTATCATCTTTGAACTTATCAGTGTGTCTCTCAAGAGACAGTTAATTGACTTTTCAAGGTGATGACAGATGGATACGTTTATTATATAACATGGCTGTGGTCTTACAACAGATTACTGTTACTATTGCCAGAATGTTATAGAAACCAATATTACTATCATCTTTCATTTTAATATTTACAAATAACTATGGGGTTGGAGTGATAGCATAGAGAGTAAGGCATTTCCCTTGCACATAGCTGACGCAGGTTTGATCCCTGGCATTCTATATGGTTCCCTTAGCTTGCCAGGAATGATTTCTGAGAGAAGAGCCAGAAATAACCCCTGGGCACCACCAGGTGTGGCCCAAAAACAACAAGAAAGAGAGAATGGAAGTTTTACAAATATTTAATAAAAGGCAAATAATCATATATATTCATGTTTCTGACATACATTATTATATTTAAGACATACTATGGTAGTTTCTAAAGAATAAATATAAATTTAGTAAACAAAAACCATAAATAAACTAAATACTTTCTATTTTTATTTAATCAAAACATTTCATATTTTTTCAAATTAATAACGTGGCTTGAGTAAATCCCAAAATTCATCTTTTGAAGCCCAAGCCCTCACAGTCATTATTTCAGAAAATTAAAATTTATAATATTAGTTTTATTTCACTTCATTTTTTTATTCTAGAGTTGTGGAACTCATTCCTGCCAATTGTCAACCAACATAGCTGATGTTACAATGTAATGACCAGAGGATGCAGTGACAGCAGAGAACCTCTCAGAGAACCTCTAGATTACCTTACTTCATTACCATGCGGACATAAAATATCATGTGGTACTAACAAGAAGCTATATACAAGGCATACTTCTTCACCCTTTTATTATCTATTTACTCTCAGATGTACTCCTGGATTTGTGTTCAGGGTCATTCTTGATAGCACTGGGAGACCAGATGCAGTGCTGGGGATCAAATCTTGTTTGATCTACAAAGCAAACATACCACCAACTGTACTGGCCCCAATCTACTTACTTAAAAAAGAGGCATCATAAAATTTGAAATGTGTTCTTTATAGTATGATAATTTTATATTCTAAAATATTAAAAGTAGGGTCTGGAGAGGTAACAGTTGGTAAGGCATTTGCCTTAAACGCAGCTGACCTGGGTTTAATCCCCAGTATCCCATATGGTTCCTCAAGCCTGCCAGGATTAATTTCTGAGTGCAGAACCATGAGTAACTCCTAAATGCTGCCTAGTGTGGCTCCCAAACAAACAAACAAATTAAAAAACATAAAATATTAAAAGTAGGCACTCAATACTGTCTTATACATATAAACAAATGTTTTACAAATCACATACATACTTGTGATTTTGCTTTATTATTTTATTATTATTTAAACCTATATTTTATTTTATTTTTAATTTAAGTTTTTAAAACTGAAGTTCTCTAATTTGCAGTATTGTTAATGTCAAGAAAATCAAAATAACAAATTATGATGAATAAATCAAGACAATTAGTACATTGATTTTATGAAGCTCTATGAAGAAACAAAATCCTGCAATTTAAATCATGTAGAGAGAACTAGAGAATATCAGCAGAATGAAGTTAGAAAGGAAGGAGTAGATACAGAAGACCTTCTCATTTAAGCATATTTAAATAATAATACGGATATACATTATGATAATAGAATAAGAAAATACATTACTTAATGAAACCAAAAGTATGGTTTTCTCATGAGGGAACCCAATGTACTACAGTCAGGGATCAATCCTGGTAGAGATCAAGGAACCATATATGGCTCTCGGAAGCAAAACTCAATCTGCTCAGGGCTCATATTTTATAATCTGTAGTATTGTTTTAAGCCCAATATTCAAGAATTTCTATGATGATCATATTTAGGGATGTAATACTGAAGATGCACATAAAAACTGGACAATATATTTTCAAATAAATTTTGAACAAAAAATCTTTATTATGATCTCCTTTTAGGCTGAATATACTTTATTTTTCAACTAACAAAATACTTTAGACATCTTGTTCATCAATACATAGACATATTTTATATATTATATATACATCTCATAATTATGTGAATTAGAAAATCATTTTAATTACAGTTATCTTGAAACTTTCCATATACGTCTGATGAATTTTAATTCACTTTGCTTGTAGAAATATATTTTGCATCTTGCACCTGCTACACTTATTTGGCATTGATTGATGACATGACTAAAAGTAAATTTTACTCACTCATATCAAGCTACAGAGTAATTACTATACTTATATTTACATTTATACATATACATATACATAGATATGATTTAGAAGTCATATATATTTCATTATAAGACCTAACCTCCCTTTAAACAATAATTATACTGGTAGAAAAAGAAGAGATGTGGGGATCTAATCTAGGGCGGCCACATGCAAAGCAAATACTCTACCTGTTGTGCTAATGCTTCAGTGCCTAATATGCTAGTTTTAAAGGAAAAAAAGAAAGTAAAGAAGGGAGAAAGGAGGGAAGGGGAAAGGAAGGGGGATGGAAGGAAAAGAGGAAGAAAGGAAGAGATGGAAGGAATGAGAAAAAGACAAAAAGGGTTAGAGCAAGAAAAGACATAAGGGAGGAAGTGAGGCAGGAAGGGAGTAATAAGGAAGAAAAGGGGGAGCAGAAATAAAGAAGTAAGAAAGGAGGAAGGAAGGAATAAAGAAAGTAAGAAAGAGGATGATAGGAAGGGAAGGCGATAGAAAGAAATGAAGGAAGGAATATTGAAATAAAGGAAAGAAGGGAGAAGGAAGGAAATGAACAAAGGTTGTGAGAGGGTTTTGGGAGGGAGAATGAGGAGAGAGAAAAGATAGTTTATATTACTAGAAAAAAGCATAGAATGAAGATGGTGTTTAAATACTGAAGGGATCATTAAACTAGATTAAGCATTATTCAAACCATAGAAAAGATAGCAACTTACTTATCAAACTTGTTTAAATATTTAATTGTGAAGAAAATGTCTTATAACTATGACATTAGAACTGGAATTATAACACAATAAATTTGTCTTGTATGCTGCCAACCTGGGTTCCATTCCTGGCATCCCAGATGGTCCTCCAAACCTGCCAGGAATGATTTCTGAGTTCAGAGCTAGGAGTAAACCCTGAGCACTGCCAGGTAGGACCCAACACCAAATACTACTAATAAGAAACAATAATAGTTAATATTAATAACTGACATACACTATTTTAATTGACCTCTATATGCAGTCTTGTATGTGAAATGTATTTCCCTCGAATGATTTTCCACACTTTCCATACTTAACGTCCCTATTTTTAAATTGGAACCTATGTGTGCATTTCTTTTTATAAACTCTGACAGAAAAAATGGAAACATTCAACCAATTAAATAACAAAAATAATTTCCGCTATTTCTATTTCTCAGAGGTATCTCAGTTTTGTTGTTTTCTTATTTCCTCAAATTATATACAATCCTAATATATATGCTCATTAATTCAGACCCACTGAACATTTATTTATGTATATTTCTCCTTGGTATTCCCAGGAGATTCACTTCTCAATTTTATGAGTGTCTTGGGAATAAGCAGCTATGCAGTCATGTTTTATCCAGCTTGATGCCCACATTTATAATGTTTGAACCCTCAGTGTATAACCCAGAGCAGCACATCACCATCGTCCTATTGCAGTAATTCATGTCATACCTTTGAGACAGGCAATTCCAGATTAGGCCTGGATTTCCCCTTCTTTTAATGTCTGGGCCCATTTGGCTGCTGACCTAGTATAAATGGGGATGGCGAGTATGTCTTTGGTCCCCTGTAGAGGCAGTGGACTCAGAGCAGACATTAAACAGACCTACAGCTCCACAACATCTGAACAGTGTTTCCTGTCTGTAGTTCTCATTTTTACACTTGGCATGAGCTACAGTGACCTTTACCCTATTCTTGAAAGGGATGCCTTTTATGGAGGTTAAGAGTGACTTGGCCCCAAAGCTAACAAAGTCCTAGGCTCCCACTAAACTCCAACTGTGCCATATGTGCGTCATGTCGTGATTGCTGATTTAGTGGTATGGGCAACAGTCCACCAGAACTGAGCGCATTCAGATCACCACAATTATGTGACTTGAAGATGTTTGTAAACCCCACTGATTATTACCAGAGCTATGAAAGCTAAGCTTTGGGCTGCATTTATCTGCTTACTCGGCAGTATTTTCACCACATGAATTAATGATATCACAGGAAATATATTCTATAGCTACTGTAACTATTCCTATTAAAATTAGAAATGAGCCTCTTCTAAAAATGGTGTCTCAAACACTTGCTTCTTTTTAGAGTTACATATTTTCTGTATCTATGCCATACATTGTATATTATTTATATATATTTTATTTATACATTATGTATATGTATTTTATTTATGATTTATACATTATACATCACCAAATGTAAAAGATTTTTTGAACTAAAACTATAAATGTAATGAATATTTCTGAAATTTTCTACTGAGTAATTATTGCTGTTATATATTTAAGAAAATAAACATTTCCTTTCCATTAATATGATAGCTTGAACACTATTGAAAATGTATGTAGAGAAAAATTACTTGGAAAGAAATGTAATTTCTTACTAATGTATTAATAAGCATTTTAATTTTCCACATTTTATTGGGAAAATATGAGAAACTTTATAGTGTAATTCAAAACAATTTAAAATGGTTGCTTTGCTTTTGATTTACTTAAAATTCAATACCATAGGCACATTAAAATGGGAAAATACTATACATATAAATAAGTTCTTATCTATTAGAGATCGAAACACTCAAATCTCGTAGTGCAATGGGGCCTTACACCCTGAACATTGATATAATGACCTGGCACAGGCCTCAGAAGAATGGGCATCCTCCGTTCACCCCTGAACCAGGGAAGCTATCTACAAAACATCCAAGGTTTTTTATAACAATACCTGGAAGCAATCCTCTACCAGGGAAGACACTACCACGGCTCTGACGTCGACCTGTTCAAAAGAGACTTCTCTTAACACTAAGAAGACTTGACAACAACAACGACCTGCTTACTGGACAGGGTTCTCTGCATTGCCCTTTAATAGTGAGGTGAAAGGAGAGGATGCTCTGCACCATCCTGACTGCAATTTAGGATATGCAGATTCCAGGATATTTAATACAGAAACATGATACCAACAACAGAGACTGTGTGAAAAATAAAAGTGTATTGGCACTACAGACAATGACCTGGATTGGACAAACTAGTTTGCCTGGAGCCTAGAGTTGGTCTTACGCCGAGAAACTTCAGGGGTAGGGTCTCCTTGTATTTAGGCCAAGGCTTTTCCTTTCCATGTCCCTCATATTTTGGTGGCCTATGCAAACAATAATTGCCACTCTACACCGTTTTTTACTGTGCTCCTTTGACTCTAATCCTTAAGAAAAACAACCCACTTAAACTTTTGAGGTTAACTTAAACTAATATGCATGTGCATGGAAATATAAAAAAGTACTTTGCCTTCAATGCTTAAGGAGTTACATAAGTTTTATGTCTTTAGATTGCTTTGTATGCGGCTAAGAAATATTATGTACTACAATCTGGGGACTTGAGGGACAAAGTAATTGTACATGGGTTCTGTTTTATTTTTCTTAATGTTCTTTGGCTGAAATGTTCAAAGTTAATATATCAGCAATGGGACTACTGAGAATTCTGTTTATGGATGATTGTCTTTCCACTGTAACTTTCTTTGCATCTTTGTTCTCATGATTAAAAATAAAAAATTAAAAAAAAATTCAATACCAAATGTTGGACAAATTTAAATATAAAAAAATAAGAATACATATATAACAATATATTAAAGCTCATACTAATTGCAAAAAAAACCCATAAAAGCAGTAGAAATATTTTGGCAATGTGCATCCATAATTAAACTAAATCTATCAGTCTTAGCTTCAAATTTTAAGTTTCAACATATTGGTTCTATAAACATGTTTCTGCTTGTAGAAAATCCAGAGAAGATGGGAACAACCTGGTCAATAAACTCAATAAAAACTGTTTGCTCACCTAATTAAGGGAAGTGCAAATTTAGTTAAAGAATTTCATTTTATTGACAGCAATACTTGGATAAACAGACGTATGTTTTTCAAAATGAAGCCCCCTATCCTCCTTCCCCTGGATTCTCACAGATGCTAGACTCTTAATCCCAATGAAGTGAAAATAATCAAAAAATGTGTATTGCTTCCTGAGATACTATGAATTCATGATTCCACAATAAGAAGCCAAAGCATTATTTCCCATACTATGGACTAATTCGTTAAAGTAAAACAATTTTACATATTTATTTACATATTTATTTATTTATTTATTTTGGTTTTGGGGTCACTTCCAGTAGTGCTCAGGAGTTACTCCTGGCTCTACACTCAGGAATCGCTACTGGCATTCTCGGGAGACCATATTGGATGCTGGGATTCAAACTACTGACCTTCTGGACGCAAGGCAAATGCCTTACCTCCATGCTATCTTTCCGACCCCGATTTTACATAACTTGTTAGAGAAGCAGAAACAGGGACAGGACTTCCCAGAATACAGATTCACATTATACTGTAATTGATTAACGAGCATATTTTTCTCTATCTATCTTAGCTTGTTACAAGTAAAAGTGTGTCATTGAATGTCCTTGAATGAGTTGCTGCTATTTCAGTTATTCACTACCATAAGGATATAATAGGTAATTGTATTTTCACACAAATATAAGATTAGAAGTCAGAAAAAGCTTTACTCATAATTATTTAATAAAGATACACTAGGGATTGGAGAGATAGTACAGCGTAAAATGTGTTTGCATTGCATGTGGTTGACACAGATTTAATTCCCTTTATCCTATATGGTCTCTTGAACATCCCATGAGTGTCCCCTGTGCACTAGAAATCCATGAAAGTATGTGGGTGTGGCACTGAAATCAAAATATATCATAATAAAATGTTGCATTAAATAACAATTATTCATTTCATACTGGATCTATGACCATTAGCAATGTATTTCATGTATTTACAGTATATTTCACAAATTTGTTTTATAGGAACTACAACTGCATTGGAACTATTTTATGCATGTCCTCAATTCAAAAGAACGATCCACTTTCTAGACAGCATTTCTGAACATAACTTGGTAGAAAACTGAATAATAAGGCTTGTTTGATTACTTCTTTATCTTCAGTGTTTGTGGATTTAAGCATACAGTCCCATTGGGTAACCAAATATAACCATAAGACTAGTAAATATTATTGGCACTGAGCAATAGTACAATGGGTAGGCACTTGCTATAAATGCAGCTAACCCAGTTTGCATTCCTGGCATGGCATTTGGTCTGCCAAGTCTAATCCCTGAGCACAGCCACGGGTGACCCCAAAACAGACAACAAAGTATTAGAGAATATTATTTACATACTGTTTTATATATTTACCTTATGTTTTCTTGTTACTTACTCTTTTGTAAATTGAATCTATATTTTCATTTGATAGAAAAGATTTTCAGGATTCTGTTTTAAGTATAACAAAGAAACTAGGACTGTTTTCCTTCTATACAATATTGCTTTATAATCAGTATAAGTTAGTCTTGGGTAATAGTAACATAGCTCAGTGAATTCTTGGCAGTAGAAGATGACAAAACAGCCAATGATATTGTGATGGCTACAACTTGGTAAGGGAATGTTTCACATTTTGACCCAATGCTGTAAAATACTTGGCAATATTGTTATAGTTCCTTGTTTGACATTTTATTGTTTGTTCATCTATGATATTCATCAAATATATACATATACAAATACCAGCTGCAATTGTTTTTTAGACATCATATTTTTAGAAATAAGTGTATATTCTATGAATTTAAAAGGTATTTTCTAACTGCCTTGTCTAAACTCTGAGAAGACTTATTAATGCAACACTTCCAGTCATATAAAATTGTTAATTAAAGTGTGAAGCTAACATAGTTTTTCCTCAGAAAATTATATATGCATCTTCTTAATATTCTATGCATTCAGCAGTTTGAAAGCAGAAAATTCTTAACTTATATTTTCCCCATGTTGTCTCATTTGTTTCTAATTTGTGATTAAAATGATAGTTTTTGATGGGTTTAAAAATTATTTTTTTGTTTTAATTTTTTTAATTTATTTAAACACCTTAATTACATACATGATTGTGTTTGGGTTTCAGTCATGTAAAGAACACCACCCATCACCAGTGCAACATTCCCATCACCAATGTCCCAAGTCTCCCTTCGCCCCACCCGACCCCCGCCTGTACTCTAGACAGGCTCTCCATTTTCCTCATACATTCTCATTATTAGGACAGTTCAAAATGTAGTTATTTCCCTAACTAAACTCATCACTCTTTGTGGTGAGCTTCCTGAGGTGAGCTGGAACTTCCAGCTCTTTTCTCTTTTGTGTCTGAAAATTATTATTACAAGGGTGTCTTTCAATTTTCTTAAAACCCATAGATGAGTGAGACCATTCTGCGTTTTTTTCTCTCTCTCTCTCTCTGACTTATTTCACTCAGCATAATAGATTCCGTGTACATCCATGTATAGGAAAATTTCATGACTTCATCTCTCCTGACAGCTGCATAATATTCCATTGTGTATATGTACCACAGTTTCTTTAGCCATTCGTCTGTTGAAGGGCATCTTGGTTGTTTCCAGAGTCTTGCTATGGTAAATAGTGCTGCAATGAATATAGGTGTAAGGAAGGGGTTTTTGTATTGTATTTTTGTGTTCCTAGGGTATATTCCTAGGAGTGGTATAGCTGGATCATATGGGAGCTCGATTTCCAGTTTTTGGAGGAATCTCCATATCGCTTTCCATAAAGGTTGTACTAGACGGCATTCCCACCAGCAGTGGATAAGAGTTCCTTTCTCTCCACATCCCCGCCAACACTGTTTATTTTCATTCTTTGTGATGTGTGCCATTCTCTGGGGTGTGAGGTGGTATCTCATCGTTGTTTTGATTTGCATCTCCCTGATGATTAGTGATGTGGAACATTTTTTCATGTGTCTTTTGGCCATGTGTATTTCTTCTTTGTCAAAGTGTCTGTTCATTTCTTCTCCCCATTTTTTGATGGGGTTAGATGTTTAAAAATTATTATATAAAAATATGTTTCGTCCATCTATACAAATAATTGTGCTAGGAAAATTGGATACAACATACCCCAATATGAAACTAGACTAGTTGCTAAAACTATATCAAAAATATATTTGAGATAGGTTAAAGACTTTCATATAAGACATGATGCTATAAAGTGTATAGAAAATAACAAAAATATTGTATAATGTAATTTTAAAATATGAAATAAAGATAAATAGGAAGATACAATCAATTGAAACATTATTGACCTAAAATAAAAATATATATAAAATATAGATATTTACAAACATACTAATATATACTCACAAAATTGTATAGTGAGGGAAAGGATATTTATTTACTCATAAAAACCATAATTGATTAATGTTAAAGGTAATTAAAGCATCTATACAACTTAATTATTTTCTTAACAATTTTAAAATCTGTGCATGAACTGAATACACATTCTTTCAAAGATGATATATTTATTACTAACAGTCATATAAAATATATATTTTCACTAATTATAAAGCAAATGCAAATAAAAGCCACAATGAGATTTTACCTTTTAGATTGGCTTAAACAAATGGGTCAGTAACAAGTGTCTGAGATAATATAGAAAAGAAACATTAAGTGAAAATTCTGTGGGGATATAAATTGGTGAAGTAATTTTGGAAAATGATGGGGCACTTCCTTAAGAAACAAAAGACAGATTTACCATATGATTAAGAAATCTCACTATACCGAATAAAGTGGAAAGCAGAAAAAGCTATTATAAGCATAATGCTTACTGTAACATTATTTATAATAACTAAAATAGGGAAGCAATTGAAATGGAAGTTTACCCATGTCTATGAATAAGCAAAGAAAACTGAGTGCTTTTTTCATTTTTGTATTTTAGGTTAAAAGTGTAAGTATATTACATGTTTTGTATACTAAACAGAAACTATAGCATTACATCAGTGTGACATGGTACAATATCTAGGGCTCAGTAATATGTCAATATTAACTTATATAGAAAAATATTAAAGGTTTCAAGACACTCAAAGAAAATATTAATCCATAGCAGATAGAGCCATTCTATTTCCAAGCTGATGAAATTGAGCTTTTATAGCTGTAATGCGGAATTATCATAGAACATATATGCTTAATGACTATAGTTGGTTATATAATAATATATTGAAAATAAAATCTTAATATATAGACTACTTCCTATTTTGACTGTGTACAATAACAATAACACCATAAATTTTATGTAGACAAAAATTTAATGAAAAAATACATTGATAATACTAAATTATAAGTTTTATAATCAAGCCTAGAAATGTGTGATTGCGTATTTCTATAATTTATATATAGTCATTTTCAAAATATTATAGAGTACTAGAAAATGCTGTTAAAGTATTATTTTTATAGTAAAATTACATTAATGTATAAATTGAGAGAAGTAATTTTTGAATAATCTCTACTAGCTTAACAAATCTAAAAATGATTAGATTCCTAACTCAGTACTTGTATTTCAAATTTTACTCAAGAACAATAAATCCTATTGTTAAAAAATCAATATGTGTTATAAAATCATGAAAAGTATAACTTAAGTTATAAGACGATAGTTGATTCAATTTTGTTAGACTCATACTGTGCAAGCTTGCTCAACAAAAAGTCCATGTTTACAGGACCAAAGGATTAGAACACATGTAATTTAAAAACTTGCAACCATATTATTATAATGAATTAAAAATTAAATCAAAATAATTTCTCCAAAATTTCTTGTGCTGTGTTTACTTTAGGAAATTTAATCTGAGTGTTTTGACAATGCACATTCTGATTTTCTTCCAATGTTTTTGTTTTGTTTTGTTTTGTTTTGTTTTTTGGGCCACACCCATTTGATGCTCAGGGGTTACTCCTGGCTAAGCACTCAGAAATCGCCTCTGGCTTGGGGGGACCATATGGGACGCCAGGGGAATCAAACTGCGGTCCTTCCTTGGCTAGTGCTTGCAAGGATTACCCTACCTCTAGTGCCATCTCACCGGCCCCTTCTTCCAATGTTTCCTATCAACATTTTGTTGTTGGCTTCTTTGTGTGTGTCTGTCACACCTGGAGTGCTCAAAACTTAACTCATGACCATGCATAGGGAATCACTCCTGTCAGTGTTCAGGTTAATCTGATTTAGACGCAAATGCCTTACCTGTAGTATTCTCTTTCTGTTCTCTCTTATAAATTACTAAGAAAGAGTTCTACAATTATTTACCTGTTTCAGTTTTTCCATTTATCCATTTTTTTATTCTTATCTCAGTATTTATTAAGTTCCTGAAAACAAACAATACAATAGGTGTGGTATCTATACCACCAAAAGTCAACACTTAAGAAAATAAGTGCGTAAGAAAATAAGTGCGTAGAAAATGGAAAAATCTAAGCTATTAAGAAGAAAATAATATGATTAAAATGACCTTCATTCCTTAACCTTTTAGATGAATTTAATGCAATCCCTATTCAAATTCATATGGAATTCTTAAAACTTAGGTCAGTTAATAATAAAGTTTGTATAAAATCATAAAAAGATCCCAAATAGGCAACATCATACTGAAAAATAAACAGCTGAAAGGCATTTCATTACCTAATCCAAATAGCATAACACTGGAATAAGGATATGTCAGTTTAAAATAGAATACCTATATATATATTATATCTATATCTATATATCATATACATATCCTCATATATACATAGATATATATGGTTTAATTTTGGCAATGAAACCAAGAGCATAAAATGGGTTAAATATAGCCTTTTGAAAAAAAGATGTAAAAAACCCCAAATAACTACTTGTGAAAAAATAGTGTATCCATATTTTACAATTTACATAAAGGATAATTAAAATTGGATCAAATACCTTTAAATTAGACCTGAATCTATAAATTATACCAAAAAAAAAAAACAATAGTGAAAATGCTCCAAGATCTGAAACTCAGAGATTTTTTAAAATATATCATTGATAAACATAGTAGAATAAAAAAGAAACAAGTTGGACTAAATTATATTGCAGAATTTCTGCATGATGAAGCAATGCAAACAAACTAAAGGCAACTAACTAACTAGGAAAAGATATTTTCATTTAACTTATCAAATAATAGGCTGTTATCCAGGAAATATAAAGGCCAATGGGAGTCCAACAAATGAATCAAATCAAATGCTCACTATTACTAATTAAATAAATCCAAACCAAAAGCACAATAAAGTGTCACCTTACAACTGTTAAAATGACTAAAATGACACATATCAAAAATATTGGGAGTAATTTTTATTGGTGAGTAGTTGTTAAAAAAAAGAACACTCATTGATTGCTGATGGAAATGCTGTCTAGTTCAACCTTTATAAAAAAAACAACAACATTGGAACCGGAGAGATAGCATGGCGGTAAGGCATTTGCCTTGCATGCAGAAGGTCTGTGGTTCGAATCCCTGCATTCCATATGGTCTCCCGAGCCTGCCAGGAACGATTTCTGAGTGTAGAGTCAGTAGTAAACCCTGGGCGCTGCCGGGTGTGAACCAAAAACCAAAGAAAAAAAAAACTTTATGAATCTTTCTCAATAAACTAATAATTGAGTTGTCATAGGACCCACTAATCTATTTTAGGGTATCTGCCTCCAGATCATATAAGCATTCATTCAAAGGACACATACAAACTATTATTTTCTAGAATAACAGCTAAGAAATAAATCAACTTAGATGTCTAATGATAAAAAAGAGGACCGTGAAGATGTGGTATATTAAAAATAAAAAAATTACCCAACTCTAAGGATTAATGAAACCATGTAATTTGCTGCAACTTGAACAAAACTGGAATATATAAAATTAAAAAAGTAAAGTCAAGTGATCTCACTTATATTTGTTATTTAAAATAACTGAATAAGGTATACAACTTCATACAATATTTTAGTGGGTAATATCTAGTTCACCATTGGCTCCAATATATAGAGAGAGGAAGAATAAAGAAGAAATTGAGAGAGTATTAAAAGATTGAAGGAAACCAACAAAGAACAGGAGTCAAAACCTTTCAGTTATGTTTTTGGTGTGAAGAAATGTTATAGATAAGAACAATAGAGTCAACAACATGAAAACATGTCACCTAAACTTAAAAATGTTCCTGTCAAATTGTCAGGTAGTAAGGGAGAAAATCTAGAAACAATGGTGGAGAGAAGTTGACTGTGGCTGGAACAATACATGAATAACAATGACCAATTTTGTAAATCATAGTACTTAAATAAAATTAAATGTTTAAAGTATCATTCTGAGGGAAAATAATCAGAAAGATTAATATAGACTCAGAATGATCCCATTTCTTTGCAGGATATAAAGAAACATAGTAGGAATAACCAATGCCTGAGAACAAAAGAACCTAAGGACAGGAGAGCATGTTTATAAAAGAAGCCTATCAAAGCACAGAAAGGGAGCATAATATAGAAAGGGGCCACTACAACATGAAAAAGGGGAGTGATCATTTTAAATTAGAACAAGTGCTGAAATGTATATGTTTATGTCTAAGCAAAAGTTATAAATTATGTTAATTTTGTCCTGCTAAGTACGTATTTGTATTTTTGTGTTCTCTTTCAAGTTTTTCCTTTAATTGGGCTATGATTATTATATAAATATGGTTTATATTTCACTCGAAGTATGCTAATTCTTATATCTGAGAGGTTCTGATATTCATGTAAATTATAAAATATATTGCAAATTATCAGTTACAAAGTTAATGCAATTTTATCCATTTTCTTGTTCAGACACTTTGTTACATGTACAGCAAATAGTTTATATAGATGGTTACTCCTAGGTGGTTAGGGGATCATATGGGATTCTGGCAAAAAAACTAGTGTCAACTATGCAAGGTGAATGCAATTCCTTCTCTAATATCTCTCTGGATCCATGTTCCTTTGTATTTTTAAATAATTATCTTTGTTTACTTCTCTATCTCTATAATTGATATATAAATTTTTCTTCAAATATATAAATTAATTTTATGTCATAATTATATTTCATATTTTAATTTTAAATATATAATGCATTTATATTAATATATTGATTTTTATATTACATATTTATAAATATATGAATATGTAATTTAATTACATGACTCTATTACAACAAATATATATTAAATATATAGATTACATTTTCTTCAAAGACTTCAAAACATATAATATGTTATATGATATTTACTATATTATATATCAGATTATATAATATATACATCATATAATTATACATATTTACAATAACTCACACAATTATTATTAATAAAATCAATAAATCAATTTAAATAATAAAATATTAATCAATATAGAATTAATTATAAAAATACATTGTATGATAATTTATATTATGTAGTATATAAAATGATGTATAAATGTATAGTTTAATTATATAATGATGTGTAAATATTTATTATATTATATATTGAATGTAAATATTGCATTTTCTTTAAATAGATTTCCTCCAAATAATTTTCATAAATTCAAAAATTGATTTACTTTATATCTTTTAATAGCTTCTTATTTTTATTATCTACTCCTATCTGTTTACTCATTATGACTACACTTTGCATTAATTATTAACTTTTTTCCTTAATCATTTGAAATATTCAAATTGGTTATTTTTAATTTTTTTCTACATACAAGATCTAAAACATCACAGGACTTTTTTATCTTCAGAACTATTTTTTTTTTTTTTTTGGTTTTTTGGTCACACCCGGCAGCGCTCAGGGGTTACTTCTGGCTCTATGCTCAGAAATTGCTCCTGGAAGGACCTTCATGAAAGGCAAACGCCTTACCTCCATGCTATCTCTCCGGCCCCCAGTATTATTTTTTTTAAATATAAATAATATTTTTGATCACATATTAGTTATTACATCTTATATATTATAGAGATTATAGATATTATTATACTTTCTGGAAGAATGTTAATTTTTATTAATAGCCATGGAACACTAGAAATCCCATAGACTTGTATTTATGAAAGCCATTTTTATGAATGTCAGTATGTAGAAATACTTCAGATTTGGTGACTCCCAGACTCCAGGATGTCTATATCTTGTAGAGAGAAGTTCTTATTCAATGATATAGTTCTTATTATAAAGTGACAGCATTTTGTTTTGTCCAAAAAGTATAGACTCATTGAATTGTTATAATTTCCTCTCTCCACACTTGCTGGGATATACTCTCAACGTTATGCTTTGTTAACATGTAAGAACTCTGCAAACCAGCAGAAACTGTTTCCAAATAAATCTAACTTTTAGTTAAGGGTATTTCAGGATCCTCACATGGATTCATACTAATTTCTTTCTCGGTCATATCAATTGCTCCAAAATCAAGTCTGATCTCATTTTAAACCTTTATGAAATATGTGCCTATTCACTGCAAATAAAAAACAAAAACAGAAAAACTATGACAATATAAGACGTTCTTACTTCAGAGAGCAGGCATGTCCTCTGTGGTCAAAGCTTTCTCACAGTATTAGCACAAAACAAATTAGCACAAAGCAAATGCCCAATTATTACACTTTGAATGAAAAGGTGTTTTATGGCTTTCCCAAGTTTCACTATTGTTTGCTGTATGATAGTTGGTCTGATTCCCAAAACACATATTGTTAATGATGTGAAATTATCTTGTGGGGAGAAAATAGTATAGTGATAATGGCTCTTACACAGCCAACCCTCGTTTTATCCCCTTTATAAGGTCCTTAGGGTCCCAATCAAGATTGAACCCTGAGCACGATGCCAGGGGTAAGTCTGGAGCATCTCTGTATGTACTCCTCAAATAAAAAACACAAAAATTCATCTTGATAAAAAGTATTGTTTAGGGCTGAAGAGATAGCACAGCAGTAAGGCATTTGCTTTGCATGCAGCTGAACCAGTACAGATGGTGATTCGAATCCTGGCATCCCATATGGTCCCCCGAGCCTACCAGGAGCTATTTCTGAGTTCCACCAGGTGTGACCCAAAAACCAAAAAAAAAAAAAAAAAAGTATTATTTCATTTTATTCCTCAAGGTTCTTTTCTCATTTGGATTAACCAATACTTTTTCTTCTTATTATTTTTCTTCTTATTCTTCTTATTCTTTTTCTTCTTTTTCTTCTTATTCTTCTTATTCACCAAAATAAGACAATATAACTAAATAATTTAATTTTGTTTCAGAATTTACTGAATTTGAGGAATAAGAAATTTTTACACAAATATTAATTATTTTGATTCATTCTGCAGACACCTAATATTTTTGATAGTTTTGGTCAATGTGGCCCCTGAAAAATTCTGCTTGATACATTTCAGTTCCCTCACACATGAACTATATCTTCATCATACCTCTATCCTCTTCCCTTTTTTCACTATAACACTCCCAAATATCTTTGATCACTGTTTCTAAATGCATAGGAGTTTAGCTATTCAATTTTCTTTTCCTGTTTATTTTCACAGCATAACCTCAAGGTCTCATTTTCCACATCAAAGGAGCATAATTTTCTAAACAATTTTCCCTGCCTAAGAAGAATATTGGTGCCAATTGATAAAATAATTATATCTATAAATGCATATTTTCAGAGATTAAAGGCATAAATATTCAAATATATTATACACATTAATTTTAGCATATATTGACTTGCATTCATTCATTGAAGATTCCTTGTTTCATGTGATGAGGTTTAAAATACTGAAAATGCATAATAATTTCCCTCTACAAATTTTCCATTCAAATTATAAGGCCAAATTAACAGAAAACCATTTATCGAATTCTAAGGCCAATTTATACATGTTCACTGTGATAATAGAGAAAAGATAGTAGTTAAGACAGGATAAAAGTAAATCTGTGATCAATTTTATAAACTGCATAATTATATAAACTTAAATGTCTCATATTTTGAGTCTCTCATAATATAATTAATTGTTACAATAATGTCTGAAATTTAATTTATAATGTATCACACTCAAATGTACTTATACCACTAGATAGTACATTCTAGTATATTAATTTTGTATTCTCATAATTTGTACAATCTAACATTCTAAGATGCTCTTAATTGCATTTACAGTGAATAACTAAGAGGCTTGTGATATGTATGTTTTTAGTTTTTAATTAACTTATTTAAAGGCCATGATTTATTAGGTTTTTATGATATGGTTGTTATTTTTTTCCACAATTACATTGTGTTCTCGATTGAATTATAGTCATACAGTAAAAATTACCCTTCACCTATACATTTCCCTCAACCAATGACCCCAGTTTTCCTCCTGCAAAACCCTCTTCCCTCTCCCCTGCCTTCATCTGTGGCAGACATTTTTCTTCACTCACGCACTCTTCATTTATGCTTCTGTTTTAGACACTGTAGTTTGAAGTAGTGTTACTGAAGGGGTATAATGAAATGATGTGCATGTTTTTTTGTGTTTAAAATGTAGGTTTAGGGGCAGGAGCCATAGTACAGCAGCATGCTGCTGACCCAGTACTGACCCAGGTTCTATCCCCAGCATCCATATGGTCCCCTGAGCCAGGAACAATTACTGAAAGTATAGCCAGGAGTAACCCCTGAATGTCACAGGGTGTGGTCCAAAAACCAAAAAAAAAAAAAAAAAATTAAAATGTAGATTTAATTGCCTAGTGAATTTTTTTGGTAATTCATGGTCTTTAGCACATAACAATTTGTTTCTGCATTTGTGGTATTATTTCAAACAATTAAATCATATTTGATTATATACATAATATATTCATATTAATATATGCATTATTACTGTTTTTATAAATGTTTACAGACTGTGAAAATTTCATTACATTATTTTATTATTTGCTCTCAATAATAGCACCTTTCTTAGGTCTTTGGGGATACATCTCATTGATATATTCAGAGGGTAGATGATTATGATTGATTTAATGCTTAGAATGGCTTCAGCAAAAAAAAGTAACATATTTTTAGTTGTGCTAGAAAGAAGTGTCAAATAACCTCAGGCTGAGCAGACAAGCCAGAATAACACTCTCCTCATATTAGAAACAATATGTTCTTGCATTCTTCCCATTCTGATAACTCCTTCATCTCTTCAATTTGACTTGAGAAATAGCAGTTTTGGATGGTCTCATCTTTACATAAATAAATAATGTGACAGGAAAACTTTTCATTTTGAAAGTTAAAATAACGAGTTATATTGATTCTTTAAGCAGATTAACATCTAATTGTTCAGAAGGAAACTGGTTAAGTTAAAAGATTTATAGTGATACAAAAATAGCAGCAGGAAGGAACACCAGGAATAATTAGTTAGATTCCCAACTTTAGGCAGGACTGGATCCAAGCCTATATCAGCATATGGATAGCCTTAGGAAAGATGACTTCTCAGATAATTTCCATACCTATAGTTACTGTCTGGAAAATTTGATTGTCAAATAAATGCTGCCTTCAAAGTCACGAGATTTGATTCTTATTTTTAATAGTTACTTGTCACTTGGCATTGTGCTTATGAAATTTATCGATATTGCTACATCTTTATGCAATGCAACAAGTGTGAGATACAAGGTTTTAAAAGGTTCCCTTGTAAAACACGACTTTGGAGGAATCTCATCACTTTTGACCTTTATGAAAAATAATTCTGAAGTTTAAAATTTTCATAAATTCTTTTAGTATCTGGGTATCAGGATAATTTCTTACTTCTATGTTTATTATCTTCTCAGAATTGTTATTTGAAGAGTTTTAATTTTATAAAGCTGTAAATTAGAAGGCACTTGTCTCTATTCTGGGGTTATCCCTGACTCTGCTCAATGATCACTCCTGGAGATTTGGGGGACCAAATAGGTGCCAGAGACCAAACCTGGTCTCTACATACACTACATAATTTTAAATTATTATAAACCTGGGTAGGTAATGTGCAAAGCAAATGTTCATTTGGGGTATTGTATCTCTCCAATCCTAGAGTAAAAACTATTTTTAGGTATAAATTATTATATACACTCCTCATACTAAGAAATTCTTATGCATTCAAGATGTCTTTTAAAAGTAGAATTGGTTATTTTAGACTTTCAGGAAAAATAGAAGCAAATACCTATGAATATTTATAGCAGGAATAGAAGGAAGGGTTTTATTTAAGCAAAGAAAATTAACTGCGCTGTTCAAATGATCAGAGTAAGGCAATATTCAGTTACATTGGAAGTCTTATGATTGACTTAGGATTTTAGTAATTTAGGATAGCACCACACTATTTGGGGGGTTTTGAGGTGTTGGGATTTGTGACCACACCTGGAGTTTATTACCTCTGAGCTCGGGAATCACTCCTGATAGGCTCTGGAGGTCCATATTGGGTTCTGGGGATCAAGTCTAGGTCAACTGGATGCAAAGCAAATGTCCTACTAACTGAATTTTCTCTCTGGCACCAATCACAACACTCTCTTATCTGTGGAGAAATTTTTCATTCATTGCACAGTTTAGGGTACTTTATACAGGTCATTGCCATCAGTTTATCGGAATCCAAATTCTCTGAAAGTGAGACTATGGAATCTCATTGACACAAATATCTCAGTGTGTGCCAATGCCTTTAGACAAGGGACCACTCTTGGAAGATGCAGTGTTTGTGTAACACGAATATAAAAAGGAACGATTGATTATCTTTTGTTGAAAGGGCTGAGTGCACATGACATATACTGAACTCCTTAAAGAAATTAATTTGCCTAATATCAAACACTGATTGGCTTCTATGGTACTCCATTAACTTCTATTTACTTAAAATACCTCTTGCTATTTAGTTTTTATTGTCCCAATCTCTTAATATATGAAGGTTACAAAAGAAAGCAAATATTTAGAAATGAGTTTTAAATTATGAGACCATACATCCGTTCTCCTTCCATGAATTGAGGAACATTGTGTTCCCTTTCAGTCTAAATCCTGAATACTTCACACGAGGAGCAACTAGCAAATAAAAACCAAACAGAAGCTTTGCAAAAGCTATTATCTTTGTTAATATTAGAATTCTGTGACTCCTGCATGAAGTGCCTTCAGTAATTGCAGAATAAGATATATGTGGCCCCATAACCTTTGCAGTACCACATGCTATGTATATAAAATGCTACAAATATTATACATGTAAATGAAGTTATTTTTATCACCCAGATGCTTTATATGTATATTAACAAAACTGATTTGTATGTTTTAGGCTAAATTTGCCATTAGATATAATTATTGATTTAAATTATTAAGATGTTAAAATAATGAAAATTGCAGGATATAAGTTAAATTCATTGCATGACATAAACTTTTTTATAGAACATATATTGCATTCAATTGATTTTGGTTGGAACATATTTTGAGCACCTGCTGTGAAAGCATTTGTAATTGAATAATTCATATGTTTAAATTAAATAATTGATTATTTCATTGTAAAATTTCTAAATCTCCAACTAGGAACTATGTATACTAACAACAACCAAAGTATATGCATGGCAAAATACTAATCTATGCATTTATCCTTAAAAACTACAAATAAATTTGGGACTAGAATGATAGTACAAGTAGGATGCTTGAATTGTAGGCAACTGACCTGGATTTTATCTGAAATCCCATATAACATCTTAAGCTCACCAGAAGGAAGTCTGTATCCAGACTCAAGAATAGAGTAAGCCTTGAACAGTGTAGGGACTCAATAAACAAAATGAACAGAAACTTCACATAAGTTTATACATATTTCATATGATTAAACCATAGTAAAATAAGCATGCATTTGAAATTTTTTAAATTAAATTTAAGATAGGTTTTAATATAATGTATAACTATTGCACATGTGTAAATGTATACAGCAAAAGAGTTAAACTTGACTTTATATTAAATAGTGTCATTATTATTAATCTATATCTATTATTAAAAACAATGTCCCCCCGACTAAATGCACCCCTTGATTTCTAAATCAAATTTGCTGCTGCTAATTAAACACTTAGAGCAGTTTGCTGAAGCAGTTTGAAATCAAAGTGTTTAATATGCCTAAAAAATTCAAATAGAGAACTCATGTGTTTGTGGAATTAGATAATTAGAGAAAAATGGGATTTTTAAAAATGTGTGATTTAATGTAATGAATATTGTTTATGAAAAAGAAATATTTATATTATTTACTAGTAAAGTAGCAGGAGACAATGCTTTCAGTAAGCTAATATGAAGTAAAAGTATTACTAGCTTGTTATATACCTGATACATGAGTTTACTTAATTAGTTACCTATCAACATTATATATAAAGGCAACAATATTCTAGTATTTAATAAAATTGTACGTTATAAGTATTACTTACTTTATACATGCTTACTTAAATTTAACCAATTGTCTAAATTTATTAGAAATATATACAGGGGCTGGAGCTGAGGCACAAGCGATAGGGCATGTGCTTTGCACACACTAATCTAGGACAGACCCCAGTTCGATTCCCTGGTGTCCCATATGGTCCTCCAATCCAGGAGCAATTTCTGAGAGCATAGCCAGGAGTAACCTGTGTGTGTCACTAGATGTGGCCCAAAAAGCAAAATTAAAAAAAAATATATATATATACAATCCATATTATTTTTGCTTACTCTCCTTCCCTAAATCCATAGAAATATTAAATGAGTTTTGGTAGTAAAGCACATATGGAATAAAATGATAGGATAACTATTGTACATACAGAAAATATATTACAATATATATTACTTTTTAAAATAAAACAACTCTCTTTGGCTAAATAAAAATTTAATTCGAAGTGAGACACGTGGACATCTGTTTATTTACAAAGCCTTCAGTCATGGAGACAGAGATTCGGAGAGTTGAGAACAAGAATAAAATAAACTGGATGGCCTCCTTTTAAATCCTACTGTGACTTTCATCTCTGTCACAAAATAAGCACAACATTTGGCAAGATTGGAAGCTACAACTCCAAGCAGGTCCAAGTTGGCATAGAGTCACCTTAACAGGCTCCCAGATCAGCAAGAACTCTCAGCTTTCAAAGGCTTTTTTTGCTAAATTTAACTTTCCTTGTATAAAATGAATGAGATGGTCCTGAAGAGAAGAAATAGCATCAAGAGAACCCACTGGAATATCAGACTTAGTTAGTTCAACCAAGTAAGTGATACTAAAGAAAATTAGCAATAATCTATAAAAAGAAAATGCATAGCTTTTGCTAATTAAGATATTTTAATTTAATTAAGTTTTGATGATATATACTTACTGCTTCTTTTTAGTAAGAGTATCTCATTTGATTTTTTTGAAGGCAATTAAAGTAAGAGAAACATGTATGTATGTTGTGTCTCTAAGCTAGTGATTTTGTGACAGAAGGTTATTTTAATATTAGATTTTAATATTGGAAAGGACTCCAAATTATCTGCTCAGATTTAATATCTCCCTACAACAGAAAACAGGGAAATGCTCATAATAAGGAAGTTTCAGTTGCTGGCAAGCTGAAACATTATCATACTGAGTCATACACACAGCTTGAACTTGGAAGTCAAGAATGTTTTAAAATCTTTATTTAGGTTCCCAATTTTCTCACAGGGCCATATCTTTTCTCATATAATACTAAATCTGGTAGAAAATTGCAATAAAATTTTATATAATAATTCTTATTGTACTAAGAAACATTTTATTTTCTTCACTATAGAGTCAACTAAGCTATCAAGTATCCTCAAAGACTAACTAAAACTAAACGTGTCATTATTTTTATAAATGAGACAATGATTAAAAAGGACTACATAATTATTTCTGCCTCTGCACATACATTTAAATAGAGCACAGTCACTTAAATTTTCAGTCCCTTTTTATTAGCAGAAACAGAAGTTTCTTACTCACCCAGATAACATATTTAAGTGCCATATGATGTAACTAGTTTCCTCTTTCTGGACAAGTAGCTCATTATTGTCTAGCAGATTTGCTATCTTTATTCAGTATGTGTGAATGAAACTTTCCCTGGCTTTAGTGTTTTATTGATGCAACATAAAACAATGGTTTGCTAAGTAAAAAACTCACTTTCTACAGTGGAAAGTCATATGTGTTGCATTAAATGGTGATTTCCTCTTTTTCATCTTTCTCAGAGTATATAGTCATAAAAATCTTTGGAAGGGTCTGTGCTAAGCTGTTTCTTTAAAGTTGAGGAACTAAATATTTGTCCATTCTTGGACAACTAATCATTAAATTAAAATAAGAAATAAGGGCTAGAGACTCCTGGGGATTTTTTTTTATATCAACCATGCTTCCTAGAAAGCCTGACCTCTTGAGTACCTATATAGTCTTCACATTTAAAAAAAAGTGCTTATAATAAAAAATATATGTGAAAATATATATAAAACTTTAAGCCAAGACAGTGTCAAAAGTCTTAAAGAGTAAAATATCCCGTGATTGCAATCTAAATATCTAAATAGTTACATAATAAAATATCCTATATATAAAGTGTTGGGATCCTTGAAATATTTGGAACTATAAACAGAGCTAGGAAATAATAGTCTACTTTACACATACTAGTTTACCATAGTTTTTCTGACATTTTTCAAGATGGGACTAATAATACATGTAATGGATTGAATTAAGAAAGATCTGATACAAAAACTATTTTTATTTTAATGAAAATATGCTTTGTATGGAAAGATAAACTATTACTACTTCTGAAAAATACTATTGTGTAGTGTCAAAATAATTGATGAGAGCCAAATAAACTCAAGTTCTAATCCTTATTGCTTGCATAATGGTTTTTCAACCTTTTCATAGTTATTACAATGAAGTTTAAGAAAACCACTTGATTTCATTATGTTAAAATTATTCTAATAAAAGACATAAGGAAGACGTTTAATTCATGGCAGTGAACTTTAATTTAATGTAACATGTACAGATGTTGATTTATAATAATACACAACTGAAGAGCTTACATTGCAATGCTACTTGACTAGGTATAAATAAACAATAGGTTAATTACTTAGTTAAATTGACATAACATATGCAAGCAGTTTATCCCATGCATATTTTACAAGATATAATTAAATAAGTGATGTAACTGTACTATGCTTACATATAAAATTAATTCAGAAAAATGAAGTAAAGATAGGCCCTTGAATATATGGTGGCTTCAAATTAAATAACTACATATGATAAATTAATTTAAAGCCATTTCTTATATCTTACTCAAAATTCAATCAAAATAGATAAAAAACCTTCATATCAGACCAGAAATTATAAAATACCTTGAAGAAAATATATGTGAAATGCTCCAAGTTTGAACCTCAAAAGTGTCTACAATAATTTGATCCCACTGGTAAATACAAAATAAAACTTAAATAAATGGGACAACATGAGATTAAAGAGTATTGTATAAAAAAAGTGCTAAAACTAAAAGACAACTAATTGAATGGTAAAATAATATTTATATTCAACATATTAGATAAAGCTATGTTAGTCAATATTTATACAGTACCCATAAAAGTCATCAAAAATATTGAAAAAAACTATTAAAAATGATAAGAAGAAATGAGATGATACATTTTAGAAAAAGACAGGTGCAGGGTAAGTAAGCAGCTGAAAAAATTCTCAGCTTAAATTATCATTAGAGAAATCCAAATAAAATTGAGATTGAGATTGAGATACCAGTGAAAATGGCACAATTTGTGTTGGAAGAATTTGTGTTGTAGTTGTCTGGTTGATAAAAAGAATTCTCATCTACTACTGGTGGAAATGTTTGCTGGTTTAAACCCTGGTGGAAAACAGTATGGAGTGTACTTAGTAAAATTAGAATTAAATTGCTATATAATCCAGAATTTCCAATTTAAAACATCTGTTCCCAAAATCTAAAAAACTCTTTCTAAAATTACATATGCATGCCATTATTTATTACAGCACTTAATACACTAGCTAAGATACTTCATCAACCTACTTGTCTAACCACAGATAAATGGATTCTGAAGATGTGGTACATAAACACAATAGGTTGTTATACACCTGTTTAAAAAAGTCATGAAATTTTCTGTGACTTGTTTGGAACTGGAAAATATTTTGAGTAAAGAAAGTCATAAGAAGAAAGGTAAATACAGGGTGAGCTCAATTATCAGTAGTGTACAAAATAATTGTATGACATGTAAAGAAGTAAAGGAAAATGCCTAGATTAAATCACCTTTGGTTGCAGAGTTTAAGAAGAGGGACAAAGAAGGTGAGAAATCAAGAGGGAAAGGGAAAATAAAAGAAAGAAAAGTAATGGGCAAATCTGGTTGGGACCTCACTTGTATTGATCATGAGAGAGAGTGATATAGCTATATATCCAAAACTTAGACTCAACAATACTGAGAACATGCGATCAAAGCTATAATCACTGGAATTTTGTATGTGCCTATCAAGATGGCTGATGTGAGTGGTGATGGAATATGGAAACACTGACAGTGAGAATGGGGTTGAAATATGGTATACCTAAAACCCAACTCAATAACGTTGTAAATCATGGTTATTTAAAATAAGAAATTATAAAAATAAAATACTTGATGTTTCCTGATATCTAAAATTTAACTGCACGATTAATTGTATGAGTTAATAAAGGAAATGAAAAAAACATATATAGAAAAGTATAATTAATTAAATATCATTTAAAATGTAAGTTATGAATAAGTTAAGATATTAAAGAATACACAATTAAGTGTACACATTTGAAAGTATTATGTTTATTCAAGTTATTTTGGTTCATTTCTACATATGAGGATGCCAAATTTCAAAATATTATACATCCAACTTAATTTTTGAGTGTCTACTTATAATATGCCAAATCATACTTTCACTTATGCTCCCATTTTTGTATTTGACTCTTTGTCCACCTACAATATAACTTATTAATTTTTTTGTCTTGATCTGAGGCACTGTTATGGAATAAATGGAAAATTTTTAGAAAAAGTGGTCACTATATTTAGTCTTTTTCCCCACTCATCATTTTATTATGCTATATTTTGGGTGCTGTGTTCACTTAGCAACAATTTCCTTCATCTACCAGGACATAATGCTTAAGGAACTCATGTCTCTCCTTCTTTTCCCAAAGATAGCAATGAGACAGAAACACAATGACCTGGGGAGCTGTGATAGTCTGAACCTTAAACAGACAGACAATAGTAGCCCTGAAGCTGGCCAGAAACAGGGCTCAGTAACTAGTCTCTCAGATCAGTAGCAGCCATAGTCAGGGAGGTTACCCATAGAAGGTCTGAGATCATCTAACGCTCCCTCTCCTGAAGGGTCATTGACCTGAGCTTGAACCCTCAGATGCTAGCCCAAGTGCCATAGAAGCAACCAAAAATCCTCAGCATTCAGGTAGGCAGAGAAGAAAGGCCAAGAGGGTGCAAGGTTGTCTGGAGGCTAAGCTTGGAGCTCAGGGAAAGGCGGTTCTGAAGACTCCACATTTTCTGGAAGCGATTCATAAAACTTAGGGAAGTTGGGCTCCGCATAGGTTCCCAGGGGGTCCAGGGACATCCCTTGCAGCTGCACCTAGCTCCCAGTCAAGTTCCAGAGAATCCATTTCCTGTGCTTTCTTGCCCCCAAAGAGCCAGTAGCATGTGCTGGCACCCTCCAAGCTCAGGTAGGCATTGTAGGTCATGGCAATGAGCATCAACAACAGGTAGCTAGCAGCACCTGGAGCACATACAGGGCCTTCTGTACCAGAAGGCTGCAACTGGGCAGCTGCTAGAAGGTTCCCAGGGACAGGTGTGCACTGCTGGGTCTTGTGCAGAAGCTCCACGCGGGCTCTCTTCGGGTCTTCATAGCCCACCTTGAGCAGAAACACGGCCTGGAAAATCAGGGCCACGTCTCCAGCACAGTCAATCACCAGGTCAGCAAACAGCAGTTCCATGTTCTTGTAGTCAACAAAGAAGGTTATGGGCATTCTCGTGGGCATGTGTGCGCTTTCACCATGGAGTGGGGCCCTGAGGTGTTGCAGGAGCTGGTGATGAGGTGGCAGGTTGCTGTTATGGTCCATGGTGCTCATCCTAACATCCTAAGGAGAAGGTGTGTTGTAGAAGGTTCTGGAAGAAAGACAGAGACCTGGACTGGAGCCTCTTCTCAATCTTTAGAGAGACTTGAGTCTCTCTTTAGTCTTGAGATAAACATTCAGGATTTTCTCTGGACAAATTCTATAGACAAGACTAGAAAACATTCTCTGGCCGATATAGCAGACCCATTGATAAGCGCTGATATAATTCTTCATATACTTATGAAGAAAACACTGACATTTAATTAAAATAATCACATTTACTGGAATTATTATGCCTACATTTCAGACCATCACTCTTCCATCAATAGATAAATGTTTATTTTCCCTCTCTGCTGTCAGTATGATAGCTTTGACTATTAAGCACTTGGTTTTAACATTTTACTAATAGTAGATACTGGAAATAAAGCAGAGCAACTAAAGGCAAAATACTAACTTGTATTTAATTTTATGCACACCTTTGATATTTATACTTAGAAAGACATATGTGGCACTGTAGCTATAGACTACAGATTATAATAGTGATATTTTCAAATCTTTAAAATGAAATTTCTCTTTAAAATATTATGCTGTGGGGCCGGTGAGGTGGCGCTAGAGGTAAAGTGTCTGCTTTGCAAGTGGAAGCCAAGGAAGGACGACGGTATGATCCCCCGACGTCCCATATGGTACCCCCAAGCCAGGAGCAATTTCTGAGCGCTTAGCCAGGAGTAACCCCTGAGCAACAAACGGGTGTGGCCCCAAAAATATTATGTTGTATTTCAGAGACTAACACACTGATTAAAGATAGTCAGAAGGAGAGAGGTAAGTCCAGAATAATATATTTTATATCTCTCCCATTTGTGGAATATAAAGAAACATACTAAGGCATAGAAAATGGCTAAAGGCAACAGAACCCAACTGGCTTAAAGAGTATACTATGGTGGTAGGGTAGGTGTGGATTTGAAGGCGCAGGACACTCTGATAGAAGGTGTGATGCAGAGTGTGTTAGTGGAATGTTGTAATCAATCACTGATTATTAAAATTATATAAATCAAAGTAAAGTGCATAAGAATACACACACATACAGATATAAAGTCTAAAGGCAAAATTATGTGTTCATGTTTTAATGATTCATGTATTTTTCTCTTATTGAAGTTTTCTTTATCAGAAATCAACATTATCTATTCTTTTACTCTCTTCCTCTCACTAGCACCTCTCACTGCTTCCTGTCAGGATGCTACTTTGTAAAGTATTAAAGGAAACAAGAATCTTAATTCAGGCATTTCAAGTGGCATTTGTAGGAGTAAACGTACAGGGACACATGAATTATGCACCCCATAAGCCAAATTAAATGAAAAAATTGTCTAAGTGTAAAGGGTCAAAACCAATAAACTGAACATAATCGTCTGTGTTCTATCCCTAAAGAAAATTAAATTTTAATGATCCTTAGAGCTCACAGTTCAGGAATGCCAATCTTGCTAATCACAGCGATGACAGTAAAACTCCGGAATTGAGTGAAAAATTAAGCACCCTCTGCAATTTCTGCTTAAGTCCAGGGTGCACTGGTTGCTTCAGGCAAGTTCTCAAGAGTATTGGAATATTGGCCGCCTAAATCAAGTTGTAAGAGGAAGTTTGGAGCCTGCAAAATTATACCTGCTGAATGTTTCATTTAGTCACATTCTTGCAGAATATTACACCAAAAAGAAAATTATATCCTTCAGAATTTGAATTGCTAGTCTCTATTTGTATAAATTCTAGGTAATACTCTCAAAGCTGGGAACATTGTACCAAATAAATTAAGAAAATGATTCAGATATAGAATTGCTACTTTTATTTTTTTCTGTGGATTTGAGTGAAAACTGGAGTTAGATGGGGGAGGGTGACTAGACTATATGTGGAAATAACTCCTAAAAGAAAAATGACCAGACTTCTCTACCCAGGGCATAGCTGCAGGCTCTGTGAGTTTATTATACCTAGTCATATTACAGAACTTACATTTTTTTCAGCTTGAGTGTGGAAATAAATAAATCAATATTCTAGATACTGTTTGTTATTGTTTTTCAAGAAAATATTTATTTGGTTTTGTCTGCCACACATGTTGGTGTTCTGGGCTTACTCATGGATTTGTTTTCAGTGATCATTCCTGATAACATAGACAGTTCCAGAGATAAAGCCCTGATTGGTAGAGTGCAAAGCCATTATTCCACCCACAACATATCTTTATAGCTCATAGTAGAGAGGTTAATATACTTGTCTTCTGTTACCCTACCCCTCCCTATTCTTTGTGTAAGTTTACCTGCAAGAAAGACCCTCCCATTTCTGGGAGGGGTTTTGGGGAGGTTATAAAAGGTTTGGTATGGGGCAAGAAGGGAATTTGCCTGGATGGAGGTTGGAGGAGAGATGGCTGGAAGAAGCTAGACACAGGGCAAGCTGACAAGACCATGCTTAAATAGGTTTAAGATTATAGGCCACACATGTCAGCCAGGTCAAATAATTTTGTTATCTCCTAAAGAAGCCTGCCTGTGAGTGACTTTTCTACCCACCGCTCTCCTGAACCCAGATACCCTCCAGCTGGAGAGGTTTGGAGTCACGTTGCCTGGGACGGCAGAGAAAGGCCCTTCCATTCATCCCATCACCATCCAAGCCCATCCTAAGGGCTCTGATGCAATACCTTCTATTCTATTCGGCAATTCTAAATTAGATCCTTGGCATTGCACATTATCTATGAGCACCACCAAGTGTGATTCCTAAGCTTAGAACCATAAGTAAATCCCTAGTATCTTTGAGTGTGTGTAGACAAAAAAATAAAAAAACACATACATAACTACTTTATGTTTGGCATCCCAAACATATTAATATACAAATTTTAAAGACATCTGAATTTCCCTACTTATGCAAGATTTATTTTCAATAGCTAAGATTTTAAAAAAAAACCTAAGTTCCAATCAATGTCTGACTGATAATTAATATTTGGATAACCAAAATGGAATACTACTAAAATAGTTTAAAAGTTGATATTTTCAATATGGATCAAGCCAGAAGGCATTATTTGAAGTAAAACGAATTATACAAGTTTTTTAATATACCATAGATTTAACTAATATATTAAAGCTAAAAACAATAAATAAACATAAAAACAAAAGAAATATAAGTATCAAACAACAACAACAACAATACGGTAATATGGTGTTTATCTCTTTTTTTGAGTGGTATAATGGACAATGTAAGTCAAAATTTTAGTTGGCCATTTAAATTTAACATATAAATGTTGAATTTTAAAGAGCACACCTTAAACCTGTGCTGTTATATTCTTTTCAATATTTTAAATTCATTTTTATTATTTTAACTTTTGTTTGAAGGATGATAAATGCTTAGTTTAAGGTGTAGGCTATTTCAATATTATAAACTACCACAATTCTTCTAATCCTTTTCCACTGTCCAATGAAATCTCACAGCTTCTGCTCCATTCTGTGCTTAAAATCCAAGGGTCTCTCTGATTTGAACATTGTTCCCTAAGTTTTGTTTTATGTGTGTTTTGTTTTCTCTTTATATATTACATATGAAGAGGTCATGTAGTATTTGTCTATCTTGACTTATTTTGCTTAGAATAAACATCTCTAATTTTATCCATGTTGTAGCACTGAGCAAGATTTTATCTTCTCTAATAAATAAGTAGTACTCTATTGTCAATATTTATCATATGCCTTTTACTGATTTAAAGTTTTTTGACTTATTTGGATTTTTTCCAAATTAAGAGTTTGCCAATTAATTTGTGTATATGATTTGTGTACATAGCTATGTAATGCCTTTTCAAATAACAGTTTTTGTGTGTTTTTTGGATAGATGTTTCTGAGTGAAGTTACTGTATCATATAAAAGTTCTATTTCCACTATTCTGAGGAATCTTTATAAGTTTTATAACAGCAAGACCAAGTTACATTCCCACAGAGAACTTAAAATATGAGGCTTTACTTTGATATTATGTCATTTGTTTATTTTGCTTTAATATTCATTCCAGTTATAACTGAATTCTGAAGACACCATTATGTCAATAACAGATATTATTGACTATGCTTTCAGTAGTGCATTTTAAGGTTTCAATGCTAACATTCAAGTTTTTATTCCATTTTGAGTTGTTTAAATGATGTTAGATCTTGATCCAATTTCATTCTTATACAGATGCCTATTCATTTTCCCCTAAATCATTTGTCAAAGGGCTTTCTTTTTCTGCTTCTGTACTTGTGAACATTTTGTCATAAAGTAAATGTCCATATACACGAAAATTTATTTCTCATCTTTCAATTATACTCATTGATCTGTGTATCTCTATCCCAGCTGCACACTGTATTGACCTCTTTATTATACTTTATTATACTTTGAAGTCAGTCAATGTGATTGAACTGATACCTTCCCAGCATTTCTTTTCTGCCAAATTTACTTTAGCTATTCAGGACTTTTTGTGATTCCAAACACACTATGGTCATGTTCTGCTTTTAGAAAAAATTTCATTGGAATTTTAAAGGGATCATTTTGAAAATAATGATTTGAGTAGCTTAGTCATTGCTTTATGTCTTCTATTTCTTTAACAGTCAATTTTCTATGCACAAGACTTTACCTACTTTGTTAAATTTATTCCTAGGCAAATTTTTGACACAATTGTAACATAATCTTATTTACTTCTGTCCTAAATCATTATATATAAAAATTTGGTAGATATTTCTGTGTTAATTTTGTTCTCTACTATTTTGTTGTTGTTGTTACTTTTGTTTGTTTGTTTTTTAGAGGGCTACACACAGCATAACTCAGTGGTTACTTCTGGCTCTGTGCTCAGAAATTGCTCTTGGCATGCTCCGGGGACCATATGGTATGTCAGAGATCAAACCCAGTTGGTACTAGATCACATACAAAGCAACTGCCCTACCCCCTGTGCTATTGCTCAGGCTCATTTTTCTTGCATTTTATAGGGTCATTGTTTCTAATAGTTTTAATGGATATTTTGGAGTTTTTATATGATTAATATTATGTCATATGAAAATACTGATAGTTTTATTTCTTTTCAATTTGAATATTTATTATTTTTTGGTTTCGCTGTGGTGGACTTTTCATGACTATATTGAGTAAGAGTTGTGACAATATAAATTCTTCTCTTGTGCTTTGTTGGAGGAAAATTATATTTTTCTATGATTTTGTCATATATAACTTTATGCTTATATATAAACATATGCTGTAGTAATATTTCCTTTGTAATATAGTGTTTTAAGATTAATTTAATAGATGCAAAAATTTTAGCAAAATCATAGTGACAAAAATTTAGTAATTCATTAAAAGAATAATAAATCATGAAAAGGACTGACTTATTCCAGAGATAAAAGGGACTCAATAAACACAAGTCAATTTACATTATATATTATATCAAAGGAAGGAAAGATAAGAACATTATGGTTATATCAACAGATGTAGAGAAAGTTTATATAAGCAAAAGTGAGATAACATTAAAAAATGTAATGAAATAGACATTGGGCTTTGCCATGAAATTGGTGTGTTTCGGTTGAGTTTAATAAAAATATACCTATAAAAAGCAAATTATCATATACATGTATCTTTTAAACATGTATTTAGAGATATTGATTTAGAGAAAGAATGAATACAAGGAAAAGTAGTTGAAGAGGCATTTGTAAAGTACTGATGTTTAATTATGAACAAGTAAAAACTTGCATAGAAATGTAGCGTTAGCTGTAGATTAAATTTGCCCATAATCTGATTTCAAAATGAATAAAAATAACAACAAATAATAAACTCTAGTGTCCTTAATAGTTCAGTTTTTCAGATCTATTATGCACTGTGTAAATAAAAAGAATAATTCATTATTCGATTATTGTTTGAATAAGATGATTTTCCATATTAACTGATATCTGATAAAAATAAGTTTTACAAAATTAGTTACAGATATCATAGAGTACCATGAAAAGTTCTTTTTTATAATTTCTCAGTTATTAGCTCTTTGAGTAACAACTTGTTGACCTACAATTACTGAATAATAAACCAAGGCAAACTATGAATTCAAGTTCCCCAATCCCACTCAATACTTTTAGGGGGAATTTTATCATTTTTCTATTGAACTTTCTAAGATGTAATTTATACCTTTTATCAATGACTCCCATAGTAACTGGTAAAAATATATATTTTAAGGAATACTTTACCCCTTAATACCTCTAGGTATATGTAAGAAAATTATCCATTTCTTGGCTTCAAATAACATAATATCACTTGAGAGAAGAGACCCTAGGAGAATATCATTATTAAACTTTATATTATAAGGATATTCATCTTTTTTTTCAGTTATTTCTACTTGTATTTGGGTTTGAAACAAAAATGGGCAAATAATGTTTACATTTTGATTAAGCATACAAAACTTGCTTTTCAAAGCATAATGGTGAGAAATGTGAGCTTTGCACTATGTTCAAACAGACAGTATATTTTAAATTCTGGTCTTTCCTACCAGTTGCTAGAAGACCTTAAGCAAATTTTATTAACTTCCTTGTGCCACAGATGATTCATATTTATACATATAAAACAATAAAAACTTACATTTAAAATTGTGATGAAGATTAAGTGTGTTAATATTTTGAAATTCCGTTGCTTATGGTTACTCCCATTTTCTATATTTTAATCCAAATTAATTTTTTTCTCAAAATCAGGTGATTTTGAGTAATGGTGCAGTGTTTGAGCATTTGCCTTGCACTCGGCTGACCCAGGACAGACCTCGATTCTATCCCTGGCATCCTATATGGTCCCTTGAGCCAGAAGTGATTTCTGAGATTATATCCAGAAGTAATCCCTGAGCATCATCTGGTGTGGCCCAAAAATCAGAAAAAAAATTAAATGATACTACTTAATATATATAACTAAAAATTATACCCAAATTTTACTTTTTAACACCAATTGGTCTCCAATTGGTCTCCATAATGATATAGCTAGAAAAAATAATTCTTACCAAAGTGGAAAATTTGTGTATTGCTTTACTTGGAAATCTGACAAGCTTCTCAGGTCTAAGCCCATTAAATTAGCATAGAGGATCTTAGAATCTTTGGAACACTTGGCTGTTTCATTTTCTCTTTAAAACCATTGACATTTGCATCATTTAAGCAGTTGTTAATTAGCAACATAAATGCAATAAATGTCTAAAATGATCCTTCCTGTTTAAATGTGATTCTTTATTCAGTTTTCAACTTTGTCCACAGTTTAGTTTTAATAGCTTCCTGAATAGCTAATATCTATTAGATAAAAATATCACTAAGACTCTAATATTCTCTCTAAAGTCAGAATTTCAGGCAATATAGTGATTTTGTCAAGTATCATTAAGTATCATTGATAATTGCAATTTACTTTTTAACCTTGATATTTTACAATAAAACCAGATATACCTTGTTATTTTTAGTCACATTAGAAATGTTTTTGAATACTTATAAGTAATTTTAGTAATCAACTCTGATTTTATTTATCTGAAATATCATAGCACTTACAAAAGACTAAATTCTAACCATCAAGTTGTTCTATTGTAAAAAGCATTTTTAGATTAGTACTAAGGATATTCAAATGATTTTTTTCTTTTAGATTTTAAAAGGCATCATTGTTTAGTACATGAATGAGGAAACTTCGTCATATCATCAAATTAGAGCTTCATCCTAATTTCATCCAATTTTCTGTAAGTATAGTTTCATTCTTATTCTCTCTCAGTTAAGTACAAAGAACCCAACAATGTTCAACTGTGAAAGATAGTCCTCAGTTTTACAACCATGTCTAAGTCATTAACCTTTGTAAGCAATGAATAAATAAATCTTTCAGATTTCAGAAAGCAAGCTTCTTCTACCCTTCTTCAACTTGGTTTAGGTTCTACTTTTTTGTTTAATGTATGTGATAAACGTAAGAACATCAAGGAGATAAACTTTGGAGAAAGAGTGCATAATATAAAAAATCGTCTCTCAACTGATGACAAAAGCTGCACTGGTAAAACAAGAGTAGCTGTGACGTTTTATAAGTTAGAGCATGATAAAGTCCAGTAGTTAGTTCATGACTGTCTAAATTTATGTACAGAAATATTTTTCCTAATATTCACTTTCAATATCATCTATTTCTCAGTGATACTTTTATTCTAGCATTATAATTTCTTTTCGCACTTGCTACTTACATCGTATCTTTTATCATGATATGCGAATCGCTTTCTGAAGACATCTTCTATTAAGGAAATCCAATTGCTCAAGGACAATATCTCTCCCTAGAAGCAGTCCATATCAATTGCCATTTTTTGCAATAACCACCCTTTATGTAATTCTTTTGTTTTTACTTTTTTACTCAATATTTGTGTCTTCAATAAACTGTCTGCTAATATCCCAGTCCACAAGGTTATGTTTAAAAAGGGGCATTTTTATGCTAATTAAATCATTATAATCATTAAATTATATTAAATCATTATATTGAATCATTAAATCATTCTTAGTGAATGAAAGTAGTATTATATAGAAGGATAGATAATGATGTTTTGTTTCCTTTCACCTTTGAAGAAGACCAACCATAGGTAAATTTATGAAGAAGAATATCTAAGTGACTTTTTACTTTTTACTGCAGAATATGATTTCATATTGATTTTAGACTTATATTCTGATGCTAATAAGTCACCGATTTCATAATATTTTCAATACATGAGCTTCTCTGACTTTATTTTTTATTTATTGAGAACAGTCATCAATAAACTTTAACGTGTATCTCAAGTTAATGTTGATTTTCTTTATTATGACCTGGAGCACACTTTTACATTTTTATCTTTTTTGAGCTACAGTTTCAGCAGAAATAAAATTCTCTTTTGAGTAAGGCACAGGAAGTGATTCAACTGTCAAAATTTAGACCACATGCTTGTTGCAAACACAATTAACTTTGATAACAAGAGGACAATTAGGACCATCAAAACCATGTGTTATTCTCTAAAGTTGAACAGATTGACAATCATTAAACAACTCTGTCCAATGAAAGAAAGAAGAGTATTACATCAGAAGAATATTGAGGTCAGTTACCAGATTAAAGTAAAATAGACAGTGAAGAAAAAATGACACCTATGCATTACTAGCACACAATTGTATATTTTAATAATTTCATCTAAATGTTTAAATTTAATCTTAAAGAGAAAAATAAAATGAGATGGCAGCTATTAAGTACTAGTCAAGCTCTAATTGCTGTTGTGTTTTAATTTTACAATCTCATTTAAACTAGGATTCTGTGACTTGGGAACTAAAAATTTATTAAATTGTGATTTTATAATTATACTGATATATATTTTATATATTACAATTATATATTTTACAAGTGAGGCCCAATGCACTACAATAAATTTTGAGATTAATATATAGTAAATAGTATTATATATTTATACTTGCATGGTGTCTATCAAATTTCTATAACTAAATTAAATTTCTTGACCTACATATATACACTTCTGTGATATATTAACTTTTGCTTAATATTTGCTTTTTTAATCTAAAATTCTATATTATTTATAAGCTTTGTCTTGTATTAAATTCAGGAGTGAAAATACAGTTTTGCCACTACAATATGCATGTCATTTCAGGAAAGAAGCTTTGAAATATAGTGCTTTTCTTGCCATTTATATGATATATATTTAAGACAATAGAGTAATCCTTAATTAACATTGTCCTATAGATTCTGATAAACTGGAACTAAGTAAAATAACATTTAACCTAAAAAGATTCTCAAATAACATTGGTACATTCAATGTCTTCCAGGATTTATTTGTTTTTTTCAGTTAAAAAATAGCATTGAATAAAATTATATTTGGGAATCTATTTGCTAACAATATTCCAGAATAGTACTAGTTTGTATACCAGAATGAAAATAGTTTAACGGAGTCATTAAAAGATATTTAAATAATTATCAAAAATTAAAAGGTCTTTTGAGCCACTGCTTTCAAAGTGGCTCCTGCATTGAACAGCCAATTTGCTTAACTGAGAATTACAGGGGTGCCTTAATTCCCTGAGTAGCATCTGAAATACCTCTTACAAAATAGAAAATACTGTATTTTTTGTACTGTAAAATGCACTTTCTTCCACTCATAGTGTGTTTTATGGAGTGAATGCCATATGGTGCTGAAACCTGAATGCAGGGGAGGAGAGCATCTAAAAATCTATGTGCGTCTTCTGGTCGAGTGCATCTTACAGAGCAAATCACAATTCTTACCTTTAAATCATAGTTTCTCCACACTATTGTAATCAAAATGCCTTGTATTGGCTTAAGGAAAAAACTCATAAATTTGTAAATTTATCATCCCACACATATATGGATGGCAAATTTATAACGAAGATAGTAAAACTATGTGAAGAGCAGAATAATTATTTGCAATGAATGGTTTGGGAAAACTAAAAGTTACATGTATAAGAATGAACGTTGATCACTACCTTATATCATAGATAGAAATCAGTTCAAAAGAGATTGAATTTTTATGATGGAAACCAAAATACTAATACTTTATGCGCTTTAATATTGATCTTAATGCTGACTTTGTGAACTCCCTTTGAAGGCAAAGAAATGTAAATTGAAAAGAAATGGACCGCATCAAGATAAAAAGGAAGAATTTCTAGTACAAGAAAATACTTTGCTAAGAGGGAAAACATCTTCACCAACACAGAAAATAAAAAGTTATATATTGTATTTGGAGATTGCTCCCAATTGTGCTCAAAGCTTTCTTCTGACTGCAATCAGGGATCATTCCTGGCAGTGGGAACCATAAATGTTGGTGCTATTATGATTGGGAGAGCCAGAGAGCCATATACTATTGCCCATATACAGCAGAAAAGAAAAAGGGAAACGCTAGAATTAAAAATTAACTAAGGGAAATAAGTAAAATATATTAAAAATAAAAAAGAACCAAGTATAGGTGATCTATTGTACATTAGACTCTGATAATATTAAAATGATTTGTAGATATCAATAAAACCATTGTATACATGTTAATATAAAACTGTTATACCTTAACTTCCTTTTGAGGGAAACAAAACAATTGAACAAACAACAAAAACTCTTCTGAAAAATATTGAAAGGCACCGGAGTACTGCGAACGCCACTCAAAAACACCAACACTCGAAACTCATGAGCAGGGGGTTTATTGTTCAAGCATATGCAGGGGCAATCAGCATAGCCATAGACCAGAGGCTGAGAGCCCCCAATCAGTTATAACAATTATAACAAGCCCCAATTATAACAAGCCTTTATATAGCTTTTCAGACAGTGGAAAATTACAGTAGGGTTGTCCATTTCAGGAAGTACGTGACACTTGACATTTGCTCAGTTACATTTTTTTTATCTTTATTTAAACACCGTGATGTCAAACATGATTATAGTTGTATGATTACAGTCATGTAAAGAACACCCCCTTTCACCAGTGCAATATTACCACCACCAATTTCCCAGATCTCCCTCCTCCCCACCCCCCTACACCTGTACTCGAGACAGGCTTTCTACCTCCCTCATTCATTCACATTGTTATGATAGTTTTCAGTGTAGTCATCTCTCCAACTGCACTCTTCACTCTATGTGATGAGCTTCATGTCCTGAGCTGCACCTACCAGCCCTCATCTCTCTTGTCTCTGAGATACTGTTAAAAATGTCTTTCATTTTTCTTAAAGCCCATAGATGAGTGAAACCATTCTGCGTCTTTCTCTCTCCCTCTGACTTACTTCACTCAGCATAATAGATTCCATGTACATCCATGTATAGGAAAATTTCATGACTTCATCTCTCCTGATGGCTCAGTTACATTTTTCCAAGATTTAGATAACCACAAGTCACAAGGTTTGCAACAGTTAAAACGTATCTTTTGGTCCAGGGCAAGTTCTTGGAATGTAGGAAGGAATGGGGTCCAGGGCATTAAGGGAGAGTCCTCAGAAAGCTGCAGAGAAAAATTATTTTATTTCTTTTACCTTTCATTATATGGCAGTTTACAAGATTGTCAGGGATGGGAGAATGGGGCTTGGAGTGTGAGAAATCAGATAAAATGATATAATTTTATAGTGATATTTGGCAATTATTTTTAAATTTTTCTTTATTGAAACTACAAAGTCCTTTATATTTGAATTTCAGATATACAGTGAATCAGGGTCATTCCCACCACCAGTTTCAACCTTCCTTGATCCCAGTTGACCTCTGTCACATACATCACTCACCTTATCCTCTTCATTCTCCTTTCCTGTATACAGTGTCCCTAGGCCTGCCACATACTGAAATGACATACAATCTATCCAGTGCCATGCTCATAGTCTGAGGAGTGAGGCGCTGCAGTCTTTTTTGGAAATGCTTATCAAGACCTATAGCCCTGTAGTTCTTTTGGTCCCTCAAATTGCTTTTATTCTCAGATCCTCTGGGTGAGAACTACTGCTTTTCTGCCATCTTCCAAGGCACAGATGAGGGGTCAAAGAAGATGAGGGGTCAATTAAGCCTCTTCTGAGACTTATTTTATAGGTTGCTGATCTCTACTCCATTGACCCATTTTCATATTCTCATATTGGTAGTATTCATATGGCCAATTAAATTTAAGAGATAACCTGGCACCCATTTTTTTCTCCTCCATATTTCCAAAGGAACTGAGCATTTTCAAAGACAAACATATAAATAAAATGATCAGTAAAAATATTTAAAGGAGACCATTGTGAATAGACAACAATATGAACAGGAAATGCACTCTAATGTGCTATATAATTTTGGGGGGGGTAACACTTGGTGGCACTCAGGGGTTACTCCTGTCTCTGTACTCAGAAATCGCTCCTAGAAGACTAGGGGGACCATACGGAATGACAGGAATCAAACCAAGGTCATCGGGGGTTGGCAGCGTGCAAGAAAATTGCCCTACCACTGTGCTATCCTCCGGCCGCTGCTATAAAATTATTTTATATCTACTGACCTAATGAACTATGTCTCTCAGGGAGCTTTAAAATTAAACTCATGTAAAGAAAATGAAGTATATAGGCTTGATTATGGCAGGGCTAAAAAAAATAAGGCTTAATTTGATATCATAGCTAAAGAGATGATAAAAAGTTAAATTGGAAGAAAGATGTATCTTGGGGAATGTAGTTATAATTAAGTCTAGCTCTTATTACATTTAAAAACTAAGTTATAAAATTTTAATAAGGCATTTTGGACCATACCTTGTGTTATATGCTCAGGATCTATTTCTAGTGATTTGGACAAAAATAATATTTGAAAATACTCAGAAGACCATACTTGCACTAACGGCTCAAAATGGGGCTGACAGCATGCAATACAAGAGTTGATTTCTCTAATATCTACCCAGTGAAAAATAAATTATAATTTATTTATAAATTAATACTATTTCAAATATACATAACCAAAAATAATAAATGAAATATTCAATGAATGTTAATAGGTCCACTTTCTCGAAAGCTCAATGCCCTCATTATTATTTCCTTCTTTAATTCTTTCTTTCTTTGATTCTTTCTTATTTTTTATACAGCTCACTTTATTAAATATGAGATTTATATATTGCTTGAATTATAATTCCTATTGAATTGGTGAATGCATAATTTTTGGGGTGAGTGCATATTTTCCCTATAAGTTTATAACAAATAATAACTTGTTATGTAGAAAAATATAATCAAAATAGACAAGTGTCATATTTTGTTATCCTTTCCTATCTTATTCCTGGCTCCAATTTCAGGGACCAATCAGGTGAGTTTGAGTATCATATGGGATTCTGGTGAAAATGCCTGAGTCAGTCGTCTGTATGCAAAGTATCTATTTATCTTCTGCACTATGTGTGATCATGACATATATTTATTTTTCTGAGCAGATATTTTTGTAAAGTAAATTCATGTAACTCTATAATAATAAATTTGACAGTGATAAAAAAGTACTATACTTAAAACCAAGACAAGTGCATAATTAACCAAGCCAATCTTCGAAGAACATATAGCCTTGATAAAACATATTTCCTTTTTAAATTCATTTTATACTGATGTTTAAAGATTACTCAATGTGTATTATATACTTGAATTTTGAATTAGCATTGCATAAACATTTTAATTTCCTTCCATTAGAAGTGTAAACAATTCTAAATTTATTCTCATCTTTCAAAATACTGATCTTGAGGTCGGAGCAGTGATGGAGCAGTAGGGGATCTGCCTTGCAAGTGACTGACCTAGGACAGACTGCAGTTCGATTCCCTGGCATCGCATATGGTCCCCCGAGCCAGGACCAATTTCTGAGCGCATAGCCAGGAGTAACCCCTGTGCATCACTGGATGTGGCCCAAAAACCAAAAAAAAAAAAAAAAAAAACATAAAACAAAAACTTATCTTGATAAATGAACAAATAAAGCTGAGGTATCTAATACATTTCAGAATTTCAAATTTAATACATCATATGTATTAAGGAATTAATATGATATTAATTAATATGATATTAATATGATAAGGAATTAAATGATTGTTTTAGTATAGGTAATATAATCATTTACCAGCAAATTATTAAATTTAATCTTCTAATCTGAAGGGAGTTTTTTAGCAAAGTATCACCAAAAATTGCTTTCCACTTGACATTATTTGCAGGCTGGTTTATTGCTTACAATTAGAAAATGTGTTTATATGATAATTGTATTATTATTTTATATAACAAGACATCCTACCCTTAATATGCAAAGCCAATATTTTAAAAGATTCATTTTATTGTAATTAAATCAATCAATTATTTTTGTTAATTGGTGAAGACACATAGATCATTTTTTTTCACAAGGAAGTTTCTTTCTCTATGAAGCTTATTCCTTGTTAAGTGTCAAAATTGACATGGTTTTAAGACAGACTTCCTTCATGAATTCCCCACACCTGTCAGAGAATTTTATTCTGCTATTCAGAACTAAAAGTTGTCTAATTTATTCTTCTTTTATGTTCACTTCATCAGTTGAAATGTCTTTTATGCTGTCAATACTATTTGGCAATATATCTTTTGTATTTTACTGTTTCTCTCCATATATATTAGAGTTCCTGTTTGTACCAGAAAAAGCAAATAGACCAGAGTGAACAACTTAAACTTCTCTGTGAATTAACAAAGTAAGAATTTTTTAAGAAACACAAATGTTTATTATTTATGCCACAGTGTGATGAAATGAAATAATCCTGGAAAGCTATTCATTAGTAAATATATAAGAACATAGACTTATATACTTCTTAATAAGTATGTTTTTTTAGGAAAAGTAGTTTTTATTAGAGTGAGAAACAATGGTTGATAAAATAAAAATTCCATATCTGCAGAAAATCTCATTGGTATTAAATATACAATTCTCCAGAGACTTTCAAAAATCAAAAAATTGTTTCTCTAATAAATTTAGTTGATTTTTGTGCAGTGAGAAGGAAAAAAGAAACAAATTTTCTGAGCATATAACATTGCATTAAACCATTCTCTTGAAATATATACAAGTAACAGGGTTGTTATGATGTCATTGTTAATTTTATTTTTGTCAATTAAATGTTTTTACAGAGAATTTTTGTACATACCTAGCATATCTCTTTGCTTACCAATGCTTTATTTGATCATCTATGTTATATATGCAATAAATCATATTATATTACTTTGCTGTACCCAATTAATAAATAATTGACTTAATTTATATGTAAATAAAATTACTATATTTATAATTATGGCAATATTTGAGAAGCAGTAGTTATTGACAAAGGATAGCAATATTTATTGATTACATTTCTTTAGATCTTATTAAATGTATGTATGCTTATAGATTTACATAATTAGTTAAGTGGTAAAAATACTCATTTAATTTATGAAGAAATGTGACTATATTTAAGTTGATTTTTAAATAAATGACTTTACTAATAGTATCTTAAATATAAAAAATTTTAATTTTCTGGAAGTTTCTTTTCAAGGAAAAATCCTACACAAGTAGATAATGTTCGACATCACCCATATCATTGGACTTAAGATAAAAAAATAGTTTCTATCTTTAATGACTTCTATTCTTCACTTTAAAGATTGTCATAGTGTGGGGCTGGAGATATAGCACAGCAGTAGAGGTTTTGCCTTGCTCACAGCTGATCCAGGAAGGATGGTGGTTCGAATCCTGAATCCTGGCATTCCATAGGGTTCCTCATGCCTGCCAGGAGTGATTTCTGAGCTAGGAGTAACCTTTGAGTACCGCTGATTGTGACCCAAAAACAAACAAACAAAAAAAATGTCATATTGTAATGAGATTTAATTTCCTAAAAAAAAAAACAAAAAACTTTTTTTCTTCAGAACATTTAGTGTATTCATTCATTATCATTAATTTTGAATCATGGAGTCTAAGGATATTATGGAGAAGGGTGAGGTAAAGGAGATATTAAAATGTTAGAAAACTATTGTGAAATACTGAGAGCATGTAATCATTCTGTGAGGTTCTGAATATCAAGCTTGAGTATACATATGTGACCTGGGAAAGAAATGTATGCAAATTTAAGGAGACATTTCATTTTATTTTTTAATATGACTTATATTGTTATAAACATGTTAAAGTGATGACTGTCTTAGTATTAACCTCTGTTTTCTCTACATAGTTTGATTTTCTTATAAAAAAAAGACACATGCAACACGTGTGCACCTATACTGCATACATGTCAATGTGCTAACCAATTTTTTTCTGGGAAAACATGGCTTAAAATGAAGATCACACATCGGTATTTTGAGAAGGAGGAAAGAGAAAATAAAAAGCACCAGACAATAGAAGTAGAGCGAAGTAGAAGGAAAACCCAAATTAAAAATATGATCATATTAAAAATATGATCTTGGGGCCGGGTAGGTGGCGCTGGAGGTAAGGTGTCTGCCTTGCAAGCGCTAGCCAAGGAAGGACCGCGGTTCGATCCCCCGGCGTCCCATATGGTCCCCCCAAGCCAGGGGCGATTTCTGAGCACATAGCCAGGAGTAACCCCTGAGCGTCAAACGGGTGTGGCCCAAAAACCAAAAAAAAAAAAAAAAAAAAAACACCATCGTGAAAGTAAAGGATCCTGATCATGAGCAAAGTCTAGAGTTGATCCCATGACAGTATGCTCCAAGGACAGAGAAACCCCATATCTCTTAGGCCAAGTGAATTCCTTTTCGAATGACCCCAATATTTACTGTGCCAGGGCAGGAGGGAAAAAAAAAATACAAAAAGCACAAAATCTTGGTTATTTTTATATAAATATATATATTACCTTTGTATTATGAACAACTCTGTAAACCACAGTGTCTAAAATGAAGAATTTTAATTTAAAAATAACAATAACAACAACTTGTATCTCTATAAGACACAGATTCTAAAATATTCTAGGACAATCATTTTCTACCTTTAACTATTTTGTTGCATTCAAAGTGAATTAGGTGGGAATATTGCACTGGTGAAGGAGGTGTCTTTTTTTTCTTTTTCTTTTAATTTTTATTGAAACCATTGTGAATTACAAGTCTTTCATAGTTGGATTTCAAGCACCGTGAAAGTAAATTGCGGCCATGCCCACCACCAGTGTTGGCCTCCTTTCACCAAAGTTCGCAGCATGTATCTCATACCTCCACACTTAGCCCCCTGGCCTGCCAGTGCAAAAGGTCCATTTTAAGTTTAGATTGTGCTAGTTTGATTCCCTTGATTATATTGTCATTGACGTTGGCTTGGATATTTAGTTCTGATATTTTTTTTCCTCCACCAATGCATTTAAGACAACTAAAACCAAAATAATCTCTTATATTCAAGGAGCAGTATGACAGCTAGCAGAGAAGGGGAAGAAAAGGAGGAGGAATAGAGGAATTTGCTTGATAGTGTGATGGCATAAAAACGTTGGAGGTGAGCAGGTGAAACATGGCCACATCTAAAAGTCTGAAGTATATCTTTAAGCATCTATCATCCTTCTAAAGTATACGGTTTATGTTCCAGCAGCAGTTCCACATCTAGTGTCAAATTCCCTTATCAGTATCCCCAAGTTCATTCCCACCCCCTCCTCTAAACCACAGTCTGCCCCTTGACAAGCATATTTTTGAGTTTGGTTACTATGATTTGGATCTTCTGCTTTGGTGTTGACCGAAGACACCAAAGGAGGTGTCTTTTTTAATTACTGAATCCCAACTACTGTTTATAATCTTGGAGCTTAAATAAAGATATTAATTAAAAATAACAAAAGCAAAAACAAAGTGAATTAGGCAGTCCAGGGCATGGAAGGTAGGGGAATGGGCAATTAAATTCAAAAGGTTGTGAAAACAAGATATGAAAAATAATTCCAGTTAACTCCCCTCTATGGGATTCTATGTCAAACCCTCAGGCCAGGACCCATTCAAACACATCAAAGGATCATTCATTAAGAAACAGAGAAACCTTCAGAAATCAAATCCCACATCCATTCCACCCTAGTTTCATTTTTTTTTTTTTTAGTTTTTGGGTTACACCAGGCAATGGTCACGGGTCTGTATTCAGTCTTTGCACTTTGGAATTAGTCCTGGCACTACTTGGTGAACTATACTGGACGCCAAGGATTGAACCCTGGTCTTTGGGTGAGTGCAAGGTAAATCAGTGCTTTAGCAAGTATTCTATTTTTCCAGACACAGCCATTTTCTCTTGACCTATAATACTGCATGGAGGTTTTGTGCCCCTCCCCCACACTCTTTCCCTCTCTTTCGTTTGGTTTTCAAAGGAATTATCAACTGTTGGCTTATAAAATCTGAAAAAAAGACATAATATAATCTTTGCAAAATTAAACCGTGCATTTCAGTGAGGTTCTATCAGGATGCCAACCCTGCTGTAGAATTTCCTTTCCTACTACACATACCATTTTGAAGTCAGCAAACCCCTTAGGTAGAGTATTGCATAACTAATGACCTTCATAATTTCCCAGGCGCTCTCCACTCTCTGGAGAAGTCCATGTCCACTCTTGAATGTTTCTTTTTTCTCAGAACTTTTAGTTTGTCTATATATTTGCCATACCTGGAGGTATTAAGAACTGACACCAGATTGCACTCAGGTATCATTCCTGGCAATGCTGGGTACTGAACTTTGATCGGCTGTTTGAACAAGGTCATCCCTGCTGTATTATTTCAAGCCCCTGGTATTTTGGATTAGTAATTAAATTTTAGAGTATTCATGTAAATATCATTGTTTTCTTAATTGTAAGAACATGATTCTCGAAGTGCATTTTGTTTTGTTATTCTAGATCAGTTTATACATCTCCAGTGAAAAGCATAATTTCAATGCTCAAATAGTAATTAACAATAAAATATTTCTGGATAGATTGCCTTCCTATTAACAGTATCTAGTATATTTTTGTATTTCTAGGAGGAATTTACAATTTGGTAGTAAACCCATGAGTCTAAGATAATACACAATTGGAATTTGTATATTCACTTTCTTTAGAGTGAATAGCAGTGGACAATTAATTTCAGCTTATATAAATCATATTTCCATTGCTCATTTTAATCCACTTTAGAGGCTAATTTGGAAGAGAGACTATATTAACCTACTGCTCAAAGATAATTGTTGAATGTATTCCAAGAGTTTGAAATCATCTCATTATGGGTATTGCTATTTTCTTATTTCCATTGAAAGCAATAAAAGATATAATGCTAAGTAGATTGAGGTAATTATTCTAGGAGAACATTAAAAATTGGCTCTATGCATTTAATCTGTGTCTTACACATATTGTGATAACAGAAATATAATTTGATTATTATAACTATATTGAATAACAAATACTTCTAAAAGTTTTTGGGAAAGATTGATATAAAGTAAGAAATAGGTAAAATATAAATTATACAGAAATGATTGCCTTGCTAGTAAAATACCATGTGAATAATTGTGTATTAAAAGGTTCAAATGTCTTCTCATTTTCAGATTGTGACTCCTGTCATAATATACTTTTTAGTATTTTTATTTTGTTGTTAACATCTTATAATCTTATTATAATCTTGTCATATAATATTAATGTCAATATAGAATTTAATGGAAATAAAAGTAATTTTTATGGCATACATTTATGGTGGTCTTCCTTAATTTTACATTTTAATATAATCATGCTCACAAACAAAAGTGAACAAAGGCTACAGGGTTATAGACAACAAAACAATTAACTTTCTCATTAACAAGTTTCACAAGGTGTATGAGTTTTAAAAAACAACTGTAGGTTCAAATCTTTATATATGAAAGATTAAATCATAAAGTGTTGGCTGTCATTTCAAGTTATAACTTGTTCCAAATTCACAGAATCTCAGATATACCCTGCAAATTGAAAATAAAAATGGCCTTGGGAAGCAATTTTAGATGCCTAAATAATTAGCATAAATCTTGAAATACAGTGATAATTGCTTCTATTGTTTAGAAATTTTTCTTTATTATTTTTGTTATAGCAGACTATAAATTTAAGAATATTATAGAAAAACACAATTTTCTCTTGCCCTTTACCTTCAATGCATCTTTGCAGTTCCAAATTTTAATGGAGAACATATATATGTAAACAAAGAAGAAAAATATGAGCAATTGGCATGAAATAGATGAACTAAATAAGGGAAGAGGTAGCTGGAAGGAAAAACCTATAATCCTAGATAAATTTGATGAGCAAATGATGACATAATTGCAGGAATAAAGATCTACAGCTTCTAATTCTATGCTAAAAGAAATGCAGACCATCACATTTGGCTATGATTTATGAGATAAGAATCAAATAAACTGTATGTATAAAATAAAGTTCTTATTATGAGGGTTTATGTTGAAATAAATATAATAAATGATATTTAAAATTAAACATTTTATTTTTTCTATTAAAATGAGGATAGAAATGACAAAATCAGAAAGTTAGTTCTGAAAATATCTTGCTATCTAACATATAACTACTATCTGTCAGATTATTTAGGATTTGCAAAAATAGTTAAATTCTGCTTTACAAGTGCTGACCTGATTAATTAGAAAAGACACCTTAGTAAAGATGAGACATTATAATATTTTAATTTTAATTTACTCAAAATTAAAAATTCAGAGGAAAAATAACAAGTTAAGAATCAAAGAAACATAGGAAACAATGTATATAAATTTACCATTTGATTTATATTTCTCTTAAAATGTCTTTGAATTCCAGAAAAAAAATGCTTCAGATCTTGATAAATTCAGATTTCAAAAAGTAGAGTTGATAAGTTATCTGGATTTTTGGCTAGTCTATCAAAATTTTATTTAAGTTAATTGATCATAAATGATAGGGATGTATCTCAGTTTTAAGTAATTATTTGACATCTCAACTTTTTAGCTATTTAAAATTAGCAGGAGAAATAAAAAATAAAAATAGTTATTAAAACTTTAGTTATTTTAGGGGGCTTTAGCAATAGAACAGACAGTAGGGTGTTTGCCTTGCACACAACCAACCAAGGTTCAATCTCTGGCATTCCATATGAACTTTCGAGCCTGCCAGGAGTGATTCTTGAATAATCCCAGGAGTAATGCCAGAAGTAATCCCTGAGTTCTGCTGGGTATTTTCCCAAACAAATAAACGAAAATTAAATGTAAGAGGCCTGAAAGATAGCACAGTGGTAGGGCATTTGCTTTGCACGCAGCAAATCCAGGATGGATGGTGGTTCGAATCCCGACATCCCATAAGATACCCCAAGCCTGCCAGGTGTAACCTCTGAGTGCCACTGGGTGTGACCCCCCCCCAATTTTTTTAAAATTTAAAAATAATAAAAATATTTAGTTATCAAAATTTTTCCCTAATAATGAATTATTTATGTAAATAAATAATTAGAAAAGTAGAAATGATCGAAGTGAAAAAAGTAGATGCCAAAATTATGAGTATATTTAATTATATTTTAAAAAGAGTAAAAGAAAATTATTAAGATATTCAGAGGTTCATTATAAAACAGATTGATGGGAAATACTAAACAGAGTAAGAAGCATCAAGAATAGAATTTGAATATTTGCACTGGGCCAGCTCCATAGACTCATTCTTTTCTCGAAAGAGATGTATACAAACATTAAAAATTATGGATATACCAGATACTCTGGTAATCTCCCGGGAGAAGGTGGGCCAAGCTCCTGCTTTGGTGAAGCCTATGACCTTGCTTAAATCACTCATCTACAATTCTCTGCAGAGACACCAATCTGACCAAATTCTACGTGATGATAGTATTTAGCTGATATCACCGGGACTAATTTTAGAATGAGTAGGAGCAACCTCCTCTCTGCATTCTCCTACTTCTGGGAGATTTTGCAGCTGAGAAAATGCCTAGACTGACCTCGCAGAGCCAGGAGTAACCCCTGAGAGCCACCGGTTGTGACCCCAAAACAAAACAAAAAAAAAAAGAAAAAAAAAGAAAGAAAGAAGAAAGAAAGAAGAAAATAATGTTCCAAGAATTCTAGATTCCGTAGCTTACATGGTTGCAGCTGTTGGGTGTGTCTGAGGACTTTGGAAAGTATGAAAAGGTGGAGGAGGCTGCCCACACCCACTCCAGGCAACGCCCCGGAGATCTCAGTCAAAACGACAGCATACCTGGAGTTTTGGTCAGTTAATCACTGCATTGGTAAAGCAGTGAAATTGGGACATTGGCTTGGCATAAATTGTGAGTTTCAGCAGAGGGACTTGGCCCACTTCGCCTCCCAGTTTTCAGCATTGAGGTCAGTGTAGCTATGATATTTTGTGACTTGGTTTATAACTTTTTTGAGAATAAAATGCTGAAAAGTGAACATGATGGCAATTACTAGATATGTTTGTGGCACCCAGGGTTTCTGCTCCAGAAATTTCTTTTATTAGTTGAATGATGCTAATGTGATTTATACCTCAGCCAGCCCTACTTCATCACCTTTACATAGATGAGTGCATGTGTGTCACATGATTATAAAAAATACACCTCCAGTTTTATTTTTGCTTCATAACTTATCTAGGTATCTATACATTTATCTCATCCATAACAGCAAAAAAATCACATGTCTGTTTAAAGTATGAGAAGTTTGTGTCAATCTTTAAAAAAGACTGAACACGTTTTTATCAGTCTTTCTATCATTTTTGGATCATGTGATATATGTTGTTTGTCATAATTTTGGATTGTATCCTATTTCTAACAGAGCAAAAGCACCTTTATACATAACAAAATTCAGCTGTATAATAAAAGCAATTTTATTTTTTATTAAAACATATACTCCTAATCCTGATTTGATTTAAAAAATCAATATAGTTTTTTTTAATGTGTATTCATCACTTAAATTTGAAAGTAGTGTCTTTCATTGACCCTTTCCTCTTTCTAAAGAAACATACACATTCTTCCTGGCTTATGCAATTCACCTAGTCTGAGAAAAGTAAAATGAAACTTAGCCTGTGTTCATTCTTATATTTGTTGAGGTGAATAATTCTGCAAGTGCTTTGGATACAGAACTAACATTTATAACTGTTTGAATTAATCACTGATAGCTGTTGGAATCTAAACAATAAGAGAATTTGGAACAGCATCTACCCTTCACAGCTAGACCAGATTATATAATTATATATATCTGCATATATATATATATATAACCTATCCTATTAATAGACTCTACTAGAATAGGGGAACATCTGTGTATATTCTATCAGATCGTGAATGGAAACTGGTTAGGAGGCTTTCTTTTCTCTAATTTACCTTCAAGGCATCTGTGGAGTTTCTTCATAACACATTCTTTTTGGAATGAATTCCATCCCAGAATTCCATCTCTAAGCCTTTATCTTCTCCATTGTTTTAAAATTATTTTTTGTTGTAAAAATTTCAAGACAAATTTTAATCTCTGTTCTACTGTTATTTCTCAGTTGCCTTTGTTGATATTCCTGAACTCACATATTTTCCTAAAATGAAAAACAACATAATGGAACAAAATCATCTTCTACTAATAAGAAGCAGATTGATGAATATCAAAATGTAATCCGGTGTAATATGAGAGAGTAACTTGTTTTCTATTTGTAACTTTTATTATTTTGTTCTTGTTTTGGATTGGTGTGAAAATGAGAAATGAAATTATATTAATTTATTTTAATATATTTAGCCACATGTATTATTGACTTGAAAGTACATTGATATCTTACCAATTTAAAATATTCATCACATTGATAACATCTTTCAGTTACTGTTCTAAATCTTTCTCTCTCTATTAGGCTTCTCCAAGGGGTCCATGTTTTTCTACATTTATTATTTGAATAAAAATTGTTAAATGAGTACATTTTAATAAGAAAAGGCTTAACAACTTAAAAAGTAAATATAATAAAATGACCTATGAATCTAGGATAGACTGTATATTTATATATCTGACTTATTTTTTATTACTCTTCTTGTTTTAAATTTTCATTCACTTTTACTTTTAAATTTCCTTCTACCTGAAATGTTCCTTTTCTTTTTATTATCTAATTTAATTCTAAATTAATTGAATCTCATCATTTAAATTCTAACTCAATTTTATTTTCTTAATATGGATTTTTTAAATAATTATTTTTATAATTAAAATAAATATTTTAAATAATCTAAAAAATTGTCTTTAAGAGAAGTGCCATAGTTTATTTTACTTGAATTTATAAGTATTTGATTAAGGTCTTGTAATGTATTAGCTTAATAAATGTGTCTTTTAAGTTCTTTCTTTTATTCTTTAAAACTGATGTGATTATTGGTTTATAATGGACACAGTAAATATGTTAAAATAAGTTCTTTCTTCTGTAAATTATGGGCAACTTTCTCAAATAATATGATAAAAATGGCTCAATGAACACATTTAGCTCTTTAAAATTATAGACTAATTTTTTATTAAACTTGAAATAAAGTATATGACCCAAAACAAAAAGTATATAAAATTAAAATATAAAAATACATTATAATATCATTTTTAAATAGTAACAAGTTGATTTTTTAATTATATCATTATTAGAATCACCAATATACAAATGAGAAAGAAATGTTGCTTTAGGAATTATGAAGTTATACCAAGGTAAGCTATTGCTTCACATTATTCCAAAATGTCACAATTTAATCATCAGGCAATATAAATAAAGCATGCTCTTTTACATGGCAGGTGTGATGAAAAAGTGAAGATTAGGAGGTGGCAACATGATCCTGAATTCTCCAAGTATATTTGTCATAATTACTGAAGTGATTATAAGAGGAAAACAAATGGATCTAAATCAGAAAAGATGTGGTGACAGGAATAGTGAGAAAGGATGCAGACTTGAAAATGTCAGACTAGTTTGAAGATTGAATAAAGGTCCTGCAGAAGTTAGAATTGACAACAAAAGATCATTTTTCCATGGCAAGTAAACAAGACATTACAGCTTTACTGATTCATTTTGGACTATTAACATTCAGATAACATATTTGTACTGTTAATAATTATGGTGTTTTTTTTTACAATAGCAAAGAGAAAATAAGTTATAGGGTCACAGAACCATTAAGTAGCAAAATAACAACTTCAAATATTCTTCTTGATTTCCAAATGTCTATTCTACCAGCTTATATTTCCAACTACAGTAAGACCTAATGACCTGCCTATATTTCCAACTAAAGTAAGATCAATGAAACTGGCACAAAATTTTATTTAAACATCTTACTTTTTTTTTTTACAACAAACTGATATAAATTTCTCCACAATTTCTTCTATAATAATATACCTTACACTCCAACCAAAATATTGCTTCCTAAAATACAAATTTTATTTCTTTAAGTATTTTGAGAAGGTGGACTATTTACAAATAAATCAAAGGTCCTTTCCATCTCACCTAAACACATAATTAATTACTTTTTGCACTATTTTATCAGTGTCTTCTCAGATGCTTCTTCATCGATGTACTTAGTTTTCCGGCCTATGACTCTAAGCTGCACTACGTGTCTCTTTAATAATCATCGACCATATTAGTCCATGGTTACACATTTTAAAGTCTACCTTTCTTCTCTACTATCCTAAAAGTTGTCTGAGTCTGTGGATAATATTTTCCTATTTTTATAACCATGACTTTGAGCTTAGGATATAACTCCGGCTAGATGATCGGTGAAAGTATGTCGAATCAAACTATGACTGCTCAGAACTGTATCTTTATAAGTCAGCTCTCAACCATTTAATAACTTCTAGTTCTGCCACAAGGCTTTAATAAATATAGTGCAAGCCCCAAAAATGCACTTTTGGGTCAAATATATTGAGTTCAATCCTCTTCTCCACAAATATTGCTGAAATGAGCTTGGATTTCATCCCAGTTTCTGTCAAAGAGAACTTTATAAGCAACTCCTGGCTTTTGCTTAGACCTTTATCCCAGGAACTCAAAGGCCATTACAGCTGCAAATGCTTCAAATCATAACAGTAAAGGAGGTTATATTACTAAATTATGGGAACTTTTTTCAAATTTAACACATCAATCATTCTCTTTAAAACTGTAAATTTTCTATGTAGTACATTTCTGATGTAAAGAAAATGATGTTGTATCTTTCTGACTAGTATAGAAAATTTATAGCTATTTTAAAATTTTATCATTTTTATATTAGGTTCCAATTGGGAATGTTTCATTACAGGATAATATTTTTATTAGTACTTCTAGGTTATAGATTTTCTCTTTTTAATATAGACATCTACAATAAGCTACTTTAAACATTTAAGTGAATTCTTCTTGCAGGAATATCATAAAACACTGGATAACTCATACTACTAGTCTTTTTTGAATTGTAATTTAACTTTTAGTTTCTTGATATTACTTTTGTCATTGGTATAAAATATTAAATATTATGTTTTCTATAGGATATTTGCATGTTTGTATTAAATTAAAATAAATAAAATTTTCACATATATCTATTTGATCAATGCCTCGATTAGCTGAAGAACTCCAAATGTAGCCAGATCATAATTTAAAATTTGGTAATTTAATAGCTCCAGCCGATTTTTATTTTTTATTAATAATTATTAAATAATAATATTTTTTATTTTGGGCCACACCCGATGACACTATGCATGAGCTCAGAAATCAGTCCTTGCTTGGGAGACCATATGGGATGCTGAGATCTGTCCTGGGTCAGCCATGTGCAAGGCAAACATCCTATGGCTGCACAAGGCACTGGCCCCAATAAAATTATTTTTATATCTCAAATATCATAATTACATATATAAATTCTTGAATCTAAATTCTGGCCATCAGTTTTCTGCACTGACCGTAGATCATTTATAGATCATTTTGTAAATTTTCTTAAAGAATAAAACAGATATTTAAACTCAACTTTTCAAATATCATTTTAAAAAATTCCCTCTCTTTCATAATGGTATAGTATTTGGTGTTTTATAAATATTCCCGAATTGACTATTTTCAGAATGTGGATGAAGATATCCATTTTGGAGAAGACGAGCCAAGATAAAGTTATAAACAGGGGGATTGGATTTCCTGAAATTAATAATTTATTTTAAGTGAATATGTTTATATATATTGATATACTATGCTTTATTAAATCAACATGTTATAGTAGAAAAAGTAATAGGTTTACATGGAAAGATTTATAGTATTTTATCTGTTTAAGTGTTTTTAAAGTCTCCTTATTTGTTAAACTATATAAAAACTATCTACTTTTTTATTGTTTAATATATACATACAGTTTAACTGAAGATGTAAAATGTTTTCCTTTATCATTTAGAAATGAAACTTATGAAATAAAACTACTACATCATACTTGACTGACAAAAATAGTGGCCTAAGTATCAACTTAGGACAAGATTTGTCATTGCCAAATATTATTTAATTATTAGAATATTATATTGAATATATTATAAGATTATAAATGACTTGATGCAGACTAATAAATGAAACATTAAGAAAACATGGCCCATTAAGGAAAAGGGATTATTTTAGAAGCTGTAAATAGATTAATGTATTTATATAATCTTTAAAAATAAAACATCATATCTTTCAGTTTTTTTGTGTTGAATTTATGTGTGCATGTGTTATGTCCATTAAATTTTAAATGTTTCTATTTCTTTGATAACAGTAAAATACTTAGAGAGTATTTAGTACAGCTATAAAACCAGTTTCATGTAGGTTAAATTTCTTAGGTACAAGTAAGAATTATTTTATTGTTTACTTATATTTAACTAAATATGACATTCTTTAAAAATAGAAAGATGGGAGAGCACAATAACCTGTCTCTGCAATTTAAATAATTTTGCTCACTGGGCTCAGAAAAAATACATTGAGGATGTAATGACACCTCATGCCGGGAATCTGGGAATCCTTCAATTGACAAACAGAATAATCAGTCTCTCTTACCTGCACTATTTTGTGCTATACATACCGGCGCTCAGGGCTTTCTACTGAACACTTAAATATCACAAGCTTCAAGACAACCATAAACATTATGAAGTTGAAGTTGTATATAGGCTTTCATTGCAGTCCACTCACATTGGAAATTCCTCTAATAAGGACTATCATACTTGCTTGGTATGTTTAACCTTATTAATATTCATTTGAATAGTACCAAAAGTCTACTTTATGAAAAAGGACACTTACTACAAAAAGTATGCAATGTTTAGCAGTTTTATATTCCCAGGAATGATTCTATTTGGAAACAGTGGCATCTTTTTCCTAACTGCTAAATATTATGCTGAATGTATAATTCAGACAGTGTTATGTGTGGTCTTAAGCAATATTTTGCTCAAGCTGTAATAGAACTTGGAAAACTAGCTATACTTTTTCATGAATAACAGCTCTCTAATAGCTAAAGGTTTTAAACTTTTCAAACAATGCATAATTCTAATTTCAAAAAAAATTTTAATATATAATTTTATTTGCAAAAGATTCAATACAAATTATTATGTGTCCATTTTCCCAAAATATACTAAAAGTAATTAAACCACTACTTATTTTTATTTTTTTATTTAAAGCATTGTGATTTACAAAGTTATTCATAGTCAAGTTTTATACGTACCATATTTTAGCACCCATTCTACCACTGTGTTCACTTCTCTCCATCAGTGTTTCTAGAATCCATCCCATACCACCATCATCAGCCACAACCTACTGTCATATCAGGCACTTTATTTTATTTATTTATACATTTATTTATTTATTTATTTATTTATTTATTTATTTTGGGTTTTGGGGCTACACCCAGCTACACTCAGGGGTTACTTCTGGCTCTATGCTCAAAAATATCTCCTTGTAAGCTCTGGGGACCATGCAGGATGCCTTGAACTGAATCAGGTATGTCCTGGGTCAGCTACAGGCAAGGCAAACACCCTATCGTAGAGCTATTGCTCCAGCCCCAGGGACTTTTTATAGGTTGTAGTTGTTAAAGTTTGAAAACCATAACTTCTTTATTTATAGGTTTGGAATAACATTTTTGCAAAGGTAAAACTTTAAATAACACTCCATTTTGAGTCAACAAATATCAAACAATTTTACTAGGATAAATCCCCCAAATAATCAGACACATATACACACACACACACACACACACACACATACATGCACATATATCCAGCCCCTTACTGAACCCATTCAAGTAGAATAGATCAACTTAACTGATATTGAACTGGACATTCTCTAATAACACCCTTTTAACTGGGTTTTGTAAATCTATTCATCATAATCTCATGATTTTCATTATGCTTTCTGACTCAGATCACCAAATCAAAATCCCTACTTCCTTGTTCACTCAAGCAATGCCATGAACCCAGAAGCAAACAAATATTCTGTGGCTTTGTAGCTACTACCTCAAATGTAAATTTCTTCTCTTTTGGGAATGTCTCCAAAAGCTAATAACTAAAATTCTGTACTGAGCAATGTGCAATATAGGGAGGTTGCTAAATACAACCTTTAATAGCTTCTTCCTTCAAGCAGTACTGAACTTTAAAATCTGGCAAAATGAATCTCTCTTTCAGTTGAGTCTAAGAAAATGATCCTTTATTTTAGTTAACAAAACAAAGCTATAAGTCAACTCTTGGGTGGGTTATTTTTTTTAAATTATTAATGGATTTGCTATGAATTTACTATGGTTCTAAGAGACTGTTCCTGACATTCTTGGAGTACACATTTTTGGATCCACAGATAACTTTCCTATTTGAAAAGGCAGTAGAAGATAAAATGTGATTATTAGAATTTTTGTTGTCTTCTAGATTTGGAAAATGAAGTTTTTAAGAAATAAATGTTTCTCCTCTTCCTTTCTCTTCTCCCTAAATCTCCTTCATCTCATTTCCTGAACAGTCCATATATATTATTTTGTGAATATATGAATCTTTTCTTAAAAACCTGGCAATGAAACAATGACTTCAATCATTTTTAAAAAATGAAATTGAATAAATTTTTTAGTTGTTTTATTTTTATTTTTATGTAACTTTAACATGGAGTTAAGGGGAAATAATATTTGTGATACCTACTGAGTTAATTTCCATATTTCTCTTAGTTCTTGGTCTCATGCCTTCCAGCACTTTAAAAACATCTGTAACTAGTGAATTGGTACAAAATAGTGAAATGCAGCATCCAAATGGAACTATGGAGGTTTGGATTTCCTAATGGAAAACTGGAGAAAAAATTTTTTCATACTAGTGAGCTCTCCTTCAATTGGCAGAATATTATACTTAGGCCATAAATGAAGGAAATTAAATACTACATCAGTAAATGGTGACAGAGAAAAAAACATATAGATATAAACATATTCATACAAGGAGACTTTTGGGTGGCCTGACAAAAAGACCTCAATTAAAGCCAAATGCTTAATGTGTATCCAAACTATAAAATTTACCTGTCAGAATAACTCCATACATAGACGTTTAAAAAATCCAAGTCTGACAAACAAGAAAATGATTAACTTCAACTTCAAACCATGTAATATTAGAGTGCAAAGCCATTCCATGTTTTTTTTACCATTTTAGTGATTCTGTAATACCCATGAACAGCAGCAATATTTATATATTTTCTTTATTGCCATCACCATTTATTCTTATACTGTGCCATTACTGTGAGATGTAATAGAGAGACAAAGAAACGTAAATTTCAGTCCATTCACTTACCTGATTCAATCTAGCAGTGTAAGAAGGGACTGGGGTTACGATTTATTTTTAAAATCAATGGGATATATTGTATTTTCTACTTGCATGTTTCCTTATGCTTATTGGGTTTTAATAAGATGAGGAAGAGATTATTTAATGAATAAATTATTTGAAAATGAAATTATCCTCACAGCTAGTCATAGATTATGCTTACATGCATGACAGAACAAAGTGAATTTGTCACCTGGGCAAAGTTCCATTTATCTATGTTTCAGGAGCACACTGTTAGCAGGAATACACAGGGTATATTGTGTATCAGGAAGGACCTCTGTCATTGTTTATTCATATTTTAAGTGCTGTCTTTCATACAACAAATGTCTGCACCCAAATTAAACTGCAAGTCATACTGCCAGAATCAAGTCTGTGTGATGTTAGGACCTAGAGATTTTGCATTCGAAAATCTTTATATCTGAAAGAAGCATTATATTCCTTTTTTTAATCACCTTAACAGCAGCTACATTCCAATTGATTTGGTGAGATGAATGCCATTTACACTTCAGTTTGCACCTTTTTGAAATGCTCTTGAGGGAATAAATCTACACTTTCCAGAATGATTGTGCATAAGGAAGTCTGGGGCTGCTAAGAAAAGGTGTTAGACACGTATGGGAATGTATTAGTTACAGTCACACCTAAATCTCTGTGATTGCCAAAGTGGTAGAGTTAAAGTGTACAGGAGAGTTGAGATTTAACTATGATTAATTGTACTTGTTTGTCTCTTGCTAATTGTGAATAGCTAGAACTGCAAAACTTCTTTTGATTGGGCATTTGGTTGTAAAGGTTTGTAGAAAAGATATGGAAGATATGTAATTATTTATACATAATAAATGAAGTATGCATAATAGTCATACATATTTAATATGCTTCATTTTAAAGAGAATATCTTGATTACGATAGCCTCAAATAAGAGTACTAGTTTGTTTACAATATTTGGTTGTGCTCTTGAATTTATTATCAGTAAATTGTAGTAATCTTGAAAGCCTGCTTCTCAAACTAAGTTTATTGGGACACAAGAACTGAAACAGTTATAAGATATGAAATGGGTTAAACTTATGTAAAAATCATGGATAGAAATTGCCCTAAGAAAGAAAGGCTAGATGATTCTTTGATACCTTTCACAGGAAAATTATGAAAAACTTGGACATATGTCCTGTGAAGATAATGTATTGAAAAATTTTGACTGCAGAGACAGACACTTCCATCCAAACACCAAACAATGTTTATTATTTGTGTAGATTATACAAAAGCATCTTCAGAGTCACCGTTTCATAATGAGTGAAAATAATTCCTGTTTGATTAGTTGTTATAAATAACTAATGCAGTAAAACTCATGAAGCCCCAGTAATAACACAGTCCATAGTGGCTTGTCTTGCAAATTAGTTGTTGTACAAAACCAAACAAAAAGTGTAGATATAAGGGGTGGAGAGAATGTACAGTAGGATGGGTGTTTGCCTTACACTCAGCTGACTCTGGTCTGATATCCAGTACCATATGCAATTCCATAACAGCGCCAAAAGTGATTCCTGAGCCAGTAGTGAGCCAGGGTAAGCACTAAGTACAGCCTGGTACAACCACCCTAAGGATGATGATGATGATGATGATGATGATGATGATGATGATAGCAATAACAATAATAATAGCAACACAACTTAGAAGTGGTGGGAAAGATAAAGGGAGACAACCAAAGTGGAATGTTTCACAGAAAAATTATACAATGAAAATTATTTTAAAGATATTTTAAATGCAGATATTTTAAAGAATATAAAAAAATGGAAGCGGATTAAAGTTTCAATTTGGGATAGCAAAGACAGAAACAGAAATGACTGCAGGTATTTTAAAGTAAATAAAAGAAAATGGAAGCAGATTAGTCTCAATTTGGGATAACAAAGACAAACAGAGAAAATGAGAGATCTCAGAATAGATGAGAAGCACTGTGCTAGGTGAAGATATGATCAATAGATGTAATGTGACCCTTTTTATTTATTGCATCCTTCTAGTCTAAAAACTAAGTTAAAATTCATCGACTGCATGAGCTATAAATACTTAAGTGGAATTAGATCATTAGTACAACAGATCTTGCTGTTTAGCTGCAGCTAACCCAGATTCAATCATTGACACCTATTATGGTACTCCAAGACTGCCAGATATGGACCAACATTCTACCCTCAATCAAAAAAAAACCACTTAAATAATGTAAAGCACTATTAATAATATCTATATGATACACATATGGAAGCATATGGAAGAACCTAGAGTAAAGCTGTACAAATAGTCACCCTATTGTCACAACATATATGCACAATATAGTATATCTTTATGCATTCACTATATTTGTCATCATCTGACAAAAACCTAAATTTGTGTTTTACGTTAATGTAAGCAAGTCTATCAATGAAAAAATATTGAGTTAGAAATAGACAATAATGTATGTATTTCAGTTGAATTATATTTTTAATTTTAATTTTAGTAGTAGTAACAGAATAACAATTTTATACTTAATTTAAAGTTGTTACTAGCATGCATTTGTCAATTAGGTTATTGAAGAATTATTCCATTTACATTTCTATAATGGAGACATAAAAGTGGAAAATCGGGCCTGGAGAGATAGCACAGCGGCGTTTGCCTTGCAAGCAGCTGATCCAGGACCAAAGGTGGTTGGTTCGAATCCTGGTGTCCCATATGATCCCCCGTGCCTGCCAGGAGCTATTTCTGAGCTTACAGCCAGGAGTATCCCCTGGGTGTGGCCCAAAAAACAAAAAAAAAAAACCATAAAAGTGGAAAATCAGAGTGAAACACTAAAATAGATTAAGTTAATTGTGATAGCAGAAAATATAAGACTGAGGGGCTGGAGTGGTGGCGCAGCAGTAGGGTGTTTGCCTTATATGCACTAACCTAGGACGGACCTTGCTTTGATCCCTAGGCATCCCATATGCTCTCCCATGCCAGGAGTGATTTCTGAGTGCATAGCCAGGAGTAACCCTGGAGTGTCACCGGGTATGGGCCCCCCAAAAAAACCCAATAATAATAATAATAATAATAATAATAAAGATAAAACTAAAACTACTTCATCAGGAAACAATTTTAAAGACAATGCTTTCACAAAGAAGTACATTAAATTATCTTGAACAGACTGGAAATATTAGTCCCATGTCTTATGAAACCATTATGTATACCTATATGTGTTACATCCTAAATAAGTGCCTCAAAATGAAAGAATTATGACTTAGTAAAATGACAGAACTTATCATTACATATATTTTGAAAATATTCTCTATAAATATTAATTAAAATTAACCCCTCAAAAAAACCTTCCAAAATAACTACCCTATGCCTTAGAGAAAAATGAATAGAAACTGCCAGATTCAAATCAGTTTCTGAGGATTTCTAGCTTTGCAGCAAACTTGAAGTTTAACAAATAAGACACCTTCATTTAATCAGGAAAAAAAATTAAGAAACTCTCAGAAGGGCTGGGATAGCTCTTATAGAAATATATTTTGATGATCTAATTTTAAATGGATTAGAAACATGCAGATTAAATTTCTCCAGAAAGAAGCTACTTAAGAATCAAAAGTAAATTACTGGATCAAGAATATCCTGGCACTCTAGAGGCTAGAGTTTTTGAAAATAATCCTCAAATATTTGATGAACCTAAGTGGCAGCCAAATTCCCAGAAAATATTAAGGGGGCCACAGTTACATATATGTAAAGTAAATCTCCTGGTGGACTTAAACTCAATAGAACATTAACCATGGGGTATGGTGAGTGATCAGAAAAATGACATGGGGAACAAAATATTTCATGTCTTTAATTTAGTACCTAATTGATTTTGTCCCCTAAGAAACAGAAACCATGTGTGTTTGCTCATGCGTATGTTGGGGGGGGGTGAGAGATAGGAGAAAGAAAAGTGAGGATGTAAACCTGTTACTTTGTAAGAGTGTGAGAGAGAACAGTGGGAAATATATTGTTTTGCATGCAACTGATGTTGGCTTAATCTGTGACAAATCATATTGTTCCTTGAACCCCACCAGGAGTGATCCTTAGCACAGAATCTAAGGTAAGGTCTGAGAACTATCAGAAATGTTGGACCTCAGACCTCTGTTTGAGCCCAGTAGATAGAAACTAAGTTCCCCATTAGTTATACACTGTCTTCTATTTTTGGTTCCCATTATTTATAATTGTTTACAATTTAACATTCGAGAAATAAAAATGGATGAAAATCATAATACATTTTTATAAAATATACTTATTTTATAAGAACCATACACTTTGGTAAACTATGAGAAAACTATGTCCAACTCTTTCCTTATGGGATGAAAGAAGATTTTATGTCTTTATATCTTTGAGGAAAGGATGAAGATAGCTTATCCCTGAAGTTAAAATCATTCTTTCTTTTCTATGATAAAGATCTGTTTTTTAAGTAGTCATCCAAAAACAGCCACTCATAAATCCTCTTAAAAGTTGGACAAAGTCCTGTCAAGTACAAGTGGCATTTGACACTTGTAAGATAACAAGAATACTTTCTTCTTTATCGTTTTTTGTATTATCTTGTGGTAATATACATAAGATTTTGAACTACAGCATAATAGAACTACAAAATCAAATACCTAGGTCTTAGAGCACTATGCAGAGGGAATCTATGTGCCAACTAGGAGCATCCACAATGAACATTTACATAAGTCAGATTTATATTTGTTCTTGTTAAATCACATAAATTTTGCAATTGTTACTGAAGTTAGAACTCAGTTATCTTACATATATGAACCAGAATTATTGAAAGAAAGGTCAAAGAAATAATATAGCAGGTAGGATGCTTGACTTACATATAGCCAACTCAGATACAATTTCTGACACACTGAGCCCTGCCATAAGTGATACTGACTAATATAGAGCCTAGAATGTGTCCTGAGTAGTCCAAAAACAGAGAAAAGAATTATCAAAAAGAAAAAAAAATGAGTAAATTAATTAAGAAAACTCAGAATTCTATACTAAGTTAAGAAATACCAACACAAGAGCTTATCTTTACTTCTATTAAACCTGAGTAGAATTATAAGGTAGACATTTTAATGAATGTCATTAAGTTAAAATCTTAATGATACTTATTTAGACTACCCAATTGTCAATTTTCTTCATAATTTAATATCCTACAGACTAAGGGGCACAAAACATATATGGAACACTTCTAATGAGCTAGTCATAATTATAAGCATTTTATATGCCCTCACTCATTTAATCTCCCAACAATCTTTGGAAAAGTAGATAATGAAATTAAAAGGTTCAGTAACTCCAGCAATTATATTGTTTCATAGGTCTTACTTAAATTGAATTTGTTCCATTTAATAATAAATGTTGAAACTTTAGAAGGTTATGGCACTGAAATATTAAAAAAAAAGAAAGACAAATGAAGTGTTTGACACAGTCTTTTCTAGAATATAAATTGAGCAAGATAATTCAAAATAACACTATTGATTTTACTTATTAATGTTAAAATGTAGTAACTATTTTCAGATCCCAAAAATATAGTGGGTTATATATATATATATATTTGGGTATTTGGGGGCTTTGGGCTGGTGACGCTCAGGAGTTACTCCTGGCTCTGCCTTCAGAAATCCTCATGGCTTGGGAGACAATATGGGATGCCAGGGGATCGAAGCGCTGTCTGTCCTAGGTCAGCAGCATGTAAGGCCAACGCCCTACTGCTGTGCTGCTGCTTAGCCCCATATAGTGGTTAATATATTAATAAAATGAATATACTAACTCTGCAGCCTATAGAGTCTTCAAGCTCACTAGGAATGTTTTCCTGAGCACTGAGCCAGAAACAATTCCTGAGCCCCACCAGTTGTAGCCTCCAAACAAAAATTTATTAACTATTTTCTATCAATAAGCAGCTGCTAGTCATCTGGGGCAGGGCAAGTGTCGGAAATAGAGCAATGAATTCCATTAATTTAAAGAGTTTTTCTGTTTATCACTTTGCACTCTAGAAACCCTCCAAGTGAAGCACAGTGTAGTTATAGGGTACAAAGTGTCTTTTTCAATGTTAGAAATGAAACAATAATAAAAGGCAGGGACCAAACTGCTTCATCTCCTTAGGTACCTAATACAAATTTGTCCATTTATTTCAAATAAGGCAAGAACCATTTATTCTGAGACCTTGTTCTCAAGGGCTCTACCCATATACAAATGTGACTCAGGTGGTTTCCTCTCAGGGGGCTCAGAATCAAGTAAAGGAAAGAGGAGTCAGGCCAGCAGGTCTTGTGGTTTTCATTGTTTCATTTGGCTAAGGTTGCAGTCTTTGGCTTGTTCCATATACTTAAGGAATGGCAAACCTCAAAGGTTTGGCTAGAACTTTACAAGTTGTTTGTAAAATTCCCAAAGACAGAAAAATGAACCACAGAGCTCTGGGTGAAAAATGTAACACTGTTTTTAATGGAAATTTTCATTAACCATTCTCCTTCAAGTATAAAAATTTTACCCAAAAGATGCATTGTTTTACAGTGTGTATCCATATTATATTATATATATATTAATTTGAAGGAACTATTAAGTAAGCAAGTGTAGAATCAAAATTAAAACATAAAAGCACATATGGTTCAGTAATAAGAGTCATGGAAAAAGTTAACAGCTCAAGAAAACTCACTTTCATTTGTATTGATGATACCTATTCTATAAGTTATAGAGATTACATATATATATGATGTAAACTAGTAGCTCGTCCAAGCCACTCTAATATTTCAAACAGAGGATGTTTCATTTAGGAGTTGTTTTCTTGGGTGATAATCCCAATAACAGATGCTAAATCAAACACAGCAACAGCAGGAATCCTTCATATTATTCAGTGAGTTCGTTGGAACAACACACTAACTATGACGTATATTGCTTCTCAACTGGAATGTGATATTTCACTTTAGAAGGAACATGCTTCAGCATATGAGACTTATAGAAATGACCTCCAGAAGTGCCAACTTTTGAGTATTCCAGGTGTACTGTCCAGCTTTTTACTATGGAAATCAATTGTACTTGCTTCTTGCTCCTCTTTGAGTAAAACTGAGTAGTATCAATATAATTAAATAATGTGATTTTTCTCCAGAATATTCTGCTTTTAGGTTCTCTGGATACCATATCATTACAGAGAGAAAAAAGGTAACATGACCCTGAACTTCCTTTCCATCAGTAAAAATTTTATCCCAGTTGAAAACAGCAACAGTTCTTTCAGCAATTCTCATAATCTTCATGATTTTTGTAGCCATACTCGATTCTGAAAATATTCACTTTCATTGTCTTTCCTCAAACAATGGCACTTTTAATGCCATTTTTGTCACAACTATTATTTCAGTTTGTATTAAAGTGTAACCAGATGTCATAAATCTAGTAAACCATTTTGAGTTTATTGCCCCTAACTACCCCCAATCACACATATTATGCCATCAGATTTTAATAACAAACCAAAAAAAAAGTTAAAATATTTTAAGCATAAAATTCAATATACATAATTAAACAGGTGGTAAAAGCTTGAGAAGAAATCCATATGAAGCATGCCAGATAGTGTTAGTTTAAAAAAACACTACCAAGGGCAATGACAAACTATAATTATGATTCCTTAATACTGGAATAAATTTAGGAAAGTGGTGAAAACTTGGTCAACAAGGGCCACAGCAAAAACACAGAGGTAGGGCATTTGCCTTGCATGTGGCTGACTGGGTCAGATCAGGTTCGGTCCCTCACACCCCATATGGTCCCTCGAGCTGGCCAGGAGTGACTTTTGAGGAGTAATCCCTGAGTACCAACGAGTGTGACCCAAAAACCAAAAAAAGAAAAAAAAAAGAAAAGAAATTGATCATCAAAGAAATCTTAGTGGTTTCAGTAATTTTTAAAGCAAGTATAGGTCATAGAAATAGAATCTGTCTAATGAGAGACAAACAAAATGATGGGAATATAACTATTAGAAAATACATAAAATAGAAATAGGGAAGAAGAGGGATATGAATAGATAAAATTAATATATATGTTAATTCTTTTAATGATGACCATTGAAGATGTGGTCATGTCTCTAATAACACAATCAACAGTAAAAGGAAATTTCTTTGTGGGCTGTGGGCTAGTTCATTTATGAAAAGTGCAATTTTGACTATGTGGTATATATTAATATTAATGTAAAGAATTACACATTTCTCAAGAATGACCACACCAGTTAAAACTGCCACATTCTCTGAAACACTAGTTCTGATCAATTTAAAGTGCTTTTTAGATCAGAGCTGCAAAGCACACACTCAATGTTTTAATTACATGGTTCCATTTACTCATAAGAATTTTTTTAGTGTAGAGAATGACTGAAAGGAGTTGAATTTCCAAAACCCTGCTGGCTTCTGAGAATTGTGAGTTGGTGTGGGAAGCCTCCGTATAAATTCACTGGAGTTGAACTGCAGGACATCAAAATTCAGGCAGATAGCCATGAACAAAACCAACACTGGATCTATTCAGGAGTCCAATTAAGAAGTATCAGAAACATGGTATGACAAGAAGAAAAGGAAGGAGAAAAGGAAATGGAAACTACAAACAAACAAATAAAATAAACCTGAAAAGTGAAGACTGGCCAAGATGATAAAATAGCAGAATCCTGGACTTATCTCCTCATAGATAAAAACATGCACTAATACTTGCAGCAAACTTTGGTAAAGAATTTAAGATTTGAAGATGAGAAATTTCACATCACCATGACAAAAAGAGCAGGAAACCTGGGGTCATAGTCCTTACAGGCACTCTAACACAATATTTGGAGCATCACCAGCAACAGAGCTTTTCTCTAAGGATTGAAGAGATTATTCTCACACAAGGGGCCCAGCACAAGGAACTGTATCAGAAAAGATTGTTTTCATTATTTGGGGAAAATAGAGTGAGTTTCCTTTGGAGAACAATAAGACTTGGAGAGCAAATACTGAAGGACTGAGCTCAAAGAGGAAGAAAAATCAATGAGGGGGTACAAAACTAACGGAAGGATTTATATTTGTTGAAACCAAGACTTCAAAGAGCAGCAGCAGAAAAAAAAAGGCAGTGTCTTCATGAAAGGAGATACTCTTAGACATAGTTTCTAGGTTTCCTTTGAGTAGCAATGGCATAGAGGCCATACTGTTTGAAATCAAATAAGGAACCAGGATTAGAGGACAAATCATTCTGCCAATCTTCCATCAAGAAAGTGTTCAACTCCCACAGTTGCTGAGCTTTTGTAGCCACAAGCTCTTCTGGAGTTTGTGCATTTAAGAAAAACTGTTGGTGGACTTCTTGGGGTCCAGGCAGAAATTTTAACTTCCTCCCTATACATTTCTACAGGTAGAATTCCAATTCTACAACTCTCACCTTCTTAAATCTTAAGTTAATACACTTTAACCCAGTATTCATAGGAGTATGTGTTTCCAGGAAAATCTCAGTGAACAGAAGTTAGTGGTAGTCACAGCTTTATAAGTGATGCAATGCCTTTAGCTAACTCCCAAGATGTGGCAAAAACCTTAATGTTTCCAAGACATGGACTCTCAGACAACTTTCCTGCAAATAAACTGCAATTATTCATATTATCCACCAGGCTGTTAACCCACAGTTTGAGCTATCCACTTCTTCATTCCCTGTTATGATCTTGCACAAGTCTCTGGAAGAAAATATGCTTAAAAAACTACTAGCATCAAAAATAGGCTGATGCTAAGGATGTTGGTTACAACCTGCATTCCTACCTAAGTTATCCTGTTGGAATTCTGCCTTCAATTGAGAGTGATTTCATATTCCTTGTTCAGCTCAGGATGTTGTTGAGTTCTAGGAAACCTTACAATAGCACCTCCATACACTTTATGATTCTCTAGATACCTACCTGGGTTCTGGGTGCTTGAGTCATCATCCTCTTCTGGCTTTGAAAATTCAGTCATCTTGAGAGATCATAAGTTTTCAGCCTATACAACAATAGAAAGTCTTGCAACCCAGGCAACACTTTAGCACTGTGCCTTAAAGCCTTCAGTTCTAAAGCAAAAGGACAAAAAAAAAGGGGGGGGGGAACAGAGCAATAGTATAGTAAATAAGGCATATATCCTACACTCCAATAACTGTGGTTAGATTCCCAATACCCCATATAATCCCAACCCCATCCAAGAGTGTTCTATAATCATATAATCAAGAGAAAGCACTGAGCACTGCCATGTGTGTCCCCTAAAAACATATAAATATACCCCAAAAATTATTCAAGTGCTCCATACCAAAAAACCCACAATAAAATGAGGAGATGTAATTTCAATGATGAGGAAAACACATTTTGGTGGAAAATTTTGAATACAACATATCTAAATTATCTACTGGAAGAAGACTGAGACCTATAGAGCAATAATCCTAAATATGTTCGCTAGAATTAGAAGAGAAATGGATGCAACAATGAGAAGCATAACAGAGTCAGAGAAAATGTGAGAAAACTTCAAATAAATTAGAAAGTAAATGAAGATAATAATTTAAATTTAAGGGGTATTTGAGGACCTGAGAAATAATATAGTAATTAGGGCATTAGCCTTGCACATAGCCACCCTGGATTTGATCCCTAGCACCACATATGTTCTTATGAGCACTGCCAGGAGTAATTGCTAAGTGCAGATCCCAGGAGCATTACTAGATATATCCCCAGACAACCAAAACAAAAGATGTATTTCGAGTACCAATAATAGACTAGATGAAGCAGCACAAACTAAGGAGTTGAAATTAGGTAAGTGGAAAACATCCCAAAATACTGACAATAATTTTTTAAATGAATGAACACAATTAAAATATTTTTTTAAAATAAGGGACAAGTATAGGAAGAAACAACCTTTACTGCATATAGTATTTTAAGAGAAGGAAAGACAAAATGAGTGAGAGACATGGGTAGAAATCATCGTTGAGGCATTTTTTTCAAACTGGAGAAAAGAAATATGCAGTCAGATCCAAAAAGCTGAAAGTGACAAACAAAATTAACACAAGCAGATGCATACCAATGCACATTATAATTGTGACAAAAATAAAATAGGCAATTTTGCATGCAGCTAGAGACAAGCATAGCCCCATAATAAGGAAACTATAAAACTATCTGCACATGTCTCAGCGAAAATCTTGTAGGCACCAAGGGATTGGCATAATATATTCTAAATTCTAAAATACATATGTCCAACAAAAAATACCCTATCCAACTAAGAATTACACAGAATTAAAGGGTAAAGAGAATTTTATGGACAAAAAATATTAAAGAAAAATAGTATTATTAATTATATCAACAACTTAGCCAATGAAATTGATGTACTCCAGAAAGCTAGAGAAACATGATAGAGAAAATGAAAAACTTGGCTATTGAGTTCAAAGACAGCATATATAACTAACACATATGAAAAAGAAAATAATTTTAAATAATAATATGAGAGCTATCATACTCCATCTGTAAATGCTAATAAGAAAACGGTTTGCTAACTATACAACTTCACAAAGTTAACAGAACACATGAGTACTTAAATGTAAAATATCTACATTAAAAAATGTAATCATGAAAGCTAAAGAATAGGTTAAAAGGAAAATTGGATAAGGACATTTTTATATACATTTAGAGAGCTTTTCTCTCCTAAATTTCAAAATGCACATTTTAGTGCTGGAGAGATATAAAGACAGTACAGTGGGTAATATTGTTTGAGGTTTAACAAGGTTCAATTTCTGGCACTCCATATGGTGCCCTGAGCTTGTCTGAAATAATTCCCATGTGCTAAGCCAGGAATAACTCCTGAATATCACCAGGTATGGCCCCCAAACAAGGCAAAACTCACACTTTTAAAAGTGCTTATGGAATATTATTAAAGCTAAACAAAATGGTAGGGCACAAAAGAAACCACATGACTTCTATAAAAACTGGCATCTATAAGTCTTAGACAGTTTTCAAATTTGTTTTCAAATTATGGAACTCAACGTAAAGAAAAAAGAGGATATAGATTTGAAAGATAATACATGCATAAAACACTTTATAGCATATGGTTGACTCCAGTTCAATCCCTGGGCCCAAGTACATACTTGTGAGAATCAACCTAGATCACTAAATAGTCCCGGAACACCACCAGGAGTTATCCCAGGAGTTACAGAACCAGAAGTAGGTTCTGGGTGTGAACTCAATACTCCTAACACAAAATAAAGGGATAAACTTAAATTATGAGTAAAAATAGGAAACAAATTAACAAAAATTGAGTCGATGAGAAAATCATATTTTGAATAAAATTTCAAGTAACACAAACTAACAAACAACAAAAGAAATAGCAAGATAGTTGCTTACCATAATACAATCTCTAAGAAACATGAGCTATCACAAATTAAAAACTTAATTCACAGCTAAGGAAACGAGAAAAAAAATAGACGTAAGGAAATAACAAAATTAGAGCAGACATTAAAGAACCATTAAAAAAAAAGGCAGTTCTCTCCAGCCCTTTCCTTCCACTTGGTACAGAAGAGAAGATTCCAAAGGTTTACTTTCTGCAGACATGAAGGATTCTCAAATTTGCAGATACTCATATATTCATCCTGGATGAATTCACAAGTTCCAGAATCTTTAGACAATGTTTTCAGTCATGTAGCCAATTCTTGGAAACTAGCAGCAAGGAGAATGCCTTGATCCATTGAGACCACACTTAATGATGCACAAGAATTGTCTTTAATGTCAGTGAAGTATTGATTATTGCAGAATTGTACTCACTTAATATGCTTCTTTTTAACTTTTACAATACTTTATACAAAACATTTCTTCTATTCTCAAATGAGTGATACTCATAAGAATGGTGCCATCTCCTTCACTTACACTTGATAGCTCATGTAACTGAAGCACTTATTTCAAATAAACTTTTGAATAATAATCTTTTGTGCTACTTGTCAATTTTTACATTTTGGCTATTCAATTATTTTAATGTGCTACCCTAAAAAAGTAGCATTTTGATATTATAGGAATTTAGCAAAAGTCAAACTAAACTGATTTTAGATTCTTGTGTACTATTCATGAATATTTTTTATTAGTGTTCTTCTGTGAGTATTTTTCTATAACACAAAGTATATCTTCACATTAGAGCAAAATGTTTGTGTAAGCATTGGAGTACTTCTTATACAGTAATAGAAACCTGTTAAAAATATTGAGTACAGGGGCCGGGCGGTGGCGCTAGAGGTAAGGTGCCTGCCTTACCTGCGCTAGCCTTGGACGGACCGCGGTTCGATCCCCCGGCATCCCATGTGGTCCCCCAAGCCAGGAGCGACTTCTGAGCACATAGCCAGGAGTAACCCCTAAGCATCACCGGGTGTGGCCCAAAAACCAAAAAAAAAAAAATATTGAGTACAAATTTATATATCCAGTGGATTGAAGACAAGTTTATAGGTTTAAGAAATAATATCTTTATTATTCTTTTTTATCTTTATCATTCTTAACACATATTATGTTGAAAATTTTAGAAATATGACATAATAATACTCAATATCAAACAGAAAAATGTTATGGAGTAATGATTATATTAGAATAAAATTTGAAGTGATTTAGTAAGGAAACTATATAATATCAGCTATGTAACTGAAATTTTACTGGCAGTAAAGATAGGTCAATAAAAGAATAAAGTGAAAGTATAGCCAGAGGAAACTATTAAGATCTTACCACAGCTAATCTGTTAGGTTAGCACTCCTACTGAATTAGTTATATGCCAGTGTGTTTAATAAAATAAAAAGGTGAGACCAGAGCAATAGTTCAGTGGATAAGGAATCTGTCTTACAAGCAGTCTATCTGGATTCAAACCCTGACATCATACATGATTCCCCCCAGCACCACCAGAAATAAATCCTGAGTGTAGAACCAGAATAGCCCCTGAGTCTCAATATGTGTTGCCCCCCCAAGAAAGAAATGTAAGGAAAAAATGGATAACAATGCAACATGCAAAATTTCCACTTGTGTATATTGTACAGAAATATATACATTTTTCTTAATATTTTTTGAAATTTGTAATACTTTAATGCCAAAACCTTTATTCTCAAGTCTTAGGTTACACTACTCTAACATAAAAGGGGGGTCTGTTCCTATAAGATGGCCCAATGGTTACCTGTCATTTAGTTGGAGTTCCTTGGGGTTTAGAAATCCACCAGTTCAGGGGGGTGTTGTGGGTGGAAGGTGTCAGTGCTAGCTATTGCTGCTATGCTGGGGCTGTTGTTCACTGCTGCTGTTTTTCCCATTTTCTGTACATCTTCACTTTTCCCTGTTTTTTTTTCTGTCTCTCTGTCTCTCTCTCTCTGTCTCAGTCTCTGTCTCTCACTGTCTCCATTTCTTTCTCTCTCTCTCTTTCCTCTCCTCTTCTTCACTCCCTCCCTATCTCTCTCTCTCTCTCCCTACTTCCTTGCATTCCTCCTTCCAACCTCCCTCTCTCCCTAGTGATTTCTTATAAGGCCCCTGGCCCCTCTCCCCTGCCTGATACTTCATTAAAACCTGGTTTCCAGAGAAACCTCTCTTGGCAGCATCATGCTCGCTCATCCTCTGGCAGACAGCGGCCTCTGGCACTTATGATTATAAATATCTTAACTGTTCGGTTTTCCTTAAACAGGATTTTCATTCTTGAGTAAAATAAAAATTTATTATTCTCAAAAGATCTTTAAAATACATTGATCCAGGAAATACAGAAAACTGTTCAATTACTTTTATTTGCTATGTCTGTATATGTATCATGCCACTCCCTTCTTCTGGATTCTTATAAAATCTTTCACAGTCATAACCTGAAGCAGGATATAAAAGAGTAGTGAGACTTAGGTGATTGGCCTAATTGAATCATTTTGATGCTCATTTTATGAAACCAATTTTATATAGAAAAGGCAACCGTTTGACCAGTGGTTATTTTCTGTCTCAAACTCCATTTTTGTTACACGTTTTTAGTTTTTATTCTCTTAAGAAAATAAAGTCTGATGTTTATATTGCATTATTCTTAAAGAAATTTTTCAGAACAATGAAATCAATCTTCCACTTCTATTTGGCTACAGCAAATGGTAACACAAACCTATCACTTAATCTTTCTCAAGGTAAAAATTCCATTTGTATGGTCAGTTTCTAGCTCTGGAAAAATGGAGATCAGTTACCAAAGAAACTAAATCCATAGCATTTTTCTTTGAAAACTCACAATAAATAAAAGCAAATAGGTGATTTACATTATGATAAATTTTGTAATGTTGTAATAAAAATGCAATAAATGCAATTTACTATATATAACAAGGCACTCAGTATACCTTTGAATTACTAGTCAGAAAAATAATATAAACATATTTAAAAAGAAGAAAGAAAGAAAGAAAGAAAGAAAGAAAGAAAGAAAGAAAGAAAGAAAGAAAGAAAGAAAGAAAGAAAGAAAGAAAGAAAGAAAGAAAGAAAGAAAGAAAGAAAGAAAGAAAGAAAGAAAGTGAGAACGTGAGAACGTGAGAAATTGAGAAAGAAAGAGAGAAGAAAGAAAGAAAGAAAGAAAAAGAAAGAAAGAAAGAAAGAAAGAAAGAAAGAAAGAAAGAAAGAAAGAAAGAAAGAAAGAAAGAAAGAAAGAAAGAAAGAGAAAGTGAGAACGTGAGAACGTGAGAAAGAAAGAGAAGAAAGAAAGAAAGAAAGAAGAAAGAAAGAAAGAAAGAAAGAAAGAAAGAAAGAAAGAAAGAAAGAAAGAAAGAAAGAAAGAGAGAGAGGGAGGGAGGGAGGGAGGAAGGAAGGAAAGAAAGAAAGAAAGAAAGAAAGAAAGAAAGAAAGAGAGAGAGAGAGAGAGAGAGAGAAAGAAAGAAAGAAAGAAAGAAAGAAAGAGAGAGAGAGAGAGAAAGAAAGAAAGAAAGAAAGAAAGAAAGAAAGAAAGAAAGAAAGAAAGAAAGAAAGAAAGAAAGAAAGAAAGAAAGAAAGAAAGAAAGAAAGAAAGAAAGAAAGTGAGAACGTGAGAACGTGAGAACGTGAGAAAGAAAGAGAGAAGAAAGAAAGAAAGAAAGAAAAAGAAAGAAAGAAAGAAAGAAAGAAAGAAAGAAAGAAAGAAAGAAAGAAAGAAAGAAAGAAAGAAAGAAAGAAAGAAAGAAAGAAAGAAAGAAAGAAAGAAAGAAAAAAAGAGAAAGTGAGAACGTGAGAACGTGAGAAAGAAAGAGAAGAAAGAAAGAAAGAAAGAAGAAAGAAAGAAAGAAAGAAAGAAAGAAAGAAAGAGAGAGAGAGAGAGAGAGAAAGGAAAGAAAGAAAGAAAGAAAGAAAGAAAGAAAGAAAGAAAGAAAGAAAGAAAGAAAGAAAGAAAGAAAGAAAGAAAGAAAGAAAGAAAGAAAGAGAGAGAGAGAGAGAGAGAAAGAAAGAAAGAAAGAAAGAAAGAAAGAGAGAGAGAGAGAGAGAGAAAGAAAGAAAGAAAGAAAGAAAGAAAGAAAGAAAGAAAGAAAGAAAGAAAGAAAGAAAGAAAGAAAGAAAGAAAGAAAGAAAGAAAGAAAGAAAGAAAGAAGAAAGAAAGAGTGCTCGCTTCGGCAGCACATATACTAAAATTGGAACGATACAGAGAAGATTAGCATGGCCCCTGCGCAAGGATGACACGCAAATTCGTGAAGCGTTCCATATTTAAAAAAAAAAAAAGAAAGAAAGAAAGAAAGAAAGAAAGAAAGAAAGAAAGAAAGAAAGAAAGAAAGAAAGAAAGAAAGAAAGAAAGAAAGAAAGAAAGAAAGAAAGAAAGAAAGAAAGAAAGAAAGAAAGAAAGAAAGAAAGAAAGAAAGAAAGAAAGAAAGAAAGATGAAATAAAGAAATTGCTAGAAAAATTATTGGTTGACAAAAACTAAATCTTTAAGATTATTGAACAAGGTTAATATAGTACTAAGCTGTCATCAAAATAAATAAATAAATATATAAATAAATAAAATAACTTTGAAATCTACTTTGTAAAGTAAGGACTAGGAGATGTAGACAAACCTAGTCAAAGCCAGAAAATAACTTAGAAAACACAGTCTTAAAAATAGTAGAATTGGGGGCTGGAGAGATGGCGCAGCAGTAGGGTGTTTGCCTTGTACGCATCTGACTTAGGACAGACCGCGGTTTGATTTCCTTAGTATCCCATAAGGTCCCCCAAGCCAAAAGTGATTTCTGAGCCCATAGCCAGGAGTAACCCCTGAACATTACTGAGGGTAGCTTCAAAACCAAAATTAATTAATTAATTATTTAATATAGTAGAATTGGGCCCGGAGTGATAGCACAACAGTAGGGCATTTGCTTTGCACACGGCCAATCCAGGATAGACCAAATTAAATATCCAGCATCTTATATGGTCCCTGGAGCCTGCCAGGAGCGATTTCTGAGCACAATGTCAGCATGTGTGGCAGAAAAACAACAGCAACAACAACAGAAAAAAGTGAGTAATTATATGTTAGATCACAGAAATGAAATAAGTCTTTTCTAAAGAAAAAGAAATATTATTTTACTTTATAAGTTTATATATACATAGTAGCTAATGGTCAGTTAAAAATTGAGTGAAATAAGTCAATGGAAGAGAAAGACACAGAATAGTTTCACACATCTGTAGGATTTAAGAAAAATAAAACACATTATTGTAAAAACACCCAGAGACTATAGAAATGAGGGCTGGAAGAACTAGCTCAAAATTAAAATAATAAAAGTTTTGAAAATATCAGATAATATTTTCAAAACCTATGACTAGTTTATTTAAAAGGCCTGGCAAAATGAATTTAATAAACATCAGAAATTTTATTTTTAAAATGTATTTATTTTAATTTTTGGGCCACACCCAGTGGCACTTAGGGCGCTCAGGGTCTACTCCTGGATATGCACTCAGAAATAGCTCCTGGCTTGGGGGACCATATGGGCTGTCAGGGATCGAACTGAGGTCCGTCTAGGTCAGCCATGTACAAGACAAATGCCCTTCCACTGCACTATAGCTCTGATCCCTAAAATGAATATTTTTTTCTACATTATAAATTATTATGGTTGAAGTAACATGATTATAATAGTTTTTATATTTATGTTTTAATTAATAAACCTTCTGTCTCTGTTAGTATCAAAATACTCAAGATCTTCCGCATCCTATCCTTCTTTCCTGCTTTCTCCCCTTCCTTGTCAACCTCAATTTTATATTCAAATTTTAAGGACTTACTAAGATTAGATATGTCTTCCTTCCCAAGCTTCTTTTTTTCTTTGTTTCTATTTCTTGTTATTGTAATAGTTGTGCAATTTACAGAAAAGTATAATTTGTAAAACTAAAATCTATCCTATATTAGCAGTAAAAATAATAGTTACTAGAATTATATCCATCAGAATGGAGAACACCACCTTTTTTTTTCTAATATTGCTCCACTATTTTGTGAAATAACTTGTTGAGTTTCTAGCTTTAAATCTTCATGTATTAGTCTTCAGAGATACTTTCTACAATTAAACTATTTTGTGGTCTCATTTTATTCTACCTCACTTGCATTTCTGCTATTGTTTACTTTACAAAGCACTTTTCAGTGCAAAAGAAAAAAGGAATACATGTGAAAAGTATAAGAACTTTTCTTCAACATAACTTTGAGTAGCACCACCTTTCAATTCTTTTTTTCAGTAAAATAATTATACTTTTGCACAAGTTAAATAACGAAAGAGCATATGAGAGATGCACGGAAAGCAGCTAACTTAGTGTGACAGCATAATTTAACTTTATCAAAGAGTAAAGCAAAGTAAGTTAATGTTGATACTATGGGAAATCAATAACATCAACAATAACAACAAAACCATGGAGTCTTTAAACTGAAAACAGCTGCATCACAGTAGAGACATAATGATGTTGATGGCAGATGCCTGGGTCATAAATCTAGTTCAACAGCTTACCTGTGTGGTGGGTTCTGCCTGTCAGTTTTCAGAATTGAAAAATGGAAAGAGAGTGTTTGCATCCTCCTCTTGATAAACAAGAGGAAAGAGAAAGGTTTCATATATCCTGACGTTATCTTTAAATCTTTCTATAATATACACTCCAAATTCACCAACCATCTCTAAATATATCAAGTAGTCTAGTTTCAATTATACAAAAACATTGGGTATTATTTTTTTTAGGTTCATCATTAATTATTTTGTTAATATTAGTGTCTTTACTGACCATTGATCAAGTGGGAAAAAAATAAAGAAATGTAGTAGTTACTCTTTGGGAGTTTGCCAAACAATATTGATTTTATAATTAAGTGCTGTTTTCTACATAAAGTATTTAATTCTCAGATGTAAATTGAGATGTTCTCAATTTACTATTAAAGTAAATCATAATTTGTTTCCTTAAGTATTATCAAGGTTGGCTTGAATCAATGGAAAGAACTTAAGGAATAAAGATAATTGATGGAGGAAATATTTTCATTGGCCTAAACAGATACATAAATTGATTTAGGATTCTTTAAACTAACACTCAGTAAATAAAGTTTTTTTTTTCTCCCTTTTTGTTTTCTGGGCACTGTTTTCTTAGCAGTGTTCAGGGTTTATTTCTACCTCAGCAGTTAAGAGTCATTCCTGGAGCTGGAGAGATAGCGTAAGTGGTAGAGCATTTGCCTTGTAATGGCCTAACCCAGAACAGACCCAGGTTTGATTCCCGGCATCCATCTGTCCCTGGAGCCTGAAAGGAGCGATTTCAATCCCCTGGTGTCTCACATGGTCCCCCAAACCAGGGGCAATTTCTGAGCTCATAGCCAGGAGTAACCCCTGAGCATCACTGGGTGGGGCCAAAAACCAAAAAAATTAATAAAAATTAATAAAAAGAAATATATATCGCAAATCTTGTTAAAATTTCAACGTAATGGGCACAGAATATGAGCTCATTGTAACGCATTTGCCTTGCATGCAACTGACCCAGGTTTGATCCCCAGCATTTCATATGGTCCCTCAAACTAGAAGCAATTTCTGAGCACAAAGCCAGGAAAAACCCCTGAGCACTACTGGGTGTAGCCAAAAAGTATAACAAAGTTCAACATATTTTTACAAGAGCTTAAGTAATGATAATGAAATAAAATAATAATTACTTATAGTCGATGTACTAATTTACCTATTCATCAACCTATGTAGTAGATGCAGAATTTACTTATAATATACATATGTATATTTATATAGTAATTGTGGTAACTGGCTTTTTACAAATTTACTGATATATCATAAGTGACATTTTATATATCATCAATTTTATTAAAACATCATTGTTACAGGAAAATCTAGGTCTGTAAAATTAATATAGAATATATTTAGTTGATTTAGTGAAGTGGTAGCTGGGGATGAAGATACCAATGTATAAGCAATATTGCTAGAGAGAGTCCGGCTCTCCATATTGAAATCTTGTACACATAGGTGCTGAGATGTAATAGAAGTAGGTTCTATAGTTACCAAGACTGTGTATTAAAGGAAGTGGCTGGCAATTCTCAATTTGTGTTGCTTATTCTTACTACCTTTGAAAATAAATTCAAATAATGATGGGTTTAAAGGAATATAAAGGATTTTATATTTGTAAGAAATAATTGTTGTAAGTCAAGTAATTGATAAGCTGAAAAAATAATTTGTGGAACAAAGACCTAATAAATATCTGTTTATTCAATAACTAAATTTTGCAGTGATGATCATATGGCAAGATGAAGGATGTTGCTCTCTCCCAAACTATTATTTTCTAGTTGCCTCAATTGTCAACTACTAAAAAATGGAAGAAATTAGGTGAAAGGAAAGATTTAGGGAATAAAAGAAAGATAAATGGTGATAAGAACAGGAGCAAAAAGAAATACTGCTGAATTTTGTCAGAAAAAAATTGCCATTGTGGTTACTGGCATATGAAGCTGGATGTCAGAAAATAATTTCTAAGTCACACAGTTTGGAAGAGGTCTCATTTCCAGAGAAACCACTGAACTGTATTAAAAATATTTAGTATTCAAGATTAAAAGCAACCTTTGGGCTCAAAGACACAAAAGAGATTGCAAAAATTCTATCGTGGCCAAAGACAATAGTGATGAATAAGCTAGGACAGATCAGAGAGTAAAGCTACAAACCATAGGTGACTCTTCCCAGAAAGCAGCAGAACTAAGATTTGGCTTTGTCTCCAACTGTTCTTTTCATCAAATGAAAAACTAGCACAATTCTTTGAAATGAAATAGAAATGTTTCTAATAGACACAATTCAAAGATACAATTATTACTAAGCATAAATTTCTTGCTAAATATTGACTCATTAAACAGCCAGGTTTTTTTTTGTTTTGTTTTTTTTTTGTTTTGTTTTGTTTTGTTTTTTGGGCCATACCCTGTGACGCTCAGGGGTTACTCCTGGCTATGCGCTCAGAAGTTGCTCCTGGCTTCTTGGGGGACCATATGGGACGCCGGGGGATCGAACCGCGGTCCGTCCTCGGCTAGTGCAGGCAAGGCAGGCACCTTACCTCCAGTGCCACCGCCCGGCACTGTTTTTATGGGCATATATGCATACACTTTGAATACACCTTATATTCTTCTACTTTCTGTAGTTCATAGCACATGATTCTAATCTCAGTTAGAGTGAAAAATGCATCAGATTTCAACCCTGTGTAAAATAAGACCCAGTATTAACTCAAAACAAAGGTTTCTCCCATCTTCATCTTTCCCATAATCTCTCCTTTGATATGTCAAAGCTCACTTGGATAGATACTCCTGTGTCTCTCTCTGGAACTTCCCCCTTCTGGTGAATTGGAAATTGGGTTAATAAAGAAAGAGTTGTTCTGGCTTGAGGCACTCAGAGAGAGCAGAAGAAGGTACTGACTCCTTGACTCTCTCCTGACTGGCTTGGTTTATTGATCCTTCACACCTAGACTACCTGCTTCAGACCCATCCACCCAGGGATAGAAAAACACATGTGGGTTAATCTCATAAACTAGTGGATTTTATTCAATAATCCTTAATTTGGCACAACTCAGAATGAAATGACTCACGAGCTATCTCTAGCATGTTCACTCTACTGACCTGGTACAGATCCATTAATTCAGCTAGAGACCAAAACCTCATAATTTAGCAGCCAAAATTAGGTAAGCATTGGTAATAATTCTGTTTTATCAGACTTTTTGTCTTTAAAAACTGTGGGAACTTCATCTTAAACAGTACTTGGGGGTTCTTCCATTCTTAGGAAAATGGGCTAAACTGCACATATCTTGGTTTATTGCTTACATCCTGGTTATTCAGTGCTCTTATGATCCTGACATATTAAAGCAAGATGGAGGCCACACCCTGCAGTGTTAGGTGGTGATGGTATGTGCTGCCAGGGATTGAATTTAGGGCATACTGTCTGAAAAACACATGTTTCAGCCTATGAACTTTCCTTAGTGCCTTGTTTGCCATTCTTAATGCCATATCAAATACATAGTACTTAATATTATTATTATAAAATCACACACTGTTGAGGCTAGAACACAGTGGTGGGCATTTGCCTTGCATGCAGCCAATCCAGGATAGAAGGTGGTTCGAATCCTGGTATCCCATATGGTCCCCCAAGCCAGGAGCGATTTCAGAGTACAAAGCCAGGTGTGGCCCAAAACCAAAAAAATAAAAAAAATTAAATCATACACTGTCATAATTTTGTTTTGACCATTGCAAACATTAATGCATTAACATTATTACTTGTAAACATCATTTGCATACATAGAAAAAGGAAGTTCCATAGACATGAAAGAATATCAGAGACTAGAAAAACAGTAAATTCTGGGGAAAAAATAAAAAATTCTTTGGAAGTGTGTCTTGTCATTCTTTTGAGTGAGAGAATTGTTTTAGTTAAGCATATTAAATATTTTATAATTAATTTATAAAAATAAATAATATTAATTTAGAATGCTTGTAATTGCAAAATTGTTCCTTCATGTGGAAAATAAATGCTTTCCTTATACATAAAATAAAATTATTTCCCAAAATGTTAAAGATAATACATATATACATATTCTCATTTTAGTTTTAAATTTATAAGATGATTTGATATTATTACTTACCTCCTAAATAATTAAATGTTGACATTTTAAAAATGAAAGAAGCAACTTAAATTGCATTAATTATTTTTACCAAATTTAAATTGTCTAAGAAATATGGCATACCTTCTTATATCTTTAAAAAGTGATTTTTATTTTATAATTCTCATGCTCAAACAGAAGATTGAACTGCAAAGTAAAATATACTTCATTAAATATTGTTTATAGTAATATGGATATATAAAATAACCATTAAAAGCTTGCAAATATTATTAAATGTGTGTAAGTATATTTAACATTTCATTCCATTTGTAAATAAAAACGAAACTCAAAATATGGCACTAAGAAAGAAAAGCACACTGATTTTGATGAGCGTTTTCTTGCAAATATTTCTATGTTTATTTCTATTTTTTTCATGAACTGAAAACATAATCCAAATGATTATAAAGGAGTGTTGGAACAAGAGCTAAAATTTAATCCACAAAATCAGATCCTTAATATTTACCAGTTGCTGTGATTCAGCATACTTCCAGGATGTGACTCACAGGAATGTCCAACATCATCTTTTGGAGCTTTGGGCAAAATTCTCTCATGATTTGATCCAGAATTCACTTCTTCTGATCTTTATTATTATTAGTTTTTATTGTTTTTGATGTGCTTAGAAAGACTAAGATGGCTAAAGAGAAAAGAAAATGAAAAACAAAAACAATCTTTTCTGATTTTTAGGTGACTTTAGAAAGTCATCTTATATGAAACAGCAAGTGATAAAACGTTGCACTGGCTTAAATTCATTTTGTACAATAAATGAAAAAAAAGCTGATGAGAAGGACTTTATGAATATAACACAATGAGAACAGTAAAGGCAAAGAACAATGCATATTTACCTTAGGTACAACATGACAGTATATGGAAATCTTTGAAAGTGATAAAGACACAACTTGGCACAATCAGCAATTATTTTTGGCACCTACAAAAGAGGTAGTGAAGCAGAAATATCTGTCCAAGAATTAATCTGCAGCTGCACAATATTGCTTTATCATCTCCAGGCTGTGAACTGAACCACAATATGGTATGTGTAAGTTTCTTTAATATTAGACGATTAAAATAAAGTTCAAATGACTTGGCAAAGATATTAACAAGTCCATGCACCCTATAAGCATAGATCAAGATTTCTCAAATATGTTACTAAAGATTTTTCATATATTTGATTAATGATTTTAACATTTTATTTTTGCATTTAATACTTTCAAGAATAACACTGATTTTATTCACAAAAAATACTAAAGAGACTATATGCAACACAAAATATTTTCATAGATTTAAGCAGTACAGATTTTGTTCCAATAATATTCATTACCATTCAAAGATTTTACAAGCACAGTTCTGGTATTATGTGAATTTCCTGGTTGGTACAGAGATGTGGCTGTCTAAACATGGAGTTCTTCTAGCCATCAGCTATTCATGTCATGACTAATTAAATATAGCCTCTATTTCCCATATCAAGGATGTTCTACCTTTAAAAATTCCATGCATATATTAAAATCTACCATTATATTAGAAAAAATTTTCATAGAACTTCTCATTGGCAATAAACTGTGGCCTGGTTTTAAATATGTAACATAATGTTTTGCTTAATGTTAGGTAAAAATTTAAAAATTAGAATAAAAGAGATGTATTTAAAAATAAGTTTATATAATTACAAATATATTAAACTTATTTTTAAGGAAGTAAAAATGGCATAAACAGTATTTTATACTATGATTTAATCATGCTTCACAAAAGTAATTTCCTTTTAGAAAAACTCATCAAGTATTATAACCTTACTTTATTTTCTTTTTTCCTAGTGATTATGTTTGTTTTGGATTTCTGAAATATCTATAACAGTTTAAAAATAATAAATAATTCGATCAAATCATCAACATATGCATTAAAATGCAGTGAACTTCTTTAGGAATGTGTTGTACTTAATGTTCTTAAAAATGTATCAAAAGGGTTTTTCTTAATAAAGAACATTCAAATGAGAAAATGTTTAAAGTTCTTTTTCTTCACGTATAATATTTTGTAAGCAAATTTCATGTTTTTAAAAACTGAACTTTTCTTCATTTAGGATGATTTATGAACACAGGGAAACGCACAATTTCAAAAATACCTTATTCAAAGCCATCTAATTCCTTGGACTTGCACTTTAATGCTTGTGTGAGGACTCTAAACTGGGCCAAAAATGTAGGATAAAATCTCAGATTTCCTCATATGAGAGTCTTACCCAAATCAATTGAAACTGCTCAAGGGTAATCAAGTGTACAACTGGAGTTAATAATTTTCATTTAGCTGTAATATCATTGCTTTCCGAATGCTGGCTTCTTGCCTTCTGCATTATGTATTTTCGTTATGCTTAGCTTGTTTAAAATCATAAATTTGAATCATTTGTAACTGAATATCATAACTAGAAAATATTCACTTTCCACTCTCATCTTGACCCCAATCTCTGACTTCTTATATTCAGGCTTCATTTGTTTCCTCAGCTATCATTCTAAATATTAAAATTAAAATGTTTTTAAAAATGAACCACTACTAAAATGTTTCATTTTGAGGTAGTCACTGTTATTTATTTCTTAAATAAAATTCTTAGGATCTCTTCTGACCAGAAAGTAGCTGCTAAGCAATTTTATTCAAATTGTAATTTGAATCAATTGGGCCTTATAGAAATGCATGTGGTATAATCAATTCCACCACTGGGGGCATTTGAAATATGCTTTATAGAGAGAGAGTTTGAGACTGATTTACCTATTAGCTTCCTTGCTATAGCTCTATTGCCTAAAACAGAAATTTCTACTTGGCTGATTTTTAGTAAATATTGGTAAATAAGCAATTCCATTCTATTCAAATCATTTCTAATTTACTTTATTTCACTTAGGTCAAGATAATTTAATATTATTAACTATATGCCACTACTTCACTCTTTTTGTTAAATAAACACTTTGGACTGAAAAACTGGTAGGATAACTTTCATAATTTTTCCTAATTTAATTCTAACAAACTGAACTGAATGTTATTTCTAGATTGTCTTGTCCACTTTATTTTATCAATAATGTTTCCAAGACAAAGAAGATTCAGAGGCATTTCTTTTCAGAAGCATTTCTTTTGTTGTTGGTTTTTTGTTTGCTTGTTTGTTTTCTGGGGTACACCCGATGATGCTCAAGGGTGACCCCTGGCTATGTGCTCAGAAATTGCCCCTGGTTTGAGGGACCATGTGAGACGCCAGGGGATTGAACTACGGTCTATTTTGGGTCAGCCTCGTGCAAGGCAGATAACCTACCACTGTGCCATTGCTCTAGCCCAAGATACAGAGACATTTTGAAGACCACAGATGAAATAGTACAAAAATAATGGTGGTGGTGCTACAAAGATAGCACAGTAGCTTAAATGCTTGCTTTGCACACAGCCTACCAGGGTTGTTTCTGGCAAACCATAAAACCCAGGAGCACTGCCATGAGTGACAGATCTGGGCCCGGAGAGATAGCACAGCGACGTTTGCCTTGCAAGCAGCCGATCCAGGACCAAAGGTGGTTGGTTCGAATCCCGGTGTCCCATATGGTCCCCCGTGCCTGCCAGGAGCTATTTCTGAGCAGACAGCCAGGAGTAACCCCTGAGCCATGCCGGGTGTGGCCCCCCCCCCCAAAAAAAAAAAAAGAGTGACAGATCTAGGAATAAGCTCTAAACTCCACTTGTTGTAACCAAAAAAAATAATTAAAAATTTATGATAATGTGAAGTATTTCCAGTAGCATTTAGGGTTAATTTTCTTTTTTTATATTCAAGTTGTATGTTTGTGCTTTGCTGTGAGATACCTTTTTCTCTTTTTTCCCAAAAATTCTTTCTCTCTTTTTCAAAGATTATTTGACGAAGTTATCTTGGTTCAGAGAAGTCACATTTAAGCAGAATTTCAAAAAATAATGGAATAGCACTTACATAGTGATAAAGGCAAAAAAAAAAAAAAAATAACCTTATATGTAACCAAGTAATCCCAAGTTTTTATAATCTATAATGAACATGAATGTGGAAGAGAAAGTGTTAGATGAAAAGATTAAATTAAATATATCTGTAGAAAAGAAAATAATGACTGCTGATACTTCTCAGGTTATTTGATCTTAGCTGATATTTCTGTGGCATTTTAAGAGCAGGGCAGGGGAGCAGATTCTCCTTTCTGCATAAACTCTATCAGTTCAACTCAAACCCTTACATTCTCTCATAGAAATGGCCCAGCTCTTGGGCTTAATTTTATCAAACTTCAAGCCATTATATTTGTTTTATATCTATAAATGCTGTACAGTGTGGCTGTGTAATAACCATAATATTTTATAGTAGAATAAACCCAGTAGTATTACAAAAAATTGGATGAGAAAATTATATAGTAATCCACCAAGCTCAGTGATCCCAAACAGTAACACTGAAGACTCAATTAGCACAAACCACAGCCCAGTGAATTCCTACATACTGATTTTATAACACCATGAAGATATATAATCATCATTTCAAATCAACTTGTGTTGTTCGAAGTTTTGATAATCCTATTAGCTTTTGTGTTATAATAAGCAATATGAAGTGAGTTTGTGCCTGCATGGAAACAAGCTATGTGTGTGGCTGGAATATTGGGGACACTGGTCAGAAAAAGTCACAATGGCAATGATATTGATATTTGAACATTTAATGCCTGAAATAATTGCATTATAAACAATTTGATAAATCATAGTGTCATAAAAATTAGGAAAAAATAAATGTATTTGTATAGACCAGAGAAGTAATAGAACCAAGGTGTTGACTTACACACAAATCACTTCAGGTTCAATCCCTGATATATTGTTAAATAAACACCACCAGTTGTAGAATAAGATGTTAATCTTATGGGGTTCTGGATGGGGCTGGATGATGGTGAGATGGATGGATGGGCCTTTCTCTGCCGGCCAGGAGCCACATGCCTGCAACTCCTTTCCAGCCTGCGGGTGTGAAGGTTCAGGGTATCTGCGAGGAAAAACAATCAGGTTTCAGGAGACATCAACTTTATTCAGTCCTTAGCCACCACATTTGGCTCCTAAGCTTTAAAACCTTTCAAGCCATCTCCATTATTAGCCCTTCATTCAAGCCTGTCTCTTCCCCATCCTGCTTCTCGCTCCATCTCTCTTGCTGAATCTCTCTGAATTCCCTCCTTGCCCCTCAGGCAATCCTTTTGATACCTACCAAAGACCTCCTCCCAGAAACGGGAAGGTCTTATCATCAGGTAAGGTTACACTGGAAGAATTGGGGGATAGAAGTAACAACCAGGAATGAACCCTGAGTCAGGATAAAGGCCTACTTACCACCAATGTGACCCACCCTTCTCCGAAAAGGCATCTGTCTTTAACACTAAAAAAATTAACAATTTTCTTTCTTTCATTCTCTTCCATATATTCTGGAGTCAATGGCGTTCTAAGCATTGAATTGCAGAGGAAAGAAGAAAGAGATAAGAAGCAACAGGAAACAAGGATCAAGAACAAAATTTTTGATGGTATTAAGGAAGAATAGCTGTAAATATAGAAACCACAGAGTTAACAATGCTGAAATCATTAGACACAAACTTTAACACTTGAAAAGACCAAGCCTAACTGACAAGATGATAGGCTGAATTGGGAAATTAGAAATGGGAGCATTTTCTCAACAGGTGGATGGAAGTTGACACTGATGGTGGGATGGATGCTGAAATAGTGTATGTTTAAAAATCAGCAATAAAAAGCTTTGTAAATCATGGTGTTTTATAAAGTTTTATATTATATAAATCAATTTATATATAAAGCAATTTATATATATATATATATATATATATAAAGCAATTTCGTTAGAGATGCTAGAAAGCCATTGTGGTATGTCTAATAAGATTAATACAAGTTCATATTTTTTCTTGTTGAGATAAATTCTCCTGAGAGCTACTTGAAAGGGTTGGAATATATATAAACATCAAAGTGCCCAGTCACAAAAGAGTTAAACAAGATATTATGGTAGATATATTCTAATAAAATATTTTGCAGCTATAAAATAGAATAACATGGCATCTTACATTTTCAGGAAGATATGATACTAAGTCAGAAGAATAAAGAAAAATCACACTCATGAGGAATATTAAGAAACAAAACAAAGGTGCAGATAAAGAGTCAATAAAAGTAAACTATTCTAATTTACATGAACTATTGCCTGACATACTGCTTACAGAACTGACGTTACCATCTGGGGATTGGAAGGAAAAAAGTTTCCTAGGGACAGTGGTAGAAGGAATTGACACTTTGATACTAGGTCGGGATTCGTGACACATTATGACTTTGACATTAATGTCTATATCATTGGATATCATGGTAATTAATAAGTTAAAATATTTAAATCAGGGGCCTCAGGGATTGCACAATGGGACAGGGTGTTTACTTTGCCAACTCAGGATAGATCTTAGACTCCACATATGGAATTTTGAGCACAAATTTAATAGTTAGTTCTGAAGATTGCTAGGTGTTGCCCCAAAACAAAAATTCATTTTAATCTGAATAAATGAACTGATGTAGTTGAATAAAAATAAATTATGCCACTTTCATGTGTTTACAAGTTATTTGGCACTATTTTAACAGGTTGTCACAATTTTGAATAATCTTCAAATACAATTTTAAACTTCGAGAATGTTTTCTGTCAAAAACATTTTCACATTTTACAGAAACTTTTCTTTGTTTTAAATTGTAAAACTTTCAAATTATCTATGGATAATGATGCTGAAATAGAACAAGAGCGTGTGAAAATTTTCAATGTTTTGCTTCTTTGGTTACTTTGGAAATAATCTGGTTTTGTGCAGATATAATAATATGTAAATTTATTTTGAACAGTTCAAGCAAGCAAACCCATCTGCCTTTTCCATGTTTTTTTTTTAGGAAAAGTTTACTAATATTTCTCTCATCTTATAAGTTTACTTAGCTTCTGAGGAGATTTTTCTTGTGGCTTTATCTTAACTTCAAAGTATTTCTTTAGCATAAAATTCTAAATGAATCTCTCATTACCATTCTTAGTCTTTTCTAAATAAATAATGTATATAAATGTATTATATGTTTAAATTACTAATAAAATTTATACTTTACTATATAAAATATATGAGAAAGCAACCTCACATCAGATTTCCCTTCAATGTGTTATGAAGAAATCAAAATCCATGCTTGTACTAAACTCAAGATCACTAATTCAAAAATGTAATTTCTTATTTTCAAATAGAGCTGAATCATGAAATCCATTTAAGGAAATTTTTAAAGTACAGTTTTCTGTATCCCAGTGAGGCAGAATTTCTATCAGTTTGGAAGAGAAATACGTATAGAAGCAAGTTGAGTATAGAAACATAAACAAACTGAAAGGCTACACATAAATTTGGTCTGAGTTCTTTGAGGGGTCCACAGTTAAGCAAGTCAGTATCTGTCCTCACTGGTTTGCAAGGTTATGTATGGGCAGATAGAAGATTTGCATGTTCTCAAAACCAAGATGCCCAGTTTCTGAAAATGCAATCACTTTGACATTGTACTATTTCTATAAATTGGGTTGTTGACCATATTCAAGGAAATAATTCCATGTATGGATGTATGCCTATGGGGTTAGGAGTCAGTGGCCAAAAAAGGTCTTTATTTATCAGAGGAATAGCCAGTTTGCTGGAAGAGGGATTTAAATAACTACAAGATCAAAAGGAGGAAAGAATGAAAGAGTAGAAGAGGGAGAGAAGCAGGGAAAGAGAAAGAAAAACAGGAGGGAGTGATGGAGAGAGTGAGGTAGAATAGGAAGAGGGTTAACAGGACAAGAGTAAAGGAAAAAGGAAAGGAGAAAAATAAGAATAGAGAAGAAACAGTAATAAAAGAAGATGAAGAGGCATTAAAAGAAAAAAGATAGTAGAATAAAGAGAAAGTATTAACTTTAGTATTTTTAAAGACACATTTTTCCTTTGTTTTTTTTTTAAGGATTATCATACATTTTTATTTCAAAAAAAACCCAGAATATCTTTTAGACACTATACACAGACATTGTTCCAAATAGAAGTTTTATTAATTACAGGTTGGTTATGTGGGGCATTGTCAGGGGGAGGGGGTGTGTGAATATAGCTATTTCAATTTAACAATTAGATAGTATCTTCCATGTTATCAATTTTTATGTTATAGTTTTTGCCAATAGGAGAGGACCGACTAATAATATTTTTGCAATTATATTTTTAAAATAACTTCCTTAAAATATGTATTAGGTAGTATTCAATAATAATTCTTCAAGTATTTAAACTTTCAACTCATATTTTCTTAATATGTTTTAAAAAAAGGTATTTCTAAAAAGATTCCCTACAGTTAATTCTTTTATTAATCAGATTCTGTAACACCATACTATATTTATGAATCTCTAAAGATTAGACAAACTTAATATATGTTCAACTCAGAGCTACCTGATATACCTCACATAGTGACATTTTAAAATTAAGATCCAGCCAAAATGAACATACATTTATTATAATATTTTCATTTTAAGAAGAAAATAATACATGTTTTTGCAACTTATGATTAATTACTATCAATTCTAATTACCAACAATACAAAATTCACCTTTTCAATGTCCAATACTATAAGTTTTTACAAATAAACAGAGCGTACTACTAACAATACATAGCCAGAGAGCTAGTCCAGGGTTCAATCTACTTTCTTATTAAGTGGTCATCTCTTGATCCCCATATTTTCTTATGGCTTCTGAGCACTATCAGGAATAATCCCTGATTATAGAGCTAAAAGTAAACTATAAGACTGAGTACAGCTGGATGCAGTTCTAAAACAAATACCAATTCAATCCAGATATAAAAAAATTAATTTCCCTTTCAATTCAAATCTTCCCCCAACATTTGGGCTTAGCATCATTTATCTCTTCTTTTTCTTTATAATTTTGCCTCTTGCAGAACATTATATAAATGAAATCATGCCTTTTAGTCTTGCTTCTTTCACTTAGGATAATGCAGCTGAGATTCATTCATACTGTTGGACACTGAATAAAAACAGCTTTCTGGTTGGAAATAGGCCTATATATTATTTTACCACTTCTCTAGAGGGTCCCTTTTATTTAATTCTATTAAGAATTAAACAAAGTATAGTCTATACTTTTATGATGCTGCCCTCATCTTCCCTAGATTTTAAATAACTCTAGTTTTATGTGTACCTTGTATTTGCATTCTTTTTACTAAAAGATTTTTGTCAGTGTCTTTTTTAGGCTTTCCTTATTTCTCAGTGCTCATTTGCCTCAAAGTATTGTGCAAGGGGAATGGAAATCTCTGTTCTTCTGGCTTAGCCTGTCTTCTATAGGTATGTGTCTGCGCTTCGGGGATAAAGAACATTCAAATATTTTCCTCTCCTGATCTTTGATTTCCAGAGTCGAAATGTATTAATAACCCTCAATGTCATAAAAAAGAATCTATTCTTTTCCCTTTTTCCAGTGGCAAAAGCCTTTAAATTAGTGTCATGGATAAAAGATTCTTGCCTTTGTTACAGAATGGAAGAACTTCTGTACACAAGGTCAGAAAGGTATAGCAATTCAGATTTGGCTTTGTGCTTTACCAATAGCAGCTTTTCACCTAAAGAAAGAGGGTTCTAACTCAGAGCACTTGTTTTACTCAAATATTTCTAATGAGATCCATGTTGAAAAACCTTTGTGTGGTTCTTAATTCACTTTGTCATCTATTGAATCTCAAGAGCTCTGTTATACTCAAACTTTAGCAAATTTCTAAAACTGAAAGCTCAGGGTCTAAGAGATAGAACGAACATAGTTGAGCTTGATCAACCCAGTTCGATCTTCAGCATGGCATAGTATCCATAGAGCACCATCAGGAGTTCTCCCTTAGCACAGTCAGTTTGAAACCTGAGCATTGCCAAGTGTGGCCCTCAAATAAAACAAAATTGTACTTCAATTCTTAGTGCCAGCTTGTACAGTGCTTGGTCAACTATTTCTAGGAAGTGTCTCTTCCTCTTCTCTCCTTGTAGTTACTTTGGGGTATTCTGTTGCTCTGTATCCCCCAGCTCTCTAACTTAAAAAAATGGAAATGATTTCTTTATTTTTCAAACTACTGGTTATTTTAAGATCTTACTTGGGAGCCGGAGTGCTAGCACAGTGTTAAGGTTTTTGCCTTGCATGCTGCAGACCTGGGACAGACCCAGGTTTACTCTCCAGCATCCCATATGGTCCCCGGAGCCTGCCAAAGTGATTTCTGAGTGCAGAACCAGGAATTAATACTTGATCGAGGCCAGCTGTGGCCTCAAAACAAATGGGTCTCAAACTCGCGGCCCGCTGGCGGTTTGCGGCCCTCCCTACAACATTTTGTGGCCCTGCCCTAGAGGAATCTTGTTTTGTTTCGTTTTGTTTTAGTTGTTTGGTCACACGCCCCAATGTTCAAGGCTTACTACTGACTGCACTCAAGGATCACCCCTACTTTGCCTCCTGCGGCCTGCAGGTAAATTGAGTTTGAGACCCCTGATAAAGTTTGTGAATGAATCTTAACTGAAGTCATATAACAATGTTTAAATTTCCTTATTTAACCAGTGAAATAATTTTTGAGAGATCAGTAGCTGAGAAATATATTTTGTAATGTATCTTAATTACAGTAACTTTTCATTAAAAAATTTCATGCTGAGTTATTCAGTGCTAAATGTAAAATGCCTATTAAACTAACATTGCTTAAATTTTTATCAGATGCTTATTAGAATTTTCAATGCTTACCAAAAGATGCTGTAAATTCATGTAGAGTGTCCTAAAACCAAAGAGATAATAGCATAAACAACCACTTGCCTTGCACACAGTCTATTCTGGTTTGATCTCTGACACCCTGAAAGATTCCCCAAGTCCACTAGGCATGACAGCCAAGCAAAGTGTGAGGAGTAAGCCTGAATATTATCAAAAGTGGTCGCCAGAGCCCTCCCACGAACAAATCCAAAAGGAAAAAAAAATAAGAAAATCATGATATTTAATTTAAAAAGGACATTTACTTGCTCTTTTTTTTATTTAAACACCTTGATTACATACATGATTGTGTTTGGGTTTCAGTCATGTAAAGAACACCACCCATCACCAGTGCAACATTCCCCGTCACCAATGTCCCAAGTCTCCCTTCGCCCCACCCGACCCCCGCCTGTACTCTAAACAGGCTCTCCATTTCCCTCATACATTCTCATTATTAAGACAGTTCAAAATGTTATTATTTCTCTAACTAAACTAATCACTCTTTGTGGTGAGCTTCCTGAGGTGAGCTGGAACTTCCAGCTTTTTTCTTTTTTGTGTCTGAAAATTATTATTGCAAGAATGTCTTTCATTTTTCTTAAAACCCATAGATGAGTGAGACCATTCTGCATTTTTCTCTCTCTCTCTGACTTATTTCACTCAGCATAATAGATTCCGTGTACATCCATGTATAGGAAAATTTCATGACTTCATCTCTCCTGACAGCTGCATAATATTCCATTGTGTATATGTACCACAGTTTCTTTAGCCACTCGTCTGTTGAAGGGCATCTTGGTTGTTTCCAGAGTCTTGCTATGGTAAATAGTGCTGCAATGAATATAGGTGTAAGGAAGAGGTTTTTGTATTGTATGCTCTTAACTAACCTATGATAAACTATTACTATACCAACTTTGATACCAACTTTGATATACAATCAAAGAGAGGGTTTCGATGTGAAAAAGTAAAGGTGGTCATATTTAAATTCAGCACAGCAAACAACTATTATCTTTTGTTTTAGTAAAATAAACTTTTGAGTTGAGATTCATAATTTATGATATATTTTCTGTTAACAGGCACATTGTTAACCCCCAAATTATTAGTATGCAACCCAGGATGACCAAGGGCTAAATTATTCTTTCCTTTCTATTCCTGACCATATTTTGTCTTTTGCATAGGTTTTTCTGGGTTTGGTTATAAAATAAGGTGATGGAAACTTTTATCAACAAAGTAATAATTTATAGTCATCTTCAATATTGCACCAGTAGCATGAATATTTAATTTTAGATTTTTTTGGGGGGTGGGTCACACCCAGCAGCACTCAGGGGTTACTCCTGGCTTTGTGCTCAGAAATCACTCCTGGCAGGCTTGGGGGACCATATGGGATGCCGGGATTCGAATCACAGTCTGTCCTGGGTCAGCTGCATGCAAGGCAAATGCCCTAAGGATATGCTATCTCCCTGGCCCCTAATTTTAGATACTTAAATAATTAAATTTTGGTAGTATTTTTTACAAGTAATATATGTATATATGTATACATATATATGTAAACAGAATAGTGGATGGTATTTAGTAAAATATGGTTTATTCTAAATACATTTCTCCTTATCCTTTTTCAGTGGTTATGCTTAAAATTAAAATATTTAATTATAATTATATTTTGATACTGAATTTTGAGGGCTTTTTTTCTTGCATAACATAAATGTGAACATGAAATACCAAAGAGGCATTCTGCTTTTTAATGTTTAAAACAAGTTGCAGAGGTAATTAATTCCAAGATCTATATAAACAAAAGTGCAACTAATCTCTAAATTTGGTGAGCAGAAATATTCTTTTACTCATAACTCTGCTTGTTTAAGCATCAGATGGTACACAATTTTATCGGCTAGTATTATGTGTTTTCTAAATTGTCAGAGTAACTTCGAGCATAGAGAACTCAAGGCATTTGTTTCTTTTAATAATGCTACCAGATGACTTTCCTGGGCTGGCATTCAAGGAAGCAATTTCTGTTAATCACGCATTCATACCAGACAGAAAACATCATTCATTCATCAAAAAAAAAAAATTTACTCTAGTAGATGCGCTACAATGAGTACAAGGAAGTCTTTGAGAAAGAACATTAGAAACCAAGCAAATGTTATTTATTGTGTACGCTTTTTCATATACATCCATTGAGTAACTGATATTAGGCATCTTTCCAGATATAATAATACCCATTGTGTTCTCTTATCTTCTTGAATGTCTATTGTTGCAATTTATGGCTGAGCCATATGAAACTTGCAGAGATATCCATGTTTAACACACAAGTATCAATATACATTGCTGACAGTTCCTTCAGGTTCTTTAAGTTTAATGCATTGTTAAACATGTTTAAGGAAAGATAAAGCACCAGATTGGCAAACAGATGCATCTTTAAGATAAAGTAAGCATAAAGGTTTGCCTTTTTAGCATTTTCACCAGGCATATATTTAGTGTGTTATCTGCCCCATGCAGAGATGGGGTTACAAATAGATTTCACCAAAGACTTGAACCTCATTTACTTCTAAAACCTTTTGATGCTTTCTTTAAACACCAAGCTTTACAAAATTGTATATAATGCAGTTATTTCAAGCACAATACTCCAAAACCAATACTAACATCAGTTATCTTTCTGGCCTTTCCCTTTAACAGGCAAAAAATAAGTTACTTTCATTGCTTGTTACAACACATAACTTACAATCGTGTTACTGAAGTACATTGTTATGAATTTTCTGACTATTAGGTGCTAGTTGAGCCTTTTGTGCTATTGTTTTCACTTGTATGGCTTAAAGATTCTACATAACCTTTTCATCTAATTTTCTGTGTTTCTACTGAGCTGTCAGTACTGTGTACTTTGGAGATCGCTAAGCTGCATTGTTAGGATGATTCTGCACCATGACATCTTGAGTATACAAATTTCTGCCTCGTAGCAGCTTCACACCATAATCTTAGTTGCAGGGCCCCAGGAAACATTTTTTTGTAGATAGAATTGAAACTTTATGAAGGTTTCCATGACCCAAGTTCTACCAAAGGAACTATATTTGAATATTATATTTGTATAAAATGAACTTATAGTCTGATGCATAATACATACCTTCATCTGCTTTTTGCTTCCTTATAAATCATTTAAAATAACCCTTTATCAACGTCAATCAGAAATGAGTTTATTTCCACTTGTATGCCTGTGTAGAAATATAATATTTTTTCTTTCAAGCCTTTATAACTTTTCATCAATAGTTCTTATATTCTTCTTTAATTCATTTAATTGTCTTAGCAGAGAAATTAAGCACTGTGGTTAAACTATTCTTCTAATAGTTTTCTTTCTGATTTTGACTCTGAATTTAAAAAAGTTCTGTGGGTCCAGAGTGATATTACAGTGGTTAGAGCATTTGCCTTACATGAGGTCAATCTGTGTTCAATCCTGCCATCCCTCTGGCTCTGCACTGCCAGGAGTAGTTCCTGAATGCAGAACCAAGAGTAACCTTGAGCATCACTGGCTGTGATCTAAAAACAAAAATAAAGAATCTCTGTGAATGGATTCAGTGTTTGAAAGAGATTTTCCTTGCTTGGAGCAAAAATTATCTTTATTTTCAAACCTGGTACATAATCATACATAGGTAATTCTATGCATACTAGAAGTGGTTGTTTAAAAAGTTATCATTCATGTCTTAGAGTATATGGTTTGTGATTTTTTCTAATATTTTATAATATTTTTAATATCATATAAACTTTTGGAGAACTTTATCTCTGATATTTCAAATAAAATACAAAATTCAATATTTCATATTGAACAATTAATTTTTCTTCTAATATTAAAAGCATTCAAAGGAACATGAGTTTCAATTAAAGAAGATCTTTAATATTGGTCTGGAGAGAATACTGTAGATAAGAAAGTCTTTGCTATAATACAGCCAAACATTCTTTGACCCCTGACATCCTCTATGGTCCCCTGTGCAATACCAGCAGTGATTCTAAATGTAGAGCCAGAAGTAATCCATAAGCATCAGAGGGTGGTGATGCTAAAGCCAAAAGAGAACAGTCTCTACTATACCTACTATTAACTCATGTATCTTACAAGTTGAGAAAATTTTGTCTTTTTGACATTATTGTAATAATACTCGGAAAGAAGAGATGAAGGCTGGAAAGACTGGCCCATGATATGAAGCTTACCACAAAGAGTGGTGAGTGCAGTTAGAGAAATAACTACTCTAACAGCTACCATGACAATATTAATGAGTGAGAGAAGTAGAAGGCCTAACTGGAATATGGGCAGAGTGGGGGGAGAGAAAAAGATGAGAGACATTGGTGGTGGGAATGTTTCACTGGTGAAGAGAGGTGTCCTTTTATGACTGAAACTCAACTGCAAACATGTTTGTAATCATGGTGCATAAATAAATATATTATTAAAAATTGTGTCTTTTTCACAGGAAATATCTGTTGTCTTGAATCATTATTTTTGGTCATATATTTCTAACTTTTGCTATATCTAAAAGTTAACTATAAACTATTTGGAGATATAATTTTGGTTTTTATATTTTATACCTAAAATAAAATGATATTTTTGATTTCTAAATATGAAATGAGTATTTTTCAACACACAAGCAAAAAGACTGGCATTATTATTTAAAAAACTGTTGTGAAAGAACTTCTTCATGGCAAAAATAATACCACAAAGGAAGCTCACAGAGCCTTCAGAATTTAAAATAATCATTTTGACTGTCTTGTAGTTTTCTTCATTTGTAAGTAAGTAGATGATTATATAATTGCATTATATCCTTATAAGGACACATGTTATATACATATATATTATCATTTATAGCACTACAGCTATGATTTCACATAAAGAGAGTCAACTAAATCTGCTTCCTTCTATTTTCCTTAATTTTTATATTTGTGCTCGATTGGTCAAATTTTTAATAATACACAGGGATAAATGACTAATGCATTATATCAAATTAACACAAGAATTCAAGTACTATTTATTCCTCCCCATAGTTCACTTTAATTAAATATGCATTCACAAAATACTTCATTGATGAGGGACTAATGCTCTATTAATTTGAAACACATCTTCTGAGAATAAATTTAGAGAAACTGACATTACATGAAACATAACTTATCACCCTGAAGAATACATTAAGCTATTTTTCACAATGCATGCTGCTTTCCTATTATATAAAAAATGCACAACGTAATCATAATCATAGATTTGGGGAAGAGGCTGCTGCAAGGGAATTCATGAGGATACCATGCAGGTGTGTTTACTAAGAGAAAATAAAAACATTACTAGTTTAAATATATCTAAAAAATAAATATGGTAGATAAATAGACATGCCACAGAAACATTTTCTAAACCATATTATTGCTTTCTTAGAAACTAAAAGATTACATCAATTTATTAGGTACTGTTTAAAATGTATTATATAAGAACTATTTGTAAATATATATTTTGGAAGAAGTAATATAATAAAATTGTAGGGCCCAAGGAATAGCATTGAGGGAGGGTGTTTGCCTTGCATGCAGAAGGACGGTGATTCAAATCCTGGCATTCTATCTGGTCCCCCGAGCCTGCCAGGAACGATTTCTGAGTGCAGAGCCAGGAGCAACCCCTGAGATCTGCCAGATGTGACCCAAAAACCAAAGGGGAAAAATAAAAGAAATTGTATACATCAGGGTATTCACAGTAAAACCAATAAAAAGCATAATATTTAATAATTTTACCAAATTTACGAGAAAGCAATTTAAAAGTAGGAAAAGCATGCATTAATCACTTAGTTAAAAAGTGGGTTTGAAATAAGATGTGAACTTTAATCAGGGACTCCTATGAGGAGAAAAAGCAAAACAATTCCACTTATAATTGTATTAAATCAGATTAAAAATTAAAGACTGAGTAAAGATGATTGAGAAAATATATGATGAAAAATATGTTTGGTAGAATTTTCTAGATATGACAGGGAACAAAAAAAAAAACAATTAACCAAAGCTTAAGTTATTTGTTTATAAATATGTGTTAAAATATCCTAAATCATAATAAAATTTTATTATGAAATTTGTATGGGAGAATAATATTACATATATGTGTTGTTACAACATAATTTAACAAACTCAATATGAGAAATCTTTCAGAAACTTTCTGAAATATGTGAAAAAAGCACCAATGATAGTTTGTTTCTAAGGAGGCTTATTAGACAAAAAGCAAGTAAATATGGTGAAAAAAATCACAGCTGGACACCAGGCGGGGAAAATCCGCGAAAGTACACCGGCCCAGTGGGGCTCAGCTGTGAAAGACTGTGAGTGTGACCTGTCTATGTCTGTCTACTGTCCTCTTGCGTGAAACTCTTGCGAGTGGGGCAAAAAGAGCCTCCAGAAACCTCGCTTGCCCAGACGCCATTTTCAGGGAGGGACTTCAGAGCATAAAAGCCGGCTATCCTTTGCAAAAGCTGGCTCCCTGTGTGTGACACCAGGCGGGGAAAATCCGCGAAAGTACACCGGCCCAGTGGGGCTCAGCTGTGAAAGACTGTGAGTGTGACCTGTCTATGTCTGTCTACTGTCCTCTTGCGTGAAACTCTTGCGAGTGGGGCAAAAAGAGCCTCCAGAAACCTCGCTCGCCCAGACGCCATTTTCAGGGAGGGACTTCAGAGCATAAAAACCGGCTATCCTTTGCAAAAGCTGGCTCCCTGTGTGTGACACCAGGCGGGGAAAATCCGCGAAAGTACACCGGCCCAGTGGGGCTCAGCTGTGAAAGACTGTGAGTGTGACCTGTCTATGTCTGTCTACTGTCCTCTTGCGTGAAACTCTTGCGAGTGGGGCAAAAAGAGGCTCAGAGGAGCACGGCCGCTCCGCTTCGCTACGCGGCCGTGCACTCTTTCTAAGGAAAGAACTCCATTGCAACAAGAAGGAAAAATCACACTAAGAACAGCGCTATATCACAGAAGCAAACATTTCTCTCTGGACTGTCTTCTCTGTTACATGCTCGGGCCTAAGATTTGACCCAGTGTGAGGCTTCATCCACGGAGGACTCCCCTCCCTTAGAGGCAAGTCAGCCCATCCAGAAAGGGAGGAGCCAGAGGAGTGTGCTGCCTACATCATATAGACAATGAATACCACTACAACACGTAGAAAAACCCACAATACAAATGTGACAATGGGGAAACAGCGCAGGCCAGCATCAGACATAGAGAATGAAGATGACAATTCTGAGGACCAGATAATGACTGAACAACTAATCAACCTCTCAGATAAGGACTTTAGACTAGCAATATGGAAGGTGCTCAACAGACTCCAAGAAACCATGGATCGAGTTGAACAGAACACTAATAAGAACCAAGAAAATATGAAGGCAGAAATGACAAAACTCCAAACTGAAATAACATGTCAACTAACAGGCCTGAAAAACTCAGTAAACGAAGTGAATGACAAAATGGATAAGCTCTGGGACAGGGTATCAGAAGCTGAGAATAGACTTGGTGCTGTGGAAGATGAGATACATAACAATTCCATACAGCAGGAGAGATTGGACAAAAAACTTAAAGCAAATGAGCAGACAATGGAAAAATTAGTCAAAGAATGGGAACAGACGAAAATAGAAGTCTATGATAAGATCAACAGAAACAACTTAAGAATCATTGGAGTCCCAGAGACCCAGGAAGAAAATTTCCAGGAAGAATCAATGGTCAAGAACATCATTAAAGAGAAACTTCCAGAGCTAAAGAATATATGTGATCAAATCCTGCATGCCCGAAGAGTACCAACCAAAAGAGACCCCAGAAAAAATACCCCAAGACACATCCTAGTCACAATGACAAATCCCACAGATAGAGACAGAATTCTGAAAACAGCAAGATCAAAAGGGGAAATCATGTTCAAGCAAGCTTCCCTGAGATTTACAGCAGACCTGTCACCAGAAACGCTCAATGCCAGAAAGCAGTGGTGGGATATTGTGACAAGACTGAATGAAATGAATGCTTCACCCAGAATACTATACCCAGCAAAACTCACTTTCCGGTTTGATGGAAGAATACATGGTTTCACAGACAAAAAACAGCTCAGAAACTTCACAGACACAAAACCAGTCTTAAGAGAAAAACTGAAAGACCTAATCTAAGACAAGACTACCCAAAAGACACACCAAATTTTGAAATAAAGATGGCGTTAAATCCCAGGACAATTCTTTCTCTCAACGTCAATGGACTAAACGCACCAGTTAAGAGACACAGAGTGGCTAAATGGATCAAAAAAGTCAATCCAACCTTCTGCTGCCTACAAGAAACGCACCTGAATAGTCAGAACAAACATAGACTCAAAATAAAAGGCTGGAGAAAAGTTATCCAAGCAAACAACACCCATAAAAAAGCTGGAGTGGCCATACTAATATCAGATAATGCAAACTTTATACTCAGGAAGGTTGTAAGGGACAAAGACGGACATTTTATATTAATCAAGGGGTACGTAGAGCAGGAAGAATTCACTCTCCTAAACATATATGCACCGAATGAGGGGCCAGCAAAATATTTAATACAACTGCTGACAAATCTGAAAAATAATATCAACAACAACACAATAATTGTGGGGGACCTAAACACGGCTTTGTCAACACTGGACAGGTCAACCAGACTGAAACCCAACAAGAATATACTAGACCTGAGGAGAGAAATGGAAGAAAGAGGCCTAGTGGATATATATAGGACACTCCATCCCCAGAAACCTGGATACACATTCTTCTCCAATGTACATGGGACATTCTCCAGGATAGACTACATGCTGGCACATAAAACATACCTCCATAAGATCAAGAGGATAGAAATTTTGCAGACTACCTTCGCTGACCACAAGGCTCTGAAATTATTTGTGAACTCCAAAGGGACTCAGAAGAAACACTTTAACACCTGGAAGTTAAACAGCCTCATGCTCAATAACCAGTGGGTCCGAGATGAAATCAAGGAGGAAATCAAAAGGTTCCTGGAAACAAATGACAATAAAGACACAAACTCTCAGAACTTATGGGACACAGCAAAAGCAGTACTGAGAGGAAAATTTATAGCTTTGCAAGCACACATCAGGAAGGAAGAAGGAGCTTACCTGAGTAGCTTAATGACACAGCTAATAGAACTAGAAAATGCTCAACAAAAGGACCCAAGAACAGGAAGACAGAAGGAAATAACAAAGCTGAGAGCAGAAATCAACGAAGTGGAAACTCAAAAAACAATCCGAAAGATCAACGAAAGCAGAAGTTGGTTCTTTGAAAAAATAAACAAGATTGATAGACCACTGGCAAACCTAACAAAGAAAGAGAGAGAGAGAAACTTGATAACTCGTATCAGGAATGAAAAAGGAGAGATCACTACTGATATGACAGAGATTCAAAGGGTAATCAGAAACTACTTTGAAAAACTCTACGCCACTAAAAATGAGAACCTGGAAGAAATGGATAAATTCTTGGACTCTTATAATCTTCCACGGTTGAAGGAAGAGGATGTAGCATATCTAAACACCCCCATCACCATTGATGAAATTAAAACAGTAATCAAATGTCTGCCGAAAAACAAAAGCCCAGGTCCAGATGGATTCACTAATGAATTCTATCAAACTTTCCAAGAGGAACTACTGCCAATCTTGGCAAGACTCTTTCATGAAATTGAACAAACAGAAACACTTCCAAATAGCTTTTATGAAGCCAACATCACCTTGATACCTAAACCAGACAGAGACGCTACCAAAAAAGAAAATTACAGACCAATATCACTGATGAATGCAGATGCAAAGATCCTCAACAAAATCCTGGCAAATAGGATTCAATGCCTCATTAAGAAGATCATCCACTACGATCAAGTAGGTTTCATCCCAGGAATGCAAGGCTGGTTTAACATCCGTAAATCTATCAACATAATACACAACATCAATAACAAGAAAAATAAAAACCACATGATCATATCAATAGATGCAGAGAAAGCATTTGATAAGGTCCAACACCCATTCTTGATCAAAACTCTCAGCAAGATGGGAATGGAGGGAACCTTTCTCAATATAGTGAAGGCCATCTACCACAAGCCAGTGGCAAATATTATCCTCAATGGAGAAAAACTGAAAGCCTTCCCTCTAAATTCTGGCACAAGACAAGGCTGTCCTCTCTCACCACTCCTATTCAACATAGCACTGGAAGTACTTGCTATAGCGATTAGGCAAGAAAAGGATATCAAGGGAATCCAGATAGGAAAGGAAGAAGTCAAGCTCTCACTGTTTGCAGATGACATGATACTCTACTTAGAAAACCCTAAAGACTCTATCAAAAAGCTTCTAGAAACAATAGACTCATATAGCAAGGTGGCAGGCTACAAAATTAACACACAAAAATCAATGGCCTTTCTATACACCAACAGTAATAAAGAAGAAATGGACATTAAGAAAACAACCCCATTCACAATAGTACCACACAAACTCAAATATCTTGGAATCAACTTGACTAAATATGTGAAGGACCTATACAAAGAAAACTATAAAACTCTGCTCCAAGAAATAAGAGAGGACACACGGAAATGGAAACACATACCCTGCTCATGGATTGGCAGGATTAACATCATCAAAATGTCAATACTCCCCAAGGCATTATACAGATTTAATGCCATCCCTCTAAAGATACCCATGACATTCTTCAAAGAAGTGGATCAGACACTTTTGAAATTCATTTGGAACAATAAACACCCTCGAATAGCTAAAGCAATCATTGGGAAAAAGAATATGGGAGGAATTACTTTTCCCAACTTTAAACTGTACTACAAAGCAACAGTTATCAAAACAGCATGGTATTGGAATAAGGATAGGTCCTCAGATCAGTGGAATAGGCTTGAATACTCAGAAAATGTTCCCCAGAGATACAACCATCTAATTTTTGATAAAGGAGCAGGAAATCCTAAATGGAGCAGGGAAAGCCTCTTCAACAAGTGGTGTTGGCACAATTGGATAGCCACTTGCAAAAAATTAAACTTAGACCCCCAGCTAACATCATGTACAAAGGTAAAATCCAAATGGATTAAAGACCTCGATATCAGCCCCAAAACCATAAGATATATAGAACAGCACATAGGCAAAACACTACAGGACATTACAGGCATCTTCAAGGAGGAAACTGCACTCTCCAAGCAAGTGAAAGCAGAGATTAACAGATGGGAATATATTAAGCTGAGAAGCTTCTGCACCTCAAAGGAAATAGTGCCCAGGATACAAGAGCCACCCACTGAGTGGGAGAAACTATTCACCCAATACCCATCAGATAAGGGGCTAATCTCCAAAATATACAAGGCACTGACAGAACTTTACAAGAAAAAAACATCTAACCCCATCAAAAAATGGGGAGAAGAAATGAACAGACACTTTGACAAAGAAGAAATACGCATGGCCAAAAGACACATGAAAAAATGTTCCACATCACTAATCATCAGGGAGATGCAAATCAAAACAACGATGAGATACCACCTCACACCCCAGAGAATGGCACACATCACAAAGAATGAGAATAAACAGTGTTGGCGGGGATGTGGAGAGAAAGGAACTCTTATCCACTGCTGGTGGGAATGCTGTCTAGTTCAACCTTTATGGAAAGCGATATGGAGATTCCTCCAAAAACTGGAAATCGAGCTCCCATACGATCCAGCTATACCACTCCTAGGAATATACCCTAGGAACACAAAAATACAATACAAAAACCCCTTCCTTACACCTATATTCATTGCAGCTCTATTTACCATAGCAAGACTCTGGAAACAACCAAGATGCCCTTCAACAGATGAATGGCTAAAGAAACTGTGGTACATATACACAATGGAATATTATGCAGCTGTCAGGAGAGATGAAGTCATGAAATTTTCCTATACATGGATGTACATGGAATCTATTATGCTGAGTGAAATAAGTCAGAGAGAGAGAGAAAAACGCAGAATGGTCTCACTCATCTATGGGTTTTAAGAAAAATGAAAGACACCCTTGTAATAATAATTTTCAGACACAAAAGAGAAAAGAGCTGGAAGTTCCAGCTCACCTCAGGAAGCTCACCACAAAGAGTGATGAGTTTAGTTGGAGAAATAACTACATTTTGAACTGTCCTAATATTGAGAATGTATGAGGGAAATGTAGAGCCTGTTTAGGGTACAGGCGGGGGTTGGGTGGGGAGGAGGGTGATTTGGGACTTGGGTGATGGGAATGTTGCACTGGTGATGGGTGGTGTTCCTTTTATGACTGAAACCCAAACACAATCATGTATGTAATCAAGGTGTTTAAATAAAAAAAAAATTAATAAAAAAAAAAAAAAAAAAAGAAAAAAATCACAGCTATTGCCAGTCTTATCAAAAGCAGGTCACATGAAGACGAATCATAATGTGAATGGATTATATGTTCATGAAAAATATTGTCATTAAAAATAAAATAATATTACGAACATATATAATAGAAGCAGGTCATTTTGACTTTGAGTTGCAATGTAAGTATTTCTTATTTTTCAATTTTCTTAGCACTATTGATAATAATTCTTAATTTAAAATTATATTAGTGATGCTCAAAATGACATTATTATTCTATTATAAAAATATCTAATACCTATATATCAAATATGGTTATTCATAGCTTGTTTTCTGTATACTTGAATATACTTTAAAATTGTAATTGTGAAAATGAAGCTTAATATAGTTTAATATTTTTAAAATAGAATAGTCTAGAGTCAGACACAAACCTGTGTCATTCTAATTATAAATTATGGTATAGATTGCTTACACATTATTTTCTTCTTAAATTTGAACTTTCAAAAAGTAAATGATAAATGTAAGAGAAAAGAGGAAAGAAAAAGTAAAGGAGGCCTTTTTCTTAGGACAATATCATGTTTATTTACAACTGAATCAAAAGAAAGCATACAGGCAATTTCATAATTAAAAATAATAATCATTTAAAAGTCAGAAATATAGGGGCCAGAGTGGTGGCACAAGCATTAAGGCATCTGCCTTGCTTGCTCTAACCTAGGACGGATCTCAGTTTGATCCCCCAGCGTCCCATATGGTCCCCCAAATCAGGAGTGATTTCTGAATGCATAGCCAGGAGTAACTAACCCCTGAGCGTCACTGGGTGTAGTCGAACCTCCCCCCCCCCCAAGTCAGAAATATAAATGATGTTTCATGAGTCCATTCCCTCAATCTCCCCAAAAGAGAATCATTTTGGGGGTAAATAAAAAAACTCCATAACTGGAGTGAACAAAAGAACTCAGCATCCTCTACCACCTAGTTCCCTTCTCACTGTCTGATTCCCAGGCGCCAGTTGGATTTGGTGTGACTATGTCAAGGAGGAATAGTTGATTTGTTCGTTTAGTGATGCTGACAGAATCCATGAGACTCTGAAGGGACTAGTTAAGAGTTTCATCTGCATTCTGAGCTTTGTTTTGCAGTAGGAATCCCAAAGGGCGTGGGGCAGGCTGAGAGGCTGTTCTGTCAACCCTCATCTTGGAATGGGTTTTGTCTCAGGCGACTTAGGAGACAATGTCTTCTAGGTCCATGGGGGCTAGTGGTGGAAGGGAGGTAAGGGGGCCAATGAGAGCTAGCATGACTGGAGTTGCAGGTTTGCTGTGTTCATTCCCTCTTTCTAAACCTACTATATATGGGAGGTGGGTGCAGAGTAACAGAAGTCAACTTTTCATCAATCCATCCACTAGCAGTTTTCTGAGTGTCCTGCGAAAGGAGTTAACTTAGTTGTATGATGTAGGAACTGAAATCAGTTCAAAGAAGGAAATAGAAAGAAAGGAAGGAAAACAGAAAGAAATAGAAAATTTAGTTATTCAATACTCAAGTCATAACACTGTAAATATCATTCCAGTCTTAACTTTTGCTTTGTTGTTCCCCTCAATGTTTCTCATACATATTCCTCATATATTTTGCGAACATTTCTTTACCTATGTGCTTTAGTAGTTGTTTTTTTTTATAGATTGTTTTAATAAAAGTTACTTCTAAGGTATTCGAGAGATAACTTAATCTCTATAATCCCTCAACCAGTTATGATCCGAATCTATATAAACATCTAATTTCAATTACTTCTCATTTGTTTTATTGAGCATTAATGTATATCATCAACCGATGAATGAATAAAAACCTTCCATTCACAGTTAAATACTACTCACCAATAAAAAATAAAATGTTAACATTGGCATGGGTGGAAATTGAGGTTATTATACTCAGTGAAGTAAGGCAAAGAAAAAAAAATAAGTCTATATTATTTCACTCATATGTGGAAAATAAAAAAATAAAACACTGACAGAACAAAACATTTTTGAAAATAGCAAATACTTCTAAAAATGTCTCATGTTAAAAAAAATGTCTCATGTTTACAAGAAATTAAAGGTAATGGATGACATAAAATAAATAGCAGCCTATAGTGAAAATGCAATAATTTTTCAAGAAGAAAGTAAGGGAGAAAAGTGGAGGCTGACAAAGTCAGATTACTTTTAAAGACAAATTACCTTTAAAATTACATTAAACAACAGAAGGTAATGTTCTATAAATTCTTTTAAAAATATTTTCTACCATACTTTTCAAATATCCAGGTAAAATAGTTCATATAACAATAACCAATAGGAGATAGATAAGCCTCAAGCTCCATGTAAATTATATTAATAAATAAAATAAGTAACAGAATGGCATACAGATATTATTAAAATTACATTAAAATGGAACCAATACTAGTCAGACCTTTGTTTAAGTCATAGTCTCCCAGTGATCAGATAAGAGAAGAAAAAGCCTACATTTTAATAATTTTATGTGAACAATTTTATTGTCATTAGAATTTGTAAGTATAGAGAAAATTTAATGTTAGTAAAAGAATTGAATCGCTAGAAAATTAGGAGGAAGACACCTTTTTTAAATATTTTATCTAAAAATTAAAATAAAACTTAAAATGACAAATATCTATCTAAATTCATTTGTCTAGACAGTAAGCAGCAAAAAATAATTACTAAATATAAAGTGAAAAAAAGTATAACTAAAAAAATGAGAATAACAAAAAGAAGAAAAAAGTGCTTTGTAATCAAATAGAATAAGATAAAAATTGGTAAAGTTACTGAATCCATGGTACTTATATCTGAATCCTTCCATCTATTTGTGGAAATTACAGGGAATTTAACTCTAGCTTGAATATTTTCTAAATCAAATAGCCTGGATTTTTCTACAAATAAATTAAGTGTAAAAAATGAATAAAAGATTTATAGAAAACACAGTAAAAATAAAAGACAAAAAACGTCAACTAACTGATCATGTTGGGAATATGTGCTCCAGCTACTTAACTACAGAAAATAATAAATTGTTAGTATAAATTTAGATAACTGAATAATTTAGAAAGAGATTATAATGTTAAGGAAAGTATATAAGGAAACTGTAAGATTCATTCTTCACAAATATCTGTTTTATACTACATAATCACTGAAATTATATTTGATCTAATATGAGATTCTAACGTATTATAAAACTCTCAAATATACTAAAACTTTCTTATGTAATGGTTATTAACTGGATGAGAAACCAAATAACTTCCCCAGTTAAAAAAAAATCATTTATGGGGCCGGGAAGGTGGCGCTAGAGGTAAGGTGTCTGCCTTGCAAGCGCTAGCCAAGGAAGGACCGCGGTTCGATCCCCCGGCATCCCGTATGGTCCCCCCAAGCCAGGGGCGATTTCTGAGCACATAGCCAGGAGTAATCCCTGAGCGTTAAACGGGTGTGGCCCAAAAACCAAAAAAAAAATCATTTATAGGGGCTGGAGCAATAGTACAGAGAGGAGGGTGTTTGCCTTGCATGCGGCTGAGGGATGTAACTCCAGCATCCTAAATGGGGTCCCATGTACCATCTGGAGTACTTTTATATCCAGAACCAGTAGTGTTCCCTGGGCACCCCTCTTAAAAATATTTCTATATACCATGTGCCATGTCTTTGGACAAGTTTTTGTTCAGTTGTAAAAGAGACAAGCATTATTCATAGAATTTTGGAGTTGATGAGGGAGAGAGACATATGAGCATTCTCAAGGCTTACTCCTGGCCCTGTGCTCAGAAATCATTTTGGCAGACCTCCAGGGCCCAAATAGGGTGACTACATTTGAATCCTAGTTGGTGCTATTCAAGAAAAATATCCTACCTATTGTACTATCGCCTTGGTCCTTCATAGTTCAAATGAAAGATTTTTTTTAAAAAATGCAAATTTATTTTAGGCTTTACAGAATTTTTATTTATTATCCAGGAATCAATATACAATTTTTAAATTGCTATTCTAATTATAACTCAAAATTCCATCCAGGGGCCCGGAGAGATAGCACAGCAGTGTTTGCCTTGCAAGCAGCCGATCCAGGACCAAAGGTGGTTGGTTCTAATCTCGGTGTCCCATATGGTCCCCCGTACCTGCCAGGAGCTATTTCTGAGCAGACAGCCAGGAGTAACCCTGAGCACCGCCGGGTGTGCAAAAAAAAAAAAAAAAAAAAAAACCAAAACAAAAAAAAACAAAAAAAAAAAAACACCAAAATTCCATCCAGGTAAGTAGCCAAAGCAAGACTTACAAGGAGTTAAAATTTGACAGTTAAAATACAAAAATCAGTAGAAATGTGAATACTCACTAATTAAAATAGTAAAACAAAGATGCCTTCTAGATAAAGCAATAAATTATTTTAAATACAAATAACTATATAGCTCCATCAGTTGTTTTGTTACTCATTTATAATATCCTTATGCAGAATTCTCTCTCCCTCCCTCCCTTCATCTTCTCTCTCATGTGACACTTGAAAAGCTTTTCAAAAACTTTTTACTTTTTAGAGAAAGTTTTTTTATTTTTGTCTAACTTATGATTAACTGGGTAAAGTAAGTATGTAATATTATTTTGGAATTTCATGGACTGTGATGAAGTCTGTGTTGAATAAACAAAGAGCTGAACTTGAGTAAATTGATTTCATTATAGATGAAATTAAACTTTTGCATAGTTCTTTGCAGAATCAAGTTGGGGCTCATTTTTGTATTGAGTTCATGAAAAATTGGCACATACTAATCTGTAGTTTTATTTAATGGTTCACTCTTGAAAACAGTGGTTACAAAACTGTTTCATCTTTTTCTAATTATTCTTTGTGATTAAAAAGATTAAAATTAATGTACTTTGCCATGCTATATTTAAAGTATTAATTAAATTCCAGTCTCCTGAAAAATAACATATAAGCTATAATTTTCATATTCAAATATTGATCACAAATATTTATTTTAAAGCCCACAGATTTTTCCTCTGTTGCAAACTGTTAAAATATGATTCATCATGAAAAATAATTGCTTCATATTACTGTCTTTTTAAAAGTATTTTATGCATTAAGTAATAAAAGAAAATATAGGAAATCTATTACTGGACTTAGACTTCAGAGACACATTTTGGGTTATACTTTCAATAGTATAGAAAACAAAGCAAAAATGAGTAAATGGCACTGCATAAAGTTTTGAAGTCTTTACATAACAACATCAAGCACCACAGCACCCAAAAATCAATTAAAAAAAAAACTAGACAATTTGCACATCTTAGATGCAATAAGGTATTTATATCCAAATTACAAAGAATACAACTTTGGGTTAATACAAGGGCCTTGCAAGTGTCTGTCTTCAGTTTAATCTCTGGCACCACACACAGTTCTCCAGAAGTCTATCAGCAGTGATTTCCTCATGAGCACAGAGCCAGAAATCGCCTATTACCAACTCCAGCTGTGAACAACCACACTTCTCAAAAAAATAACTCACACAGAAAAAGTAAAAATGTAATAATGGCCAAACCCTGACTAGATGCTTCTCCAAAAATATATTTAGAAGACTTGTATGTAGAAAAAATGTTTCACACTCTTATTTTAAGAAAGTAAACATTATGGGCCAGATCAGTGGTGCAGTGGTAGGGCATTTTCCTGGCACACTGCTGACCTAGGATGGACTGTGGTTCGAACCTGGCTTCCCATATAGTCTCCCAAGCCAGGAGTGATTTCTGAGTGCATATCCAGGAGTAACCCCTGAGCCCAAATGATGTGCCCCACCAAAAACAAACAAACCAACAAAAAATGTAAGCATTTAAGATACACCAAGATAAGATGTCAAACTAATTTGATTGACATATAACAAATATTGGGGAAAAGTGTAAGCCTAGATATGGAAGATAAAAAGTTTTCCTTTTTCTTTTTTTTTTTTTGGGGGGGGTGTTGTTTGGGTGTTTTTCCTGTCTCCACCTGGTGGTACTCCTGGCTCTGCACTCAAAAATCACTCTTCATGTGGTTGGTGGGACCATATAGTATGCCAGGGTTGAAACTCAAATAGACTATATGCAAAGAAAGTGTCCTGCATTCTGTAAAATCTCTACAGCCCAGGAGAAACAATTCATGATGCATGATTTTGAGGATTATCAATTGCATTAGACTCTCTGAAGTAGTCGATTCCACGACTAACTACAGCAGGGAGCAGAGAGAGTTTAAAAGACTAGAGAACATGTATGAGGTCCAATGTTTTATTACCATCACCTCATCCCTCTGCTCATCTCCAACTGCACCATTATTTGTGACCCCAGGAGATCCAAGAGCATCATTAGGCCCCAACAACACCACACCATTGGGATTGAGAATTGAAAAATCTGGTCCACATTACTACTAGAATTGGCCTCAAGATTCCCTGAACACTTTGGGGGAGATACCTACATTCACATCCTAAAAATTGAAATATCATATGATCCAGCAGAGGTACTTCTAAATATTTATCTGAATGATAAAAAGCACTAAATCAAAATGATAGTTACATGTCTACATTCTTAGCAGGATTATTTGCAACAGCAAAAACATAGAATAAATCTGTATCCATAATGCTTTTTTTTAATAAAATGTGGTGGGGGTATACTCAATGAAATATTACTTAGATAACTTTTTAGATAGTCATATCTATAAAAAACTTAAATTTTTCTTGAGGTTAACTTCAGTAAGTAAAATAAATCAGTAAAGTGAAAGACAATTAGCAGATAATTTTACCTACATATGAAACTAAATAGTCAAGGGAAACAAACTGGAAAACAACACAAATATTTCTTAGATTTTAGAAAATATGTATGTGTTTAGCAAACGAAGTATATAGTAACTGGAGTAATGAGAAGAGAGAAACATTTTTAAAGTATGAGGACACTGAAAAGATGACAGTTAGTGAGTTCAAACATATGCATAAATATGCATGTGAAACCATATTCCCCAAATGTATACTATTTTAAACAATGGCAAAATAATAAACCTAAATTAAAAATTTGTTTTGGGTAACATCTGATGATACAATGGGATCACTGTTGGTATAGTGTGCTTAAGGGTGAATCCCAGAAACACTTTCAGTCAATACATTATCAGGAATGGAGTCAATGGGTCTTTCATGTTAAACATGTGCTCTTGGAGATGGATACCCAAAAAATGTTCTGTAACTTTAAGAGCAAAGGGTCCACTCAATTATAGACTCTTGTGTCAAATTGGGTCATAAGAGCCCTTTCTGGAATCCTGTGGGTGTGAAAAGTTAATAGTGGAGACTTAACTCTTGAGAGTGATTGGTGGACAGTTATTGGTTGGTGGAATATTGGCAGTTGTATTAAGGACAGGCTGGACTTTCTGAACGACATTGCTGTAAAACCCTGGCCCCATTCCTACCTGTTTTGTCCTATTGAACCCTTTATAAAAAAAAAAAAGCATTGTCATGAGTGACAACAGGAGAAAGGCACGGTTGTTATTCAACCCACTGAACAATTTCTTGGTTCTAAAAAATATTTCCTATATACAAAATCAAAATAACATTTTAAAGAGTATACATTATAAAAATCTACAATTCTTAATCATACAGTCACCTAGAAATTCAACCCTTAAAGATGAGCACTTAATCATGTGAACATTACTGCTGAGAAATATTTTTGTACATGTATATGCATAAAGATGCATAAATAGATATACACATATATGCATAACTTGTGTTTATGTCATATATGTTCATGATTTACAACTTAATTGGAATCATACTATTTACTATAGTCCATCTACAAATTTCATGTAAAATATAGACATACATGTACTAAATCACATGGCTATTAATTTATCTAAAGGCAACTTTTTCCACTTTATATATATTGTTAAAGAAGAGTTCAATAACAGTTTTGATCAGCCAATACTTATCAAGGTAACCTAAAGGCCATATATTTATTATTATTTCATTTTTTGTTTTGGAGTTTCACCCAGTGGTGCTCAAAAACTAGTCCTGGTTCTGTGCTCAGAGTGAGTCCTGGGTTGTGTGGAGTAACATAAGTTGTGCTGGAAATTAGCTGGGGTCTGCTGCATGCACAATGAGCACATAATCCCCTGTACTTTAATCCTACTTCATAGCATATTAAGAAATTATATGATAAAATGTCTACTATTTCTTTTATTAAAGTTTATCAATTGTATAAACAAATAGTATCTACTTCTAAAATGACACTTCATAAATAAAGAAAACTCACTACAGAGCACTCATAATCATAAGGAAGATGAAGTTTAAACTAGAAACTAGAAATTAGTGTTTATCTTATTAAGAGGCTGTTTTCAGATGCTCTTTCATAGCAGTTTAGCATTGATTAATACCAGAAGCACTGAATGCTTAAAGCCATTTTATAAAATACTGGATATTTGATGCCATTTCTGTATGAACATATTTGAATGTATTGTAGCATACTTATTTTTAATTATTCACTATTCAATAAATATCTACCTAGCATCCACTATGTATTGAATACTGTCCCTGACAAGAGAGAATCAGCCTCAAGCATAGACACTAAGTTATGCTTTCAGATGTGCTACATTTTAGAAAAGGAAACACCAAAATCCATATAAACATTTTAAAAATTATTAATATGGTTATAAAAAGAATAAGGGAATGCAAAGTAATATTAGTATAGGATAAGGTGAAAATTAGAATATTTGTCTCAATCAAAAATATTAGTGCCTAAAAACTAAATAAAAGAAATTTTGATAATACAGTGACACCTGCCCTTCATTTGCCCAAAGTTATGTTAGGGGAAATAAGAAATAAAATGTAATCACTAAACAAGGCAGTATGTTGGCACCACAAAGGCACTAAGTGTTTGAATGAGTGTGTCATAGGCATGACGAAGTCTGCCAAATGGTTTTCTAACTTATTGACAGATGTAATGCAAAACAATACATTACTTCACAATGTGTATACCTCTTAATATAAAACATCTACATCTGAGTTATGAGAAAAATACATTGAAGTTGTATCAAACTACACATATTCTTTTCTTTCCACATAGCATTGATTACTAGTTCTCCTGACTAGTGGTTTCAATCATGATTTGAAATGATTTGATTTAAATTATATCTTTCCTACAGGATTATTGAACAAACACATAAAAAAAATCTTCCCCTAAAGTCTTCCAGGTTTTAAATCAATCAGTAAATGGAATTATAACAGAGGTAACCACATAACTTGAAATGCTAAGTTCTAACGTATTATTGTGAAGAAATTGCTAAATGTTCACGTTGAACACAGCCAAAGCTTGTTTGTGTTCTTTCTAAGATTTTTTTTTAAATTTTAACCTATGAGGGATGAATATTCTATGCATTAAATAGCTTAAGTATTTTAAAAAAAAAAGCTTGTCTAACCCTCATCCAGAATGTTTCAAAAAAATTTACCTCACTCAGCTTTATAGTTTATGTTTGAACTTTAGAATGTGCAAGAATTCTGCCAATGGCATTGAAAATATCCTAAATGGCAGAAATCTGGAAAAGAGGTATCCTAAAAGCTCTAGAAAATAAATTATATATTCATATATCACTTTAAATTAGAACATAAATATTTATGTCTTTACATCTACGAAACATCCAAGGTTGTCTATAACATCACCTGGAGGCAATCCTCTACCAGGGAAGACCCTACGCTACTCTGACATCGACCTACTCAAAAGAGACTTCCCTTAACACTGAGAAGACTTAACAACAACAATGACCTGTTTACTGGACAGGGCTTTCTGTATTGCCCCTTAATTGTGAGGTGAAACTAGAGGATACTCCACACCAGCCTGACTTCAATGTAGGATGTGCAGATTCCAGGATCTTTAATACAAAAACCTGATGCCAACAATAGGACTGCATGAAAAATAAAACTGTATTAGCACTACAGACAATGACTTGGATTGAATAAACTAGTTTGCCTGGAGCCTAGAGTTGGTCTTATGCCAGGAAACTTCAGGGGTAAGGGTCTCCTTGTATTTAGACCAAGGCTTTTCCTTTCCATGTCCCCCATATTTTGATGGGCCTATGCAAACAATATTTGCCACTCTAACACCATTTTTACTGTGCCCTTTTGTCTAACCCTTAAAAAGAACCTCTTAAACTTTTGATGTTAACTTAAACTAATATGTATGTGCATGAAAATATAAAAATACACTATACCTTCAATGTTTAAGGAGTCACATAAATCTCATTGCTTTAGGTTGCTTTGTGTACTGCTAAGAAATGTTATAATGTACTACAATCTGGGGACTTGTGGACAAAGTAATTATACATGGGTTCTGCCTTATTTTTCTTAATGTTCTTTGACTGTAAGTTCAATATTTAGGTGTCAGCAAGGGTATTTCTTCTGAGAACTCTTTATGGGCAATTGTCCTTTCACTGTAACTTTACCTTGTCCTCTTTGCATCATTTTTCTCATAATTAAAAATTAAAAATTAAAAAAATATTTATGTCTTTAGAGGCCATCAATATTGATTTTGCAAATATTTAGTGTTAAAAAATTAAAGGGCCACAGAGAAAAAGTATAGCAGATAAAGTGCTTCTCTTGCATGCAACCAACCGGGATTCAATCCCCAGTTCCCCATATGGTTCCCAAAGCCCTTCCAGAAGTGATACCTGAGCACAGAGCCAGTCGTAAGCTCTGAGCAGATCTGGGAGTGTAGTCTTGTCCAAAACATGAATGATACACCTCAATTTTGAATTCAATAAACTTTTAGCATATAAGTCCCTAGACTTGTACATGAAATAGCCCAGTTTGTCCCTTCTGCCACATATATACCGCCACATACATATAGTTTCCAAAACATCTCCAGAGATCACTCCAGGACACAGAGCTAGAAATTGTCCCTGACCACTGTGGTATACTCAATTTTCGGAAAGATTCTTAATTTGAGTAACTATTTTATATTGCCATGAAGTTATAGAGTCTATAATATAATCTGATATGTATTATATATATAAATAATATAATAGAGACTGACACCTCAAAAATTTTGCTTGCTTGTTATGCTAAGGCGCAATGAGAACACAGCTAGACAATAAAACTGTTGTTGCCTTGATTTTTACTTCCCAGCTTCCAAAACTATGATAAATAAATATGTCTGCTATGCCAGCCTATTTGTGAATCAAATAGAACAAATTAAGATCAATGAAGGGGATGGCTCCTTTCCATTGTCATCTAGTGTGAATCCCAAAGTAGTTTTGTGGCATATGCAAATTTCATTCAGTCACATGTAGCTCATGAATGTTCAATCATCCTTAAGAATTCTTGAAATATAGAAACATATATAACATGATATTGAATGTTAAAAGAGAATATAGTATGAAACATACGACAAGATTTTAAACAGAAACATTGTTAAATCTTGGCTTTAGGTTAAATTTTTCTATATACACTGATAATTACAGACATCATGATAAGATTTGACCAAATATGGCACTGCCACTGGGTCCGACCTCCAGTCACTCACATTACCCACAATTGTTATGCTGCCTCAGTGTTTTTCACTTTAACCAGTTTTTAAACATTTTTTTTCCTGGGGATGCTTGTAACCGCTAAAGCCTCGTATAACGCATCTACAGTTTTGGGGGTCACTTCATTCCATTACTAGATTTCTTCATTTCTATGATGAACCTTAATTCCTTCTCTATTTGCTTTGCTTTACAAATATTAACTTTATCTGTGATTAAGAGAAAAATGGGCTATCTGGCTTCTAATTTGAAACAGATAAACAGTTCTTCTAGACTGCTGTGTGAAGAAAAAACAAAACACTGCCACAGAAACCTCTTTCTATATGTTGTGGTTTATTCAAAAATGACATGGGAACCAAGGCAATTCCTAGTCCTCTAAAATTTACTGCTTAAATATGCCACAATTTGTTTTTTAACCTTGATGGATTAACTTGAGATATGTCAAAAGTGGCTGCCAAGTTTAGGGAGGAAAGCAAGATAAGATTTATTCATACCAATAGATCTCTCAATATGTCTGGTTTTTATCACTTGCATTGCCAAATAAATGTGTACTCTAGAATGGCCTCTAAGTAAATAAGAAATAAAATGATATGCTCTACCTCTTTTTGCCAAAAATGTAATATATCAGATTATCTGACTTTAAAAGTATGACAGGATGTAAATAATGACAAGTATAACTGCAGTGTCAAAAACCTGTTTATAGACCATATTATTATCAGAAAACTTTTGAATTTAGGTGTTTCAAAGAAATTAAAACAATAGAAATGTTCACTAGCTACACTTTTCCCAAATTTATTTTAGCCCACCTATCAATTGCAGTGATTCCAATGTATGGAGAATTTTTAGTGTAAAATATTTGTTGTATGTAATTACTTTAGGGTAAACAGTATCAGTTATCATTTGATAATAAGTGAAATACTTTGAGTAGACAGCATATTCTATTAATATAAATGTCAAATCACTCAGATTTGATTCTTTTGACTTTGATTTAATATTTGATTCAATATTTCTGTTACAATACATGGCTTTTAGAAAGCAGATTAAATCTTGCTTCATGTAACCAATTTTTACATTAAAAGTCTTGCAATTATATTTTACTATTTCCTCAGAATAATTTTAAATATTAGATTAAGAAGTCAACTTTTTCATATTATCATAAGTTTGATTCGACCCAATTTTCTGATCCTAAGTGATAATATAATCATAGATTACTCAGTTACTTCTCAATAAACCTTTTTAATCAAATAATTTTCACCTTTTAATACTACCATATTTTTTCCTCCATTTTGTGATAAGCATGCATGCTGCAAAAAACAGATATAAATAGAATTGTGTTCTTTACTAATGAATTTGTATAATCTAAATGTTGCTATATAAATAGGATTATATTCTTTACTAATAAATTTGTATATTTTAAATGTTGCTATATAAATAGATTTATATTCTTTACTAATAAATTTGTATAATTTAAATGTTGCTAATTTCCACATTTTACTGAAAATAATTTTAAGGTGTTCATCAACTCATAAACAACCTTCATAAAATCACATAAACTTTCCTTTATCAAAAGAGTTTTCTAATTTCATTAACAGATGTATGTATGAATATCTTAACTGTTGGAATAAAAGGCAAAGACACATTTAGCAAGAAGTTTAGTTTCATGACTATTAACCTCAACAGAAAAAAATACATGTTTTCCCTATGGATACTTTCGCTGTACATTTAAATTTATAACTTAAATTTAAAATAAATAAAATATAAAATGTGATTCATATTTAAAACACATTATACTTCTACTAGGCATTCTAGAAAATAAAAATATAAATCCAACATACATCTTAATCTATTTTAACTACACATATTTTAGCTTTTAAACTGACTGATTTTCTATGATTGTAAATTTAACTACTTAAATATTTTCTTTTCACTATAAATGCATTTTAAAGTTACCATAGTGACTTATTCTAATAAATAGTAAGTATATAATTCATTATCAGAAAAAACTGATGCTCTAAGTATTTTGATATAAGTAAAGTTTGAAAAATAATATCAAATTAAATTTAAAATTTTAACTAGAATGATAGCACACTGATAGAGAGTTTGTCTTGCATGCAGCTAACCCCGAACGAACCCCTGTTCATTTCTTGGCATCCCCATATGGTCACCCGAGCCTGCCAGGAGCTATTTCTGAGTACAGGGCCAAGAGTAACCCCTGAATACCACCGGTTGTGATCCTCCAAAAAAATAAAAATAAAGAATGAGCTTCTAAATTCACTTCCATTTCTAAAATGTTTATAAAATAGTATTGAATTTTGTATGATAGCACTCAAATTTATTCCAAGAAAAGTAATATATATACATATATATTTAAACACATTCAATAAATTCTAATTCTATATCTACCAGTATATTCCCCATGATGTCACTTTAAAAGGACAGAATAGGGCCCGGAGAGATAGCACAGCGGTGTTTGCCTTGCAAGCAGCCGATCCAGGACCAAAGGTGGTTGGTTCGAATCCCGGTGTCCCATATGGTCCCCCGTGCCTGCCAGGAGCTATTTCTGAGCAGATACCCAGGAGTAACCCTTGAGCACCGCCGGGTGTGGCCCAAAAACCAAAAAAAAAAAAAAAAGGACAGAATAAAGCAAAAACCAAGAAAACAAAATATTAAATACTGAGTCAAAATATTAAAACACTGAGTATTTATAATAATACAAGAGGACACAGGAACACTGTAGTCTACTTTGACTTTACAACTCTGAGTTCCAAGTGTGCCTCCTAGCTTTAATCATTTTATTTTCTCCTTTTGTAGAATAATATGTTTTTTTTCTTTAAGAGCTGATCCTGAGTTTCTTTTCACTCTTGTTTTTTTTTTTCTGTGCTTATTCTTTAATCTGTCTTGAAGTAAGAGCCATCTTCTCTAGTAGTGTTATAAGTAATCCTTTCCCTCAAATATTGTCTCAGACCTAACAAATCCATTGCTTCAACTAATTTCTTGGGGAAAAAAATTTATTACCAATTTCCACACTAACGTAAGTAAACACCATGACTTGCCTAATTAACATATCTGTTGTACTTAGAGTTATTTTTTTATTTTTGAATACATATATTGGTGAGTTAAGAGGACATATACAACTACAGACATCAGAATGATAATGAAATGAGCCTAATTAAATGAGATGATGGTGAGAAATGAAGAACTGCAATAGTATCAGTGCATGAATTAAGGGTCTCAAACCTTTTGGTAGCATAGAAATAGAGAACTATACACATCAAGAGCACAAGTCAATTCGAAGGTAAACACATATTACAAACTATCTGCCTTGCCAGTGCTAGCCTAGGACCGACCGCGGTTCGATCCCCTGGTGTCCCATATGGTCCCCCAAGCCAGGAGCGACTTCTGAGCGCATAGCCAGGAGTAACCCCTGAGCATCACCGGGTGTGGCCCCCCAAAAAAACAAAAATAAATAAATAAATAAATAAATAAACTAATATAAAAGTTTGTTAGAGGCAGAGTGGAGAGGAGGGAAACTTGGTTCATTGTAGAAGGACACTGAGCTAGTGATGGGTTCTGTGTTGAGACAGAATTATGGCCAAAATCATTCTCAACAGCTTTGTAAATCACAGTAAGGAAATTAAAAATTTAAATGAATATATCAACTATAATATAAAATATACATATTATTGATAAGGCTAAAATTTATAAAATAATTTCAGGGCAATTTTAGCTCTTCAAATTGATAGTTCTTAAGGTCAAGATACATTTATTAATCATTTGTTTGATTATTCTTATAGTTTTTTCCGTAGTATTTAAGCATAGATTATATGAAGGAATATTATTTCCTAAATACATAAAATATTGATTGTTCTTTTGTAAGCTAGCAGCATTATAATTCTCACCACTTCATATCTTTTTTTTTGGGGGGGGCCACACCCGTTTGACGCTCAGGGGTTACTCCTGGCTATATGCTCAGAAATCGCCCCTGGCTTGGGGGGACCATATGGGACGCCGGGGGATCGAACCGCGGTCCTTCCTTGGCTAGCGCTTGCAAGGCAGACACCTTACCTCCAGCGCCACCTACCCGGCCCCACCACTTCATATCTTAAATAATTTTTAGGTAATACTTTGATTCAAGTCAATTTTAGTATTTTATTGCAATATTCTTTGAGAAAAATTATCAAAGAAAACTAAAGAAAACTAAGATCACATTGCTTCTTCATTGCTGTAAACAAAGAATTTGAATGCTTTGAATTATATTTCTCTCATAAAAGGAAAATATTCAAGGAGAGCAAATATTTCTTTGTATGTATTTGTTTATGTGAAAAACAAAACTATCGGCAATCTGTACATACTTAAGACTTTTATTCTGCTCTTCTAAGTCGATAAACACATGATAAACATTTGTCATAAATCCTAAGTTTACCTTTCATTCTTGGTTTTGGTCCAGCAAGTGATCTTCATCACAAACTCCTCATCTGGCATATTTATCTGATGACTCTGCAGACAAAGCTGAAATGATGATTTAATAATTTCCTTCATGTTCTCAACTCAGCCTAAGTATTTTTTTATGTTACATTTATTTCAAATCTGTTTTCTTTTGTTCATAATAGCATCTAACTTTTCTTTTTTGTGAAGATAACAATCTTTTCAACAAAGAATTAGTTCCTTCTAAATTTTAATGGTTAGTAAAATCTTCCTTCCCTATCAGTGTTTTTACTTTTTTGTTGTTAAGTGTTAAAGAAGACACTAAGTAGTCTTGCTTTTAAAAAGAAGCTATTAAGTGCCTGGTATATGCTAAGTATAAAGCATACAAATATGATTTAAGCTGATCCATACATAATAACTTGTGATAATTCAGCAAAGAAATGCAAAACAAAATTTAATTCTGGAGAGACCATCAGTGGGGAAAAACAAAACACACAATTTAGAGTAGATTAGGATTTATTAAATATAAAGGCTCAATCACTATCAAAGTGCATGACATCAATGATCTTGCTTGTTTACTCCAAATTCAGCATAATTTTTAATATGCCCCCAGAGAGAAAAGACAGTAAGAATATTTAGTGATTGGCTCATTATCTATATTTTTTTATTCAGAAGACATTGCTTTCAAATAAGAAAACAGAGCAGAATTCTGCTTTTCTAAGAGATGTGAAAGGAAAGGAAAAGAGTCTGCAATGAGTAAATGTAGCAGAAAAGTTCAATGAGTACTTACACTTTCAGTAAAACTTGGGTAACCCCATTTCTCTAGGTCATTTGTGGTATAACTGAAAGTAAAATAAACAAACAAAAGCAAGTAAAAGTACCTTTACACATTAAACAGCATTCTACTGCAGACAAATCTAAGAAAATGCTGAGAGTGGAGATGAATGAAACTCCAGGATGGGACCGATACTCTTTAGAAATGAAACTGTGCATTGAAGGGCATTCTTACACATTTCTGATACCTTAAATAGGATATCACAAAAGATTCTAATTCAGAAAGTTCAACAAGCAGTGACAAAACCGGAAAGAAAATACAGACAGGAATGAGAGCATTTTTTAAAATATGCACCATATTATAATCAAATACTAACCAAACCTCTCTCCTGCATGGCTACATTGAAACTGAAGAGAAAGTAGGTCTTCCATTCCACTTTTCCATATCCAAACAGTGGCAGCACTCTGATTGCCTGGACCAGTGGTATTTATAAAAGGAACAGAGCAAAAAATCCAATTCTCCTGTCAGAACAAGCTAACAAACTAAACTGAAAGATGATATTTGCTTCTACATTGATTCATTTCTTAACTAAAGAATAAAATAATAGATCACAAAATGAACACTTTTTAAATTCTAGTTTTATACTACCTACCATCAGCTTATGTAATATTTTTTTAAATTTATTTCTTTTGGTTTCATCATTTGGAGCTCAAATTTTATATTGTCTTGCTACCAGTAGCAATAATATTATATGTTAATTTATATACCATTTATATATTTTTTACAAAAAAAATAAAGAGGCTGGAGAGAAAGAATAAAGGTCAAGACACTTCCCTTGAATGTTGCTTATCCTGACTTACAATGAATATCGCTTATGAGGGTTCCATCCCCAAACCCCCATGTAGTTCCAGAGCATCATCGGGGCGATCTAAAAGCTAAGAACCAGAAGTAAAACTTAAGCATTACTGCATGTGTCTCCAAAACCAAATACAAGTACAAAATTAAATTCCCTTAAGTAAAAAATGTAGCTCATGATAATATTCACAAAAATATTTTTAACATATTAGGTATATATTTGGTACGACTTTTGCTTTGTTTATGGCATTGGAGAACTTCAAATATATTGTTTTGGTCTCAATATATATACACGTTATTTTTCATAATTAATTTTATAAGAAGAGCTTGGAAACTAAAATTTGCTGTATTAAGAACATACAAATTGATCTAAAATGTCCATATGTTATCCACAGTGCCTGTACCAATATATATCCCCACCCCACTGATTTTCAATTATTGACAAATTTTGCCAACACGGTATATTTTAAAATTATCACTAAGCTCCTAGATCTAAACATTATACATATATAGTAGTTTTCATTTACATTTCCTTAATGACCAATGATTTACAGTATTTTTTCCTCTATGTGGGTAATGCTTATATGTCTTTGGAGAAATATCCACTCAAGACATTAGTACTCTGAGGACTTCAAGGGAAACTTCTCCTGTGCCTGTCTGTGTTTCTGAATATCTGAAGGTCTCCTCAGAAGCCTAGGGAGCGCACACCCAAAAATCTTATTTTGAAGCTGCCCAGTGAGTAAACTCTGGCTGTGGGGGGTCTCCATACAATAAGCTGAGCTCTCTGGCCTGTGGAGGCTCTGCCCTGCTGTGCCTTTGATCACTCTGAGGACTTCAAGGGACTTTCTCCTGTGCCTGTCTGTGTTTCTGAATACCTGAAGGTCTCCACAGAGGCCTAGGGAGTGCACCTCCAAAAAACTGCATTTTGAAACTGCCCAGTGAGTAAACTCTGGCTGTGGGGGTGCCATCCAAAAGACTGAGCTCTCTGGCCAGCGGAGGCTGCGCCCTGCTGTGCCTGTTTGTGTTTCTGAATACCTGAAGGTCTCCTCAGAAGCCTAGGGAGCATACCCCCCAAAACTGCATTTTGAAGCTGCCCAGCCAGTAAATTCTGGCTGTGGGAGTCACCATCCAATGGGCATGAGGAGGCTCCGCCCTGCTTTGCCTTTGATCACTCTGAGAACTTCAAGGGAAAATTCTCCTGTGCCTGTCTGTGTTTCTGAATACCTGAAGGTCTCCTCAGAGGCCTAGGGAGCACACCCCCAAAAAACTGCATTTTGAAGCTGCCCAGTGAGTAAACTCTGTCTCTGGGGGTCGCCATCCATAAGCTGAGCTCTCTAGCCTGCTGAGGCTCCATCCTGCTGTGTGTTTATTCACTCTGAGGACTTCAAGGGAAATTTTTCTTGTGCCTGTTTGTGTTTCTGAATACCTGAAGGTCTCCTCAGAGGCCTAGGGAGCAAACCCCCCCCCAAAAAAAAAAAACAGTCAACTAGAGGCAGCAGCAGAGGACTCCGCTTCATGGCCACGCACTATTTCTAACCAGTGAACCCCACCACAACACGCAGGGAAAACCACACTACAAGCATAAAAATGGGGAAACCTCACAGGCAAACACCATGCACAGAGAATGAAAACTAAAGCTTGGATGACCTAATAAATTCCAACCACCTGATTAACCACTCAGATAAAGAACTCAAAATAGCAATATGGAAAATGTTTGTAGAACTCAAAGAAAGCATAGATTGATCTGAACAGAACACAAAGACAGAAATCAGAAAACTCAAAACTGAAATAACACATATGAAAAACATGGTAGCTCAACTTAAAACCTCAATGGATGGCCTCGCCAGCAGGGTAACAGCAGCAGAGGAGAGAATCGGAGTACTGGAAGATGTGATGCAGAAAAACTCAACACAGCAGAAGAAATTGGAAAAGAACCTTAAGACAAACGAACAGGCAATGGAAAAAGTACTCAAGTAATGCGAACAGATAAAAATAGAAGTCTTTGATAAACTCAACAGAAACAACATAAGAATCATTGGAGTTCCAAGACCCAGGTAGGAGATCTCCAGGAAGAATAATCAAAGAGATACTCCCAGAGGTAAAGACGACATGCAATCAAGTCCTACATACCTGAAGAGTACCAGCTAAAAGAGACCCAAAGAAAAACACCCCAAGACACATCCTCGTTACAATAACAAATCCCACAGTTAGAGATTTGGAACAATAAACACCCTCGAATAGCTAAAGCAATCATTGGGAAAAAGAATATGGGAGGAATTACTTTTCCCAACTTTAAACTGTACTACAAAGCAACAGTTATCAAAACAGCATGGTATTGGAATAAGGATAGGTCCTCAGATCAGTGGAATAGGCTTGAATACTCAGAAAATGTTCCCCAGAGATACAACCATCTAATTTTTGATAAAGGAGCAGGAAATCCTAAATGGAGCAGGGAAAGCCTCTTCAACAAGTGGTGTTGGCACAATTGGATAGCCACTTGCAAAAAATTAAACTTAGACCCCCAGCTAACATCATGTACAAAGGTAAAATCCAAATGGATTAAAGACCTCGATATCAGCCCCAAAACCATAAGATATATAGAACAGCACATAGGCAAAACACTACAGGACATTACAGGCATCTTCAAGGAGGAAACTGCACTCTCCAAGCAAGTGAAAGCAGAGATTAACAGATGGGAATATATTAAGCTGAGAAGCTTCTGCACCTCAAAGGAAATAGTGCCCAGGATACAAGAGCCACCCACTGAGTGGGAGAAACTATTCACCCAATACCCATCAGATAAGGGGCTAATCTCCAAAATATACAAGGCACTGACAGAACTTTACAAGAAAAAAACATCTAACCCCATCAAAAAATGGGGAGAAGAAATGAACAGACACTTTGACAAAGAAGAAATACGCATGGCCAAAAGACACATGAAAAAATGTTCCACATCACTAATCATCAGGGAGATGCAAATCAAAACAACGATGAGATACCACCTCACACCCCAGAGAATGGCACACATCACAAAGAATGAGAATAAACAGTGTTGGCGGGGATGTGGAGAGAAAGGAACTCTTATCCACTGCTGGTGGGAATGCTGTCTAGTTCAACCTTTATGGAAAGCGATATGGAGATTCCTCCAAAAACTGGAAATCGAGCTCCCATACGATCCAGCTATACCACTCCTAGGAATATACCCTAGGAACACAAAAATACAATACAAAAACCCCTTCCTTACACCTATATTCATTGCAGCTCTATTTACCATAGCAAGACTCTGGAAACAACCAAGATGCCCTTCAACAGACGAATGGCTAAAGAAACTGTGGTACATATACACAATGGAATATTATGCAGCTGTCAGGAGAGATGAAGTCATGAAATTTTCCTATACATGGATGTACATGGAATCTATTATGCTGAGTGAAATAAGTCAGAGAGAGAGAGAAAAACGCAGAATGGTCTCACTCATCTATGGGTTTTAAGAAAAATGAAAGACACCCTTGTAATAATAATTTTCAGACACAAAAGAGAAAAGAGCTGGAAGTTCCAGCTCACCTCAGGAAGCTCACCACAAAGAGTGATGAGTTTAGTTAGAGAAATAACTACATTTTGAACTGTCCTAATATTGAGAATGTATGAGGGAAATGTAGAGCCTGTTTAGGGTACAGGCGGGGGTTGGGTGGGGAGGAGGGAGATTTGGGACTTGGGTGATGGGAATGTTGCACTGGTGATGGGTGGTGTTCCTTTTATGACTGAAACCCAAACACAATCATGTATGTAATCAAGGTGTTTAAATAAAAAAAAAATTAAAAAAAAAAAAAAGAGATAGAATACTGAAAGCAGCAAGATCAAAAAGGGGAATTACATTCAAAGGAGCATCCCTAAGATTTACAGCAGATATGGCACAAGAAACTCTCAAGGCCAGGAGACAGTGGTGGTATATTGTGACAAAACTGAATGAAATGAATGCCTCACCAAGAATACTGCACCCAGCCCGACTCAAATTCAGATTTGAAGGAAGGATACATAGCTTCATGGATAAACAACAGCTCAGAAACTTCACAGAAGATAAACCAGCCTTAAAGGAAAAACTGACAGGTCTATTCTAAGACAAGAGAGATCAACAAACACAGCAAACTTATCTACAAAGATGAAATTAAATCCTATGACAATCATCTCCCTCAATGCCAATGAACTAAATTCATCAATTAAAAGACACAGAGTGGCAAAATGGGTCAAAAAGATGAATCCAACCTTCTCTGCCTACAAGAAATACATCTGAATAAACAGAACAAATATAGACTCAAATCAAAGGCTGGAGGAAAATCATCCAAGCAAACAACACCCTCAAAAAAGCTGGGGTGGCTATATTAATATCTGATAACACCAACTTTATACTCAGAAAAGTGGTAAGGGACAAAGATGGACACTATGTACTAATAAAGTGATATGTGTAACAGGAAGATATCAGACTATTAAACATATATGCACCCAATGAGAGACCAGAAAATTATCTAATACAGTTACTGACAAATCTGAAAGAAAAAATCAATAATAACACTATAATTGTTGGAGACCTCAACACGGCTCTATCAACACTTGATAGGTGAACCAGACTGAAACCCAACAAAAACATACTAGCCCTGAAAAGAGTAATGAAAGGAAGAGGACTAGTAGATATATATAGGACACTCCATCCCAAAAACCCTGGATACACATTCTTCTCCAATGTTCATGGGTCATTCTCCAGGATAGACTATATGCTGACACATAAAACATACCTCCATAAAATCAAGAGGATAGAAATCTTGCAGGCTACCTTTGCTGACCACAAGGCTCTGAAATTAGATGTGAACTACAAAGGCACACAAAAGAAAAACTTCAACAATTAGAAAGTAAACACCCTGCTACTGAACAACCAGTGGGTCCGAGATGAAATCAAAGAGGAAATCAAAACTATCCTGTAAACAAAAGACAATGAAAACACAAACTGCCCGAATCTATGGGACACAGCAAAAGCAGTCCTGAGAGAAAAATTTATAGTTTTACAAGCACACATCAGGAAGAAAGAAGGGGCATCCCTGAATAACTTAATGACACAGTCCAAAAAATTAGAAAATGACCAACAAATGGAACCAAAAATAGGGAGACAGAAAAAAATAACAAAGCTGAAAGCAGAAATCAATGAAGTAGAAAACCAAAAATCAATCTGAAAGATCAATGAAAGCAGAAGTTGGTTCTTTGAAAAAATAAACAAGATTGATAGACCATTGGCAAAACTCACAAAGAAAGAGAAAGAGAGAGAGAAATCTGATAACCCGTATTAGAAATGAAAAGGGGGAGATCACGACAGATATTGCAGAGATCCAAAGGATAATCAGAGACTACTTTGAGAAACTTTATGCTACTAAACATGAGAACCTAGAAGAAATGAAAAAAATCTTGGACACTTATAACCTTCCACAGTTAAGTAAGGAGGATGTAGCATATCTAAACAGCCCCATCACTACTGAGAAAATTGAAACTGCAATCAAACATCTGCCCAAAAAGAAAAGCCCAGGCCCAGATGGATTCCCTAATGAATTTTTTTAAATCTTTCAAGAGGAACTACTACCAATCCTAGCCAGGCTCTTCCATGAAATTGAAAAAACAGGAACACTCCCAAACAGCTTTTATGAAGCCAAAACCATCTTGATACCAAAATCAGACAGAGATGCTGCCAAAACAAAAAATTACATACCAATATCCCTGATGAATGCTGATTCAAATATCTTCAAAAAATCCTTTCAAATAGGATCCAATGCATCATCAAGATCATACACTACAGCCAAGTAGGTTTCATCCCAGGAATGCAAGGATGTTTTAACATCTGTAAATCTACCAACATGATACATAGCATCAACAACAAGAAAAATAAAAATCACATGATCAAATCAATAGATGCAGAGAAAGCATTTGATAAGGTCCAACACCCATTCTTGATCAAAACTCTCAGCAAGATGGGAATGAAAGGAACATTCTCAATCTAGTTGAAGCCATCTACCACATGCCAATTGCAAATATTATCTTCAATGGAGAAAAACTAAAAGCCTTTCCTCTAAATTCTGGTACAAGACAAGGCTGTCTGCTCTCACCACTCCTCTTGAACATAATACTTAAAGTACTTGCTATAGCAATCAGGCAAGAAAAAGATATCAAGGTAATCCAGATAGGAAAGGAAGAAGTCAAACTCTCATTGTTTGCAGATGACATGATACTCTACTTAGAAACCCTAAGGACTCTACCAAAAAGCTTATAGAAACAATAGACTCATATAGCAAGGTGGCAGGCTACAAAATTAACATACAAAAATCAATGGCATTTTTATACACCAATAATGATAGAGAAGAGAAGGAGGTCAAGAAGGCAATCCCATTCACATTAGTGCCACACAAACTCAAATATCTTGTACTCAACTTAACCAAAGACCTGAAGGACCTATACAAAGAAAACTATAAATCCCTGCTCCAAGAAATAAGAGAGAACACAAGGAAATGGAAACATACTCTGCTCATGGATTGGCAGGATTAACATCATTAAAATGGCAATGCTCCCCAAAGCATTGTAAAGATTTTATGTGATTCCTCTAAAGATACCCATGAGATTCTTCAAAGAAGGGGATCAAACACTTATGAAGTTCACCTGGAACAATAAACACCCTCAAATAGGTAAAGAACTCCTAGAGAAAAGGAGTATGGGAGGCATTACTTTCCCCAACTTTAAACTGTACTTCAAAGCAATAGTTATCAAAACAGCATGGTATTGGAATAAAGACAGACCCTCAGATTAGTGGAATAGGCTTGCATTCTCAAACAATGTTCCTCAGACATACAACCACCTAATTTTTGACAAAGGAGCAAGAAATCCTAAGTGGAGTAGGGAAAACCTCTTCAACAAATGATGCTGGCAAAACTGGTTAGCCACTTGCAAAAAAGCAAACATAGACCCCCACTTAACATCATGTACGAAGGTAAAATCCAAATGGATTAAAGACCTTGATATCAGACCTGATACCATAAGGTATATAGAACAACACATCAGTAAAACACTCCATGACATTGAGATTAAAGGCATCTTCAAGGAGGAAACTGCACTTTCCAAACAAGTGAAAGCAGAGATCAACAGATGGGAATACATTAAGCTGAGATTGAGTGGGAGAAACTATTCATCCAATACCCATCAGATAAGGGGCTAATATCCAAAATATACAAGGCACTGACAGAACTTTACAAGAAAAAAAACATCTAATCCCATCAAAAAACGGGAAAAAGAAATGAACAGACACTTTGATAAAAAAAGAAATACAAAGCCCAAAAGGCACATGAAAAAATGCTCCTTGTCACTAATCATCAGAAATATGCAAATCAAAACAACAATGAGATACCATCTCACACCACAGAGATTGGCATACATCACAAAGAATGAGAACAATCAGTGCTTGCAGGGATGTGGAGTGAAAGAAACTCTTATCCACTGCTGGTGGGAATACCATCTAGTCCAACCTGTATGGAAAGCAATATGGAGATTCCTCCAAAATCTGGAAATTGAGCTCCCATTCGACCCAGCTATTCCACTCCTAGGGATATACCCTAAGAACACAAGAATACAATACAAAAACCCCTTCCTCACACCTATATTTATTGCAGCACTATCCACAATAGCCAGGCTCTGGAAGCAACCAAGATGCCCTTCAACAGACGAATGGCTAAAGAAACTGTGGTACATATACACAATGGAATATTATGCAGCCATCAGGAGAGATGAAGCCATGAAATTTTTCTATACATGAATGTACATGGAATCTATCATGCTGAGTGAAATAAGTCAGAGGGAGAGAAAGAGAGATGCAGAATAGTCTCAATCATCTATGGGTTTTAAGAAAAATAAAAGTCATTTTTGCAACAATCCTCAGAGACAATGAGAGGAGGGCTGGAACTTTCAGCTCACTTCATGAAGCTCCCCACAAAGAGTGGTGAATGCAGTTATAGAAACAACTACACAGAGATCTACCATAATCATGTGAATGAATGAGGGAACTGGAAAGCCTGTCTGGAGTACAGGTGGGGGTGGGGTGGGATGGAGGGAGATTTGGGACTTTGGTGGCGTGAATGTTGCACTTTTGAAGGGGGGTGTTCTTTACATGACTGAAACCCAACTACAAACATATTTGTAATCAATTATTTAAATAAAGGGAAAAAAGGAATTGTACAAATATAAAGAATTCATTTGCTATTTGTTAATTCAAATGTTTGGGGAGGGGGGTTTCTTCTTTATTTTTCACTAATTCTAGGAGTTACTTTTATACTTAAAATATTAACACCTTATCAGAACTTTGTTCCCTTCCCTTACTGTCGTTTTCATGCTATAGTTTCTTTTACTTTGAAGTTTTTGTTTTGCTTCATTTTATTGTATATCACTATACTCACATATTTATACTTTTTTCAGTTGTATTTCTTGTTTGATAACCAAAAGTTTATGGCAAGGACAAATATTATGAATATTTATATTTTCCTATATTTTCTTATGCAAGCTGTACCTTCAGATCTAAAATTTAAGTGTTTAATTAATTTTGAATAATCTTTGTGTATTATAGAAATAAAATTTTATTCCTTGTATGTGGAAGTTCATGTTTCCTGATGCATGTGTTGAAGAGATTAATACCCATTAGTTTTTTTTGGTATATTATTCAATCAACAGTTAGTTGGCCATATATCTGTGAAAATTTTGGGGGGCTACAGTTATTTTATATTAACAGAAATATAACTAATGCAATGTTAGGTTTAAGTGGATAGATAACTATTGGCATTGATATATAATGTCATTTGTATAGTTGTATATAATGGAAATTAATATCCATAATAAGTTTGCTTTTAAACTTTTTAGCATAACAGTTTTCAATTTACTATATCATATGAACTCTGAATCTTGGTTTTATTTCTCTATAAATCTTAGTATACCCAATATTCAATTGCTTATTAATCAAAAATAAAATTCCCATATAACCCTGTAGGTATGTCTCAAAATATTTTAAAATATTAAAAAATTATAATAATATGGTAAAAATGCCTTTGGTTGTAAATATATCACTCTGTTAATAACATTTTACCTTAATCATGGAAATACTTAAAAATGTCAATAATAATTTTTCTTTTTGCACAATTTTCATCTCACTTTTCTATTGTATAGTATAATACTGAGAAATAAGTAAATATGTATATTTAATCTTTCTATAAATATGATGCTTATGAAATGTTAATTCTATAAAAACACTGGTTTTTATGTCTAAACATAATATTCATGCAAAATGTGCTATATTTATATGCTATAAAACTTTTCTGAAGATTAAAAAAGCTTTGGTTCAACATAAATTTTTTTCAAGTAAATAAATTACTTTGGAAATATAAACATGTACATAATTTATAATGTTATTAGCTGTTCACAAACGATGTTTGCAAGGAGTCAGAATTGGATTTCCTTGACTTCCCACACTTGACTTTACTCTGTCTTGTCTTAAGGCACATAGCTTTTTATCTAACCCCTATTTCACAGGGTCAGGAATTGATATTAACCCTTTTCCAAATGAACAACTACAAGTAAAAAATCACATAGCAAAATATGTCCACAGGATATAAAGAAATGTAGAAGGGTAACTTCTTGGAGAAACACCAGATGAAATAAGATGATATTTTTAGATCCTTAAGTATCTTTAAGGAGAGGGAAAAATAAAAATGGAAAAGTGATAGGCTTTTGCTTAAACTGACACTTGAACCAAAAGGAAAGTGAAATGAAAAAGAAAAAGCTGCTCAATGACCTTTCTCTTAAGGTACTGAAGGTAAGATTTGATTGTTTTTTTTTTTTTTCTAATAATATGACTAGTAAAATAAGCATTTTTGTGCTTGAACTGTTCAGATTCTTCTATGGTGCAGGTAGTCACTTAACCCTTTAATATTTCAAACATAGAAAAAATAAAAAATAAAAATAAATACGATCACATTTTAGATATCTAAATATCATTTATTTATAAACATGTGATCTAAAATGTTTCCACAGTAAGAAAACCTAAATTACAGGTCTTAGAAATACATGGTTTGGAGGGGACAAGGGGACTATGGGAATCAAACATGGATCAATGTTAGCTGAACCAGAGCTCAAAGGATAATGTAGAGTTTGGTACAGAACATAGAGCAAGAGAAAGAGGAATGGGGTAAAAATAGAAAGAAAGAAAATTCTTTTAGTATACTTGATGCAAGATTCATTATGTTCCAGAACAAAAAAAATTAATAAGTAGATTATGAAAGGAATTTTTAATAAAGCTCTTAACTCTTACTAGATATCATATACTGAAAAATATGTAATATTTTATTGAATCTTCTAAAGTCAACTTCTAGGATTGCAAATATAAAATTGAGCCTATAAAAATAAAAAAAATCTAAGGTTACAAAACTAGCAGATGAAACAATAGAATTCAAGCTATATATGTTAACTTTTTAGTCTATTCTTTTCCATTATATCATAAGTGCCTACTTAAATGAAAATGCGAAATGTTTATTTTTCTCATTTAATGTTACAGACTTAGTTCCAAAAAAATAGGACTCAAGGTAAGGCACGTGCCTTGACATGCTAACCCAGGTTTGATCCTCAGCACCCCTAGTATGACCCTCCAGAACCAGTACTAGTGTTCCCTGAACACAAAGCCAGGAGTAAACTCTGAAAACCACCAGGTATGACCCCCACCCCTAAATATATATATATATATATATATATATATATATATATATTATATATATATATATATATATATATAAAGTATATATATTTATATATATAATATATATATAAACTCAGATATATATATATAGATCACATATATATGATGTTTCTATGTACTTAAATATTGATATGCAGATCAAATATATGAAGTCACTACTGGTAAAAATATTTAGGCTCATAAGTAAAATACCAGCAGAACAAAAGAAGAAATTCTGATCATGTAACAGATTAATTTGATCTAGATTTGATCTAAAATATTTTCTTCTTTTGGGCAATGTAACTAACATAGTAAATTCTTATTACATAGAGAATTTTTAAACATATTTCACTTTGATGTAGCCAAACTCCAAATATTTACAACTGGATTATCATTAGCAGATTACATGAATGTCAACACTATTTTTTGTAATAAAAATTATTTTTGGACTTATTTGAAGCATATGTTTTAACAATGTATGTTTTAGGTTTATTAATATGTATTATGTCTGATAATTTTAATGTTCTTTATCTATCATATGAATAAAGATTTAAAATATTACAATATTTAAAATATTATGATAATTAAAATATTATGGTAAGTCAAATGTTGATTTATATATGCAGATAACAATCTAGCTATCACAAATACAACATAAAAAGTGTCTTTATAGAAAAATTTATCTGAAATATTTGTTTTAGATCTTAAACATACATTTTCCTCTATTCAATAGAAAAATTAAAAAAATCTTTAAAGGCTTAATGTCCAAACTTTAGGGATTCTTCAAACTCTCATATTTCATCTGTACAAATATATTGATCTTTTTCTAAAGTACATTAGTATTAGGACATGCTTTTCACTATTAACTGTTCAAGCTGATAGATTAACATTATTAATACTGCTACATTACATATTTTTCTTCCTTCAAAATGTCTGAACAACATAAATTATGATGACATTTCCACTTTCCACATTTAAACAACCTGTTTTTTAACAGTTCTTGGCTAAATAAGATTTGCAGAATTTTGTCTTTGCTTATATTTGCTTATATTTGCAGACTGGCCTCTCTACACTTAAATTGTCTTTCAGATGAATATTTTTATATTGCAATAAGCTTCACATCATGTATGTTACTTTCCCGAACTATTCTCTTTACCTCCCTCGCATGTCCTAATGTCTGTCTTATTTCGGTTTTATATACTTACTATGAATTACAAAAATATTCACAATTGGGTTCAAGACACATAATGTTCCAACACCACTTCCTTCAGCAGTATCCAACTGTCCACTTTTCATCACCAATGTTCCCAATTTCGCTCCCATCTACCAGTCTGCCTCTATGACTCAGACTTTGTAAATAACCTTTGGTTACTGTGGCTTATAATTTTGTTATTAATAGAATTTTATGCATAACACTTTACCACATTTCAATACCCTGCCCTTCTCCTGGTTGATCACTTCCTTTCTCCATTGTGTCCTCTTTTCTGTCCTAGAACTGTTTTTCACTTAAGACAGAGTTCCTCCGTTGCTAATTGTCTGTTTTCCACCTGATAGTCATCAATTTTCATCTTATTTTAAAATGGGTTTTTATTTATGGGTTGGTTTTTTCTTATTTAGTTATATCTAATTAGGCATATATTTATATCTTCCTTGCTAGGTATAATGCTTTTTGAGTGCAATATATTACACCTGCCTTTCCACCTAACCCCAGCCCATATATGCTCATAAAAAGGTCTGAAAACATATATTTAGCAGAGCACCATACATAATCACCGAAACTTTAAAAAATTTTGCATGAAAATAAATCAATTAATATTCAGAGTAGAGTGCACAAATAATGTCAGTGGTTCATATTTGCACCCCTAGCACCTCCTCCATCTTTCGGAGGCTTTTAACCTGCTACAATTTTTTAGAGAAGATGATGCTCCATGATTGCTAAAAACCTTTGGAATTTTTACTGCCTTCTCACAAAATCTAATCCCTCTACATTCCAGGATAGGTCATTCGTTTTTATCTTGAGCTTGTATGAATTATAACTGTGAATTCGTGTTTTGATCTTTCTCTTTAGATCTGCTTGGATCACTTGGCTTACAATAAACTTTCTTAGACTACTGTGGAAAGCTTACTTTTCAACATTGTCGCACCTTAAATTCTTAGTGTTATTTCAAAATGCTTTTTGAATGACTGGTTTAAAAATAAGCCATCTGTTAAAAAAAAACTCTAAAAAACTTTATCAGACAAAAGATTTATGGCAGACAATAGAAGGAGAATGTAATTACCTGACTTTCAACATATAATGTGAGGATTGTTTGTATTTTTTTTAAGAAAAGAAGTCTGAAAAAGTGGTTTCTGAAGATTTTTTGGGGGGTTTTTTGGGCCACACCAGGTGACGCTCAGGGGTTACTCCTGGCTATGCACTCTGAAATCGCTCCTGGCTTGGAAGACCATATGAAACGCAGGGGGATCGAACCTTTCACTGATCCACCCTTTTTTTTTCTAGATTTAACTATCATATTTTAATCATCCTGTCCAGAGAACTCCTAACCATGTCATAATCACAGTGTGTAGGCAACAATTATAACACCAAAATTTGTCAAAAATCTGTCACAGATCTATTTTATTACTTAGTCAAACTTGAAAAAAATAAAAACAAGGATATTTTATCTCTCTACAAAGGCATTTTTGTAGAAGAAAGTACATACAAACCCACTACACAAAAGAATCTGAAAAGAGAAAAGAAAATTGACATTTTGATTTGTGGACTCTCCAGTAGGTCTATCATTCATCCAGAAAAAGATCACTATTGTCACTCTTGGCAGGCAGGGAGACTAATTGGTGCAGCTGTGGCAGGATGCATCTTTCTGCAGGAAAAAATGCCTTGTAAGGAAGTAAACATGCGAGAAGATTTGCAGGTGTTACAAACTGAGTCTAAGATGAGAGTAGGTCTGATTAGGAAGAACTAAAGAAGTATAGATGTGCCTTTCTAAACAAACACTGAGTAACTAATATTTTGGGTGGGGAGAGAGGTAGGGAGGGAGGGAAGGAGGGAGAGAAAAAGGACGGAGGGAAGGAGGGAGAGAGACACAGAGAGACAGAGAGAGAGAAACAGAGAGAATTTCTTCCTTGAGGAACAGAGCAGTGTGCTAGTTACTTCCTCTAGCTAAAAAGTAAACAACTTGTCCCATGATGGAAAAGATGATGAAAAGGCAACAAAGAAATGAACTCACTCTGAGGTCACCCAGCATTCTGTTTTGCTTTTCTTGTTTAAAAGGTGGTTCCCATTCAAGTCACTGTGGAAACCATGAAAATGAAATGATAGCTAACATTTTCCAAGGTGAAGAGAAGTGAAATTGTTTGCCCAGGGTCATGCCCAGGTTGCCAGATTCGAAGTTCATTGAAACATTGACTTTGCATTAGTCTTCTGTTAAAGCGCCACCTTGGTGCTCTAATCAGAATTATCATGTATGATGTGGGAATTAAGGAATGCTGCTCATCAAACTGGTTTCCAGATGAGAGAAGGTGAAATAAGATTTTCTGCTGAAGTGCATAAAGAATCCATGAACTCTCTAAAAACAAGAAGTAAAAAGAATACCAAAAAAAAAATCCAAACAACCCTTTTTTTTTTTATAAGATTATTCACTGTTTCTTAGAGTGTTTGAGGTGAAAACACTGAGTGTGGAATGAAAAGTCTTATTATATGAACAATCTTGGATAAGATTTATAACCTCAGGGTTTCAGTTTTCTTAGCACCCCCTGGCTACCTTAACAAAACACATTTTCTACAATATTGTCTTGATCTGGGTGTTTTTGAAGGTAGAAATTGTGTTTTATTTATCTGTGTAAGCCTGGGCTAGGATATATCAAGCATTAAATGATAAATAACTGTCAAGTAAAAGGATTACAAGGGATAAACTTTCTCCTTATCAACTTCATGGAATTGCTATTAATATTAAATAAAGCATTGTGAAAATGCTCTTACACTTTGAAATTCTATGTGATACAAATAATCGTAACACTTAGCATTTTTCTGTATCATTTCTTTATCCTGGCTTACTTTCTTCTTTGACAACCTCCTTTTTGCTGTTTTGCAACTGAATCACAGAGTGAAAAACAAAAAAAGCTCAAGGTAGTTAACCTCACTTGTGCATGAGCTCAGAGTTTGATATCAGAAAAGATCCTCTTAGCATAAGTTATCATTACAATCAGCTTGCATTATATATTATATAATAACAAACTTTTGCGTTTCACAAATGATATATCAGTTGACTAAAAGTGATGGCTATACTGTACTGTACTAGATGAAATAATGTTGAAATAATGAGACCTGGGTCAGATTCAGTGAAACTTATTCTGCTTTCTTTTTTGTTTAATCTCAAAATTTTCACTGAATATACCAGACATTGATTTGCCTTGTCTGTGAAATAGATGCAAAATCGATCTGTATAATTATTATTTTTTCCTTTATGGAACCTAGAAGGGTTCCGTATTTTATAGCTACTCTTGTTTTCTGTTTTCCTTTCTCATCCTAATTCTTCCTAGACTTATAAATTGGGATCCACTATGTGGCAGGTATTTTCTAAATATATCAGGGAATGCTCTAAATGCAAAGCTAAACAAATTCAACTTTACTCACAAAGTTAACTAAGAGAAAGAAAATAGTAATATACACATTTCATGAGCAAATAAGCAGTGTATCAAAACGGTAGATACTATAGAAATAAAATGAAATAGATTGTATAAAATGCCCAAGGACTAGAAGATGGTTTAAAATTTTTAAAAAATTTTTAAAAATACACATAACATTGAAATTCTGACATTCAAATAATATTCACAGAAATAAAACAGGAAAATCTTATAAATATCCTTAAGACTAACACGTAAGACCAAGGTATAACTAGTATAAAGAATTTAACTAAAAACATAAAATCAGTTCCTTGAAAATATAGATTCATACCATGGTCATTGTAATATTTACAATGACCAATATTTGAGAACAACCTCAATGCTGGACGAAAGCTCTGTTGCGATACAGGCAAGGACTGGGGAGGGGGGCATTGGTGGTGAGAATTCACCAGTTGCACTGGTGAAGGGGGGGTATTCTGTTCATGACTGAAACCCAATTATGAACATGCTTGTAATTATGGTGCTTAAGTAAAGATTTATAATTTACAAAAAGGTAAATAAATATGTGATATATTCTTAATGGAATATTATTCAGCTATAAAATATAATTATTTTTGATATATGAATATAACTAAATTATCATGTTATAAAAAAACAGAAGGAGAAGCTCATTCTGGATAATCTATCTCATTGTAGTATGAAAGTAACAATTTAAAAGACTAGACAATAGTATATGAAAAAGAAATCATTAGAGGCTTACAACTGAGTCAACTTACTTACTTCTTAAAAGGAGGTAGGTGATGGTTGAGAAGGGTACATATAGACTTGAAAGGATGTTGGCACTTTGGTAATAGGTATAATGCACTAAAATTCTAAGATTAGAAACATGACTCAAAGCTGCTTTCAGGCATTTGCACCCACAATGTCCATGTCAAATGCCCAACTTCACTGCTTTATCACTGAATAATCTGCAGAGACACCTTACTAACTATAACACTAGGTATGTCATTATTTGGGATGAGTATTCCAGGGTCTCCTCAGAGTAAATATGGATATTCTTGCCCTGTTTTTCAATACTTCGAGAAACTTTGGAAGCAATAGATACAAACCATAGTCACCATCAAGTAAGCACAGAACCTAAAATTCCTAGATCATGTGATATCTTAAAAAAATTTCAGTATTGACACTCATTAGGAACACAGATATTAGATGTTAAAGCAGCATAAAAACCACCTAAGATTAAAAAGAAAACCAAGATAACAGAATGATCAACTAGCAACAAATAGTTAATAAACCTTCAGACAAAGACAATAACTTAATGACCCCATTTTGAGATACAATTTTCACAAAATTTTTGCTCTATTTTTTTCTATAATTCCATTATCACTTAGTTGTAGATGAACACTATAAAATAAATTATTTCATACATGCCAAGGAGACAGTCATGGTGTATGTGGGAATTTGGGATAGCAATGGATGAAATGATATATTGGTTGTAGGATTGGTGATGGAACATGGAATGGCAAAAACAAATGTATTATGAGCAGATATGTAAACACAATTTTTAAATTAAGGAATAATTTTTATTGTAATACTAAATATAACACCATATAAGTTTTATTATAAAATAATAATGATAATAAAAGACCATATGTGTCAAATGGTGGGTTGTGCATTCCACAATCTCCAGAGTGGAAGAGGGATCCAGATGTCCCAAGTCTGGGTAGGACAAGAGACACAAATCCAGCATCAATTCCAACACAGGAAATAATTCACACACATTTGGGAAGTAATAGCAGAACAGAAACTCACTCTGGAAGCTGTTCACCCAAAAGCCAGTTATTCCACCACGTGGAACCACAATCCAAGATGGCAGCTTCTCCTTCAGTCCTCCAAAGCAGCCTTTATTGGGACAAACAAAGCCCACACCAAGAATATGGGGGAAAGCCAGATGATGATGCAATGGGGATACTCTTTTTAACATGTAAACCAAAGGAACCAATTGAAAGACATCTAATTAAAAGGCAATATGAGGACCAATCGCAAGCTCTCTACCAAGTTGGATAGAATTGTATTTCACTTGTTTATGAAACAGCAAGACATCATGTGTCGATAGAATGTAATATCACATCACCTGAATGTGAATATAATCATCAAAGAATGGCGAACTTTAAAATCCATTGTGAGCATTTAAAATTTTATTCTGACCAATTTAGGATACTTTTGAAGTATTTTGAGGAAAAATATGTGTCATCTATTTTAGCTAAGAGTTATCTCTATTATAAATAGAGAGACAGAAAGGGAAGATGTTATTAAAAGCCAGAAGCCAGTATATACTGGGAGATGTTGTCATGTGTTGGCCAGGTTTTTTCTTTTATTATTCCCCCTGCCCAATCCCTTTGTCATTCTTTGATGACCAGGTTTCAGAAACTCATTATTCTTCTCACTCTTTTAGCAGTTTGTACATAACCTGGCACTTGAGCTCATATGGGGAGTTATTGTGATATATTCAGAAATTCTAGCTACATTACTTAAATATTTCTGTTGTATTTGCAAATATTTGATTGTCTAGGTCAAATTTACACAAGGCATAAGTGTAAGTAAATGTAAGATGTCACTATGAGACACATGGTAGAGTCTACAGTCTATGTGCTTCGTGCATACAACAGCATCAAGAACAAAATGTGTAATCTCATAATTATAAAGCAAGCATTTTTGTCCCTTAGTCATACCTTAGTCATACCTTAGACACTACCATCTCTCATAACACTTACACTTTATTTATTTATACACTCCCCCCTTACACTTTATTTAAACCCCTGTTGTTTTGAATTATGGTCCATAAGCCTACAAAAATCTACTAGTAATGTCCTGTTCACACAATGATGAAACAGAACCTTAACAATGCATGATTCAGAAATCATCGCGTAAAAAAGACAACTGTGCATTCCCTTCAGTTACTGGTTCTGGCTGATCCAAACTGTATTAAGTTTTGGAAATTTACCCCCTGCTGTGCCCTTGGTAAAGTCTGAACATTAGAGAAAGGCCTTAAGCAATGAAATACAGATGTTATCAGCTGGAAGTCAGTCTGGGTAGACTACAATTGAAATGTCCAAGGTGTATGGTCAGGACATATTGATGAACATCTGGGTAAATTTTAGCTTTTGGCTTTTATCATCAGAGCTATTAGAAACATGACTTTCAGTGAACACATGAATGTATTTATGTTGAGTATCTATCTAGTACAGGAATTACTGAACATGGAACACACATATGTTTGGCATATTTGATATTGTTTAATATTTTTGGAAAGTGTGTTATAGCAATTTATACTTCCAGGACAGTTTAAGAAAATAGCTATTGTCTTATGTTATTTATATCAGTCACTATTTTTTTGTCTTTTCAGACTTTATTAATTCAGTGAATATTTTCTTGCTCTTGTCTTTTGATTGGAAAATGAATCACCCTCTATAGTGTTTTTAAACACAATTGAGCATTTTGTAATAATTTTTGCCTTTCTTTCCATTCACATTTGATGTTTTTAAATTAGTCAATGCTTTATGTCATTTTAATTTATCTGTTTAACATTTAGCATTTCTAGAAATGTGTAACTATTAACTTCAAATTAACTATGTCCTTTGTAAATGCTGTATAAATTATCTTCATTCTCTATTTTGAAAAGTCTGAGGGTTCCATTGCATTTTATTAAAAAGTAGCATCTGTTATTGCATGCTATGTTCCAACTGAAATTTAAAATATATTAGGAAATTGTGAATCTTGAGTAGTCAACCTTTTATCTTTATATTTTTATTACATTTTGCTATTCTGAATTTTGTCATTGTTGCTTCACTTGCTTTTTTCTGATTACTAGTAAATGTTCATCTCTACATTTATTAACGTTAATATAATAAGTACTATGAGCAAATAAGCATGAACCAGGGTGGTTATACACCCTTCTTGTGTCTTACCTACCCCACTGATCTAGTATATAAGATGCTAATAAAGTTGTACAGGCTGGTTTGTGCTTTACAAAGTTAATGCATTAATCTTATTCTTTGAATGTTTGCAAAGAAGCTTGTGGTAGATATCATGGTAGATAAAATTATTTAATATTGAGAATCAGAAATTTTTGACTTTTCAATTATTGCGAGTGTCAGAAGATGAAAAGAACTTTCTATATTCCTGAATTGTCTATAGTAATTTTTAGATAAAGCCACTACACAGTCTAGTATTGAACTAGTTTGTTGATATGGTATCTTATGAGGACCTTACTAGATTATCCAGCAATACTATCTCTCCATTCACACACCTGCCCATCAATAAGGAAGTCTCCATCCATGAGTCACATAAGGAACAATGGATTATACTCAGATGTTGCTATGAGAAAATTAATTAAATCTTCAGCAAAGTCTCTAATTTCTTTTAAAAGTGATAAAGAATATTTTGAGCTGCCTAGTATAGAAATTATGATAAGTACAGAGTCAGAAAAACAGTAAAGTTCTTGGATATGGATAGTTAGTACAGTGGGCACTATGTTGATTTTGCATTCAGATGGATGACTTAGATTTATATCTGGCACATCCAGTTTGAGGTATTTTTTTTTAAATTAAGGAACCATCACTTACAAAATTATTCATGAGAGAGTTGTTTTAAGCATACAATGTTCCAACAATTTTAATGCCAATATCCTCATCCCTCCATCAAAATCACCAAAATCATCAAAATCCTGGTCACCCCAAACCTGCCCCATTAGAAAGTATATAACAAATTTGTTTTATCTTACTTCCTCCAACAAAACTTAAAGGAATGGAAAATGGAAGTGTCAGAAAATAAATCGCAAGGCAATTTTGATTATTTATTGTTAGATGTTTGGGGGTTTTCTTTTGGATCACATCCGGTGCTTAGAAGTGGCTTCTGGCAGGCTCGGGGAACCATATGGTTAGCCTGGATTAGAATCACAGTCCACCTTGGATCGTCTGTGTGCAAGGCAAATCCCCTACTGTTATGCTATCTCTCTGGTTCCGTTCATTATTTGGTTTTAAATTTTTCTTCATCTATGAGAGAGCAATTATATGCACCATTAGTTAGTGCCATACTCAATGACACATGTTGAAAAGTTTGTCCTGCCTTATAAAGAAACTCTTTTAATACATCTTGAAAAAATGATGTCAAAGATATGAATTACCTAAACTGTTGGCTATTCATGAAACTACATCATTCAAAGTTTGTCTATATTCTAGCTAAACAATACTCTTAATGATATGTTCATTTCCTTGAGTATTTGTACCTTCCATATTTCTGGCTCATAGATTGACATCTGATAGATCTACTGTGTATCTTTTGGAATCTCTTTTGTATATAAATTAGTATTTTTATATTACTGCTTTAAATGTTCTGTTTCTACCTTTGAATTTTGTCATTTGGGGTATAATTTGTTTTGAAGTTTTCACTGAGAACCATTGGGTCTCTTGAATCTCAATCCCTATATCCCTCAACAATGCAAAATCCTTTTCAGTAATTTATTTAGATATTGTTTTCTCATCATATTTGCATTCCTGTTCTTTGGTGATGCTGATAATTCTTATATTATTCCTCTTGAACCCATCCCATAGTTCTCTCGTATGCTGTTTATTTCTTTACAGACTATATTCCACCTTTTTTTATTTTCTAGATCTCCTTCTGAGCTCCTGGACTTTTTGCTCAGCTTCTATTCTGCTATTTAGAACTTCCAACGTGTTTTTATATCACCTATATCATTATAGTAGCTTATTTATTTTATTTTGACTTTTATACTTTCTTACATTTTGCCAACTACCAGTGTTATTTTCCTTTTGGCTTATTAATTATTATTAACTATTTTATTAACCATCATGTCACTAATTCAAATGCTAATATCCCCAACTCTCCATCAATATCACCAGAATCCTGGTCACTCCAAACCTGAACTCTCAGCATTTAACTGAACTGGTTGATGGTGATATGCCTCCAATGATTTTTGTTTTCTTCATTGAACTTGGTCGGTTTTTATGTGTTTTCCACATTGTTTTTCTACTAGTCTTGCTTTTGGAGGGTTACATTTTGGTACTTAAATACCCTAGAAAATGCTGAGGATTAGAATTAGGAATTATCCTTCTTCTCTGCTCATCTTCAATGAATAGTATGAAGCATAACTGAGCAGGATGTAATATTAGATTGTTTCTATGCTATTGCTTTCCCCCCATCCCGGTCTCTTAGGAAAGATGTCGGACACAGCCTTAGCGGACACTCAATGCTTGAACTCGAAGCCGCAGAACCTGACTGATGCTTACGGACCGCCAAGTAACTTCCTGGAGATAGATATCTTTAATCCACAGACGGTGGGCTTGGGCCGGGCGAGCTTCACCTCCTATGAGGTTCGCATGCGGACAAATCTACCTATCTTCAAGCTAAAGGAGTCATGTGTACGGCGACGCTATAGTGATTTTTAGTGGCTCAAAAATGAGCTGGAGCATGACAGTAAGATTGTACTACCACCACTACCTGGGAAAGCCTTCAAACGACAGCTCTCTTTTCGAGGAGACGAAGGCATCTTTGAGGAGTCCTTCATTGAATAAAGGAGGCAGGGTCTTGAAAAATTTATTAACAAAATTGCTGGGCACCCATTGGCTCAGAACGAACGCTGTCTACACATGTTCCTACAGGAGGAGGCAATTGACAGGAACTATGTCCCCAGGAAGATGCGCCAGTAGGAGGCCCTCTCACCGTTTGCCCTCTACTTTCCTGCTGAAATGACACTGAGTTTTACACTAAGCCTCTCTTTCTCTTTGATCTGAAATTGGCTGCCCATCCCCTGGTCAGATAGACTGTCTGGTATTGTGCTTCTTGATACCTGACTACACCGTAAACATTCTCCTCGAATCCTCTTCTCTGAGGAGAAGTGGAAAGCTACTGGAAGATGTCCTTTTTGGGGGGTGGGGGTAGAGGTGGGATATTGGACTGAAAGGTAATTTCTTGGGCATTAATCCATGCCAGAGGGCTAACTTAATGGGTTGATGTCTTGTGCTGATGAGGCACTTGAGGGCATACTGATGCTGCAAGTCCTGGGGATTTTTCTTACATTTAGATTTAACCAGGAACATTAAGCAGGGAACAACTCTGCCTTTCCTACCTGCATGTACTTTTTCCTTTTGGGGAAGGTGGTAGAGACCCAGAAACTGTCCTTGTTTGCTCTAGTTTTGCTCCCAGTTTTCTCAACTATTAATTTTGTTGCTGTCTCCTCCCTATGGATATAATCCTAGAATCAAAGCAGTCTGTTGTGAGGATCAAGTGTGTGGTTTTCTGGTTTCTGCTTCAGAGTCAGAAAAAAGTTATAGGGCAGTAGGGAAACTATGGTCTTCTAGTCTGTCCCCTTTCTGGTGCTCCATTCTGGCTTCCAAATTTTGCTCATCAGCAGGGAATGAGTATGGGCTTGCAGTTCTCCTTTCTCAAGTCATCACTACTTTAGGGATAGCTTTGCAGGTTTGGTGCTCTCTGCAGAGTGGGAGTAGATCATTTTCTAGGTACTTTCTAGTGGCAGGGAAACACCACACTCTTCTTTCCATTTTTCCTCTTCCCTGTGCCATTTAGTTGCTATTGCCACAGAACAAAAGCATATTAGCAATTCACATAGTTTCTAACTTGTCCAAAGAACTTTGAGCTATTAGATGAGGCTCAGGGGCAAGTGTTTCTGCCTTCCCCAACTGGATCACAGGGTTATTGAACTGACTACACTTGTTTCACATGGATTGCCAACATTGTTCTCAGAAGCTGAGCTAAAGTTAGCAAGTAGGTATCCCAAATTTTAGAGTCAGGAACAGCTTCTTAGTGCTGGGCTGCTCTCTTGCACGTTGATGGGATGGGAGCAAGTTAGTTCTGATATCAGGTGAAAAGTGGGGATTCTTTGCTTAGATTCCCTATTACTTTAAGATTGGAGATCTCTAAACATGTCCTGGGGAAAAGGATTGCCCACACTGAGAAGAACCTGTTTGAAAGACTAAAATTGGATTTTCATAGAATTTTGACTTCATCTAAATGTTGCATTTCCTGAAACAGATCAGTTTCAGATCTCCAGTTGCTGAGCCTGTGCAAGAGAGGCTATTTTCCCTTTTCTATGTCCACAATGTTGGTATAGTTGCTGCCTTTTTTATTTGTATCTTCTGTTACTGATTTTTCATAGGTTTCTTCTTTCATTGTGCACAGATTCTTAGAGCCCGAGTCCCCATTTCTGCTGTATATATATCTTACTTTGGGGGCTTTTATTTGGCAAACTGTTCATTCTTCTGTCAGACAATATCATATTCAACTCTGTTCATATTAAACCACTGTGAAATAAGAAAAAATGTTTACATGCTATTGTTATTTTTATAAGGGTGTTCCTTATTAATTTAGATTTCTACTTTATGAAAGTTGTATTCCTATTCAAATTAACTGGAAAAGAAAGAATATGTTTTAACAGGTGTCAATTACACTGCAATATTTTACTTTTGTTTCTAATTCTTCTCATCAAATATTGCTTATTAACATACACAATAGCTATCTGATTTGCAATAGAGATGACTGAGAAATTTAGTAAGCCAAGACTCTCAGAAATTTTAACTTTGCTTTCTGTATAAAATGCTATTTCTGTATATTAAACATACTATGACTTAAATAAAATTATAATGGAGACTTATTAGCCTCTTTGTAAAATGGAGTTTTGTGTATCCAATATCTTCTATCTTACATTCATTTTCATTGATTTTATATCACCTTATATAAAGATTGACCTTATGACCTGCTATCATAAACTATTTTCAAGTATATCTTATGAGTAAGAGAATAACATTGTTTTTACAAAGCTTTCATAAGAAAAATCTAACATGGGGCCAAAGATAGCACAGCAGTAGGGTATTTGTCTTGCAAGCAGCCAATCCAGGATGTACAGTGGTTTCGAATGCCTGCATCCCATATGATCCTGTGAGCCACCCAGGGGTGATTTCTGAGCACAGAGCCAGGAGTAACCCTGAGCGCCGCTGGGTGTGACCCTGCCCCCCATCAAAAGAAAAAAGGAGAAGAAAAATCTAACAAAGGTTAAATTGGTAGATTATGGAGAAGACTGATATCACCTTACTTCTAAATATAGGATTTAAAAAGTAGCAATGCTGTCGTTTTTTTGTATCTAATTTTTGAAGACTTTCTGCTATTTGCCAAGTATTCATAAGATAGCTTAGAGCATTTGTTTTATTTCTACTTCTAATTGTAAAAAGGTCTACCATAGAGAAAAATATAGGATCTTTCATATTTCATTCTCTTATTTTTTACACACATTTCTATGTCCATTCAAATATTTATAAAATATAAAGGGATTGTAGATCATAGATTTCTTATGTGATCCCTAGACTAGTTCTATGCCTTTGAATAGATCCATCTTTTAGATTATAGAGTCATTATAGCACTGCACTGCAGAAGTCTATGGATGTAATTATTCATGCATTGTTAGAGAGTAAATGTCTCAAGGGGCGAAGTAAGTACACAAAACAACCTAGTCATATGAATATTTGAATATAAAACTCTTCACATTTATGTAACTTTTTGTAATTAACTATCATAAGAACCAATGGAAGAAGGAAGGAAGGAAGGAAGGAAGGAAGGAAGGAAGGAAGGAAGGAAGGAAGGAAGGAAGGAAGGAAGGAAGGAAGGAAGGAAGGAAGGAAGGAAGGAAGAAGGAAGGAAGAAGAAGAAAGAAAGAAAGAAAGAAAGAAGAAAGAAAGAAAGAAAGAAAGAAAGAAAGAAGAAAGAAAGAAAGAAAGAAAGAAAGAAAGAAAGAAAGAAAGAAAGAAAGAAAGAAAGAAAGAAAGAAAGAAAGAAAGAAAAATAGAAATGAGAAAAGAAAAATAGAAATGAGAAAAGAAATTAAGAAAGGAAAAAAAAGAAATGAAGAGAAACAATATAAATAAGCCATTGCATTTCTTATAGCCTAAGGTAGTTTTGTTGGCAGTGGTGTTGTTTTTAATTTACATTTGCATTTCTTTAGTAACTTTCAAAGGAGGGAGCCAACACATTTTTTCCCATTGCCTTTGTGGTTAAAGAGAAAAACTGTTTATCATTTCCTAGGGCAATGCCAGATGACAGGATAAAGTCAATCACCAGTAGTCTATGAAAAAATTACCAGTTATAGAAAAATCATAAATACCACATTTGAGACATTGTGATCTCCAAGGACTAAAATTAGAGCTCAAATTGGACATAAATTCGAAGGATATATTGTTATCTTTGGAACAATAAAGAGAAAAAGCACAGCAAACTTCAGGTAAAGCAAGAGAACAAAGTTTTATTTCTTCAAATCCAAGAAAAAGTTCAACTGCAGACTCCAAAAGTTCAGTTAATGTCAAGAGCATCTTCTTTCCCACTGCTTCCTCCAGTATTCAATACATCATTTCACATGACCTCACTGATCACAAATGAAAATAAGTTGACACTGTTTAACATGATTTTGATTTTGTGAATATATTTATAAAAGCAGAATCATGGTATTATGTGTTATCATTTGACATGGTATTTGAAAAAGGTGGCATATGTGTAATTGTTGAAGTAAATGAACTCTAGTTTATCACCACTGAGTGTTTCTATAACATGGTAACAGTACTTAATCTCTCTGTATGTCATCTATTTGACTCACAGAAAACAATAACATGTTTGTATATTTATCCTATTAAGATCTATAAACAAAACAAAACTAGACCAATTCTAGTTTAAAAACAAAGCTATCAGGAAGAAATATTTTCAGCACTAGAATATACCACTTCAGCTTTAAATAACATTATCTTCCTACCTGATCTTTAGAGAAAAAGTTGATATTTCAAGTGACTATACTATACTCAAAATACCAGTGTTATGGGGTGGAGGAATAAAAAAATATTCCAGTATCATTTTATGTTTTAATATTTGTCAGTCATATTTTGGGGTCACCTGAGAGTTTTGAAAACATTGATAACATTTTATATTCAAAGAGATAAATATATTAGGAACTACTTAATATCAGATTTTAAGTTCAAGGGGTTTCAGCACAGACTAATATAGTTCACTGAAATATATCCCTTGCAAAATCTCACACTTTTGAATTATGAAATAGAGGAAGCAGAATATTATCTAGAAATTCTAAATTATATTAATTTATAATTTAGCCATTCAAAGCTAAATATAATTCTCAGTCTAAAAATTAAATTGTTATATATTGAAACTTATACAATGTCATGATGCTAAAAAAGTTTCACCTACACAATTCTGTGATATCTACATAATTTGCCAAGCTGGAATTTTTTCAGACTTTAGGGCTGAGATAAACTTTTTTTATACAAAATAGATTCCCTTTCTGAATATAAAATAAGCAAACACTTAATGTAACATAGTTTCTGTTTCTCAACTTGCATGAAGTTAAGTTAAAAGTTTTAAACTAAATTACAATTTAAAATTTACATTTTTATCTTATGTCCATTCTGCTCATATTTTCATCTACTTATTCCTAATTTAGTGTTTTCAAACTGCTTTTTAGAATATAATGTTTTATTCACAGAAGGATGAAAGCTACGTGTTTTTTTAGAAAAGAACATTATGTTACTTTAGGAAACTCTGACTAGGTAAAATTCAAAATCCTATTTAGCTGCAGAGCATATCCCACTTCAAATGTGCTTATATACATTTTAAATTTCTGAGAAAAATAATTAATACTTTGATTTTTCCAAATGTAATCAAATGAGTAGCCTCCTTTAAAGAACACAAAGAATATTTACTATATAATATTTAGTACTATATGTTAATGAAGACAGATGTCCATTTTCTGGATTCTGAAAAATATACATAAGAAAAATGTGGAAAAACTATGCAACAGGTAGAAGTTGCCATAACTATCCTAACAATGTGAATGAATAAGAAAAGTGGAAAGCCTGTCTAGAGTATAGGCTGGGATTGGGTGGGGAGAAGGGAGATTTGGGACATTGGTGGTGGGAATGTTGTACTGGTGAAGGGGGTGTTCTTTACATAACTGAAACTCAACTACAATCATATTTGTAATAAAGGTGTTTAAATAATAATATTAATAAAAAATAAAAAGAAATAAATAAAAATGAATAAATAAATAAATAAATAAAAAGAAATTGCCATAAGAGCAATATAGAGAAGCCTGAAGACACAAAGAATAGCTTTCTTCCTGTGATCCTGAAAGTTGAATTAACCAGTTTCCATTTAATTCATTATATTTCTTCTTTTTCAGTGCATGTTACTTATTGGATGGAAGCACCTTTGTATTGAAGCACCTTTTAGATTGGTGCCTTACCCTACCTTTTCTCCTCCCCAGGGTTTTTCTTTCAGTTTCCCAATAAAGCCCTGGATCTAAGGGTCTTGTGGAATGAGGATGCCTCTTTACCTAATTCTCAAAATTATGTCTGCTAATGATATAATGTATTTGTTTACAGAAGTCGACGGAAAATTAAGTTGGCTGCTACAGACTCTTATCATAGTGCTAATATATATAAATATATGTATATATATGTACAAATGTTCTTATGATATTGTTTAGAGAAGTTTATGAAAAATAATTCATCTATCCTAGACATGTCTTATAGTTTTTGGTGTAAAAATGTTTAAGAATTTTCAAATTAAGTGTATCTGCAAAATTGTCCTAATGGTTATGTTCAGAGAAGTGTATGAAAAAAATTTAATACATATAAGACACTGATTGGAAAAAGCTGATTATGTTGAGACTGTATATGCACATTCTAACCTTTGACGTTTTTACAGCCACTTTTTCTATGCCTACACAAATTAACAACCAATTTTATAATTTCTGATCTGGGATTTCTGCCTCTAGTGAAAAACAGTAGAACAAAAATTTGTAGCCTTTCTAATTTTTGTTTTGTTTTATTTTGAGCAGAAAGAGTGGAATTTTAAGATGACAATTAGCTATTAACCCAAAACAAAGATGTCCCTCTCTTTTCCTTTTTCACCTAGCCCTTTGATAAGTAAAAGTCTACCTGAATCTTACTCCACCCTCCCTTTCCCAGTTGAATCGGTACTAAGAATAAAGAAAGAACACTCTGACTTTGGAGCACAGAGAGATACCACAAGGTGAGAAGCAAACTGACTCCATGATTTCCTGACTAGCTTGGTTTATTAATTCTTCATGGCTATCCTACCTGCATCAGACCTGTCTGTCTGGGAATAGAAATACATATGTGCAGTGATTTCACAAAGTAAAGATATATTTTACACCCAAGCATGAAATTCCTAAAATCCCTATGCTCTGCAATGGGGCACTGGACTTCTAAAGTAAAATCAAAGTCCTATCACCAGATCAAAAATCAAGATCCTTGAAAATTGCTAGAGAAAAGCATTTTAATGGGCTGGTCTTTAGCAATTGAGAAAGTGCTGGAAATGACTATGCAGAGGCAATCCCTAGGAGAAGTCCCTGAAAGTGAGGGGTCCCCTGACTTGATCCTGTCATGGGTCTTGAAGTGTGGAAAATGGCGATGACCCATCATCATCGTGTCTGAGTTCTCAGAACATGGATATTAGTGCCACTGAAATGCAACAAAGGCAAGGCTAAGCAAGGCAGAAGAAACCCACAATTTGGACATATAGCAGCCAGAACCACTTGCCTCTGAATTACCAGCTATGAGATGAACAACAGTGGCAGTGAGTCAGGAACAGTGTTCTGTTACCTGGAGACAATCAAGGAGTTGTGCCTTGACTTTATTCCATAGAGAGATTCAGAATTGTTGGTGCATTTCAGACCCATCTACCTGACTGAGCTGTGGGACACAGCATTAGCATTTAGGAAGTGAGCAGGGACAACTTCACAAGAGGCAGGAGGGCCCTTGATTTGACACGTGGTAGGTTTTGAGATGAGAGGCTATAAGATGGCCAACAGTGAAAGTGGGTCTGGAGAATTACTTTGTTTGTAGACATCCTTTTACCTGGACCCAGCCACCCTTCATGGGCAACCCAGTCAAAGCCTTGGGCCCAACTATATTTTAAACGAAGGTTCTACACTCAAGAAAAGCTTGGATTTCAGAAAGGAAAGACCTGAGACAATTAGTTCCACTTTTCTCCATAGTAGCACATTAATTCTAGGCAAGGAGCCCCACTACTAGTCATAAAAATAGCACCACACTACAAAGGTCACAATGGGAAGACAGCACAGAATTCCACCACACTTAGTGAATTAATATGTAACTTCTTAGGATTCAAAAATCATCAGCCTCTCAATAATAAAAATAACATATAGCCTCTCTATTAAGGAATTTAGAAAGGAAATGTGGAGGGTGTTTAAAGAACTCAAAGAAACCATAGAATTAACAGTCAGTGAGAGTTAATAAGATATGAGAGTAGAAAAGAGAAAACTTAAACAGGAAAAACAAGACTGAAAAACTTAGTAGGTGAAATGAAAGCTCACTGGAAGGCATCACCAGCAGAGTAAGAGTAGCTGAAGACAAATCAGTGAGCTTGAAGATGAGCTGCATAAATCATAACTAGAAGATGAGTTTTATGCAACAAAAGAAACTGAAAAGAGTCTTAAAATTAACAAAGAAGAGGAAAAATATAAGATCAGACAATAGAACTCTAGGATATATTTGAGAGGAACAACATCAGAATAATGGAGGTCCGAGAGAGGCAGAAAGAAATCTTCTATGAAAAAGCAATAGTCAAAGAAATCTTTTTTATAATAGACAAAGATGTACATTTCTTTATAATAAAGGGATATGTACATCAGGAAGACTCACACCTAAAGATATATGGATCCAATGAGAACCAGCAAAATACTTTACAATAACTGCTAATATATTTAAAGAAAGGCATCAATAACAACACAATAGTAGTTGGAGACTTCCCTGTCATCTTTTGATACATGAACCAGACCAAAAATAAGGATGTACTTAAGAGAGCTTTTTATTTTCTTCTTAAATGAATATGAGACATTCTCCATGATAGACCACATGCTGTACCATAAAACATACCTCAATAAAATCAAGAGGATATAAATTATATCAACTATCTTCTAAGATCATGATACAATAAAAGTGAATTAAAAACAGAAATGGTGATATAACTTAAACAGCTCACTACTTAACAACCCAGCGTGTCAAGATGAAATCAAAGAGAAAATCAAAAGATTTTGGAAACAAACGAAGACAGGAATTATCAAAATTTGGGGGACACAGTAAAAAAGGTACTAAGAGTAAATATTACAGTTTTGCAAGCAGTCATCTGGAATAAATAAAAATCCTACATGAATAAATTAATGCACAGCTTAAGAAATTAGAAAATAATCAGCAAAATTAGTAGAAAACATTTGGGCAGGAAAAAATAAAATTTTAGAGCAGAAATTAATGAACTAGAGAGCCAGGAAACAATCCACAAGATTAATGAAAGAAAAAGATATTTCTTTGAAAAAATAAACAAGACTAATAAACCATTAGCAAGATTAATAAGAAAGGAATAGATAAAATTAATAATAGAACCATAAATTAAAAATGGATGTTACTATATAAATACAAAAATAATCAGAGATTACTTTAAAAATCTTTACGCTACAATAAAGGGAACTTAGAAAAAAATAGACTACTGTAACATCACAAGGTTGAACCAAGATGATCTCAAATACCTAAGCAAACTTATTGCAATTGAGGAAATTGAAAAGATAATCAAAAAGATTGCCAGGAAACAAAGTTCAAGCCCAGATATATTCATAAATTATTTCTAAACTATAAATAGGACCTACTGTCACTATTTCCCATGCTTTTCCAAGAAACTGTAAAAAAAAAAAATAACCACTTCCAAATAGTTTCTAAGAAGCTAACATCACCCTGATACCAAAAGCAGGCAAAGACACTACAAAAAAATTGCAGGCTGATATTATTGAGGAACACACAATTTAATGATCCTCAACAAAATTTGAGCAAATAGAATCTAACAAGTCATAAAGGAGGTTATACACCATAATCAGGTAGGATTCATTCCAGAGATGCATGGATGGCTTAATATACACAAGTCAATAAAGTCAATAGCATAATACAAAAGTCAGTAACATAGTATCAATAAAGAAAAATCACATGGTCATATTAATAGTTGCAGAGAAAGCATTTGACAAGGTCTAGCATGTGTTCATGATAAAAAAATGTTTTCAAAAGGATAAGAAGTTCAAAAATATTCTCAATATATATCAAAAACATCTATCACAAGCCTATCTCAAATATTAAATTCAATGGGGAAAAAACAAAAATCTTTCCTCTAAGATCTGATAGAAGGCACTGTTTCAGCCTCTCATCACTTCTATTCAGTATAGTATTGGAAGTTCTTTCCATAGCAATTAGGCAAGGAAAAGATATTAAGGACATCCAGATAGAAAAGGATGAAGCCAAGCTCTCCCTATTTGCAGAGGATAGGATACTATTTTTAGAAAACTTAAAGAATCCACAAAAGAAGCTTCTGGAAACAATAAATTTGTATGGTAAAAGTTATAGGCTACACAATTAATATTAAAAACTGCATAGATATTTTATATACAAATTATGAAAAAAGAAAGATATTTAAAGGAATAATATTCAGTTGTGCCTCAGTAAATTAAGTACTGTGAAGTCAATTTACCAGGTGAAAGACCTATGCAAAGAAAATTCCAAAACACTGTTTCAAGAAATAAAGACACAAAGAAATTGAAACATACCCTACTCATGGATTTAGAGGATTAACATAATTAAATGGAATACATCCAAAACATGTCACTGAAAACCATACAACTTTAGTGCAATCCCTAGAAAAATACCCATGACATTTTTTAAAAAAGTGGATCAATTACATTTGAAATTCATACGTAACAATAAATGACCACAAATAGATAAAGCAATTCTTAGGGAAAAGGAAAGGGGATCACTATTGTCCAACCTTAAACTGTACTATAAAGCAGCAGTCATTAAAATATCCTGGTACTGGAATAAATACAGAACCTCAGATCTATGGCATAGACTTGCACATTCTGAAATGGACCTAGAGGTATATGAAAAATAATCTTTGATAAGGAGACAAAAAAATTCAAAGTGAAGCAAAGAAAACCTCTTCAATATTGATGTAGGAAAACAAGTCAGGCACATGCAAAACAAACAAAAAACCAAACTCATACCTCTATATAATGCTGTGCACAAATAAACAGGTATTAGAGACCTTGATATCAGATTAGAAATTATATGCTACATAGAGGAAAAAATAGGCAGAACACTCCATGACATTGAAGCTAAATGTATCTTCAAGGATAAAAAATCACTGGCCAAGCAAGTGGAAACAAAGATAAACAAATGGGCCTACATTAAGCTGAGAAGCTACTGCACCTCAAGGAAATGGTGACTAGGATGCAATGACTACCTGTGGAATGGGAGAAACTATTCATATAATATTGATCTGATATCTAAGATACATAAGGCACTAGAAGAATTCAGCAAGAAGAAATCATCTAACCCTGTCCAAAAATGGAGAGATGAAATGGACACTTCCTCAAAAAACAAATACAGACGGCCAAAAAGCTCATGAAAAAATGCTCCACGTCTCTAATCATTAGGGAGATGCTAATCAAAACAATGAGACATCGTATCATACAACAGAGACTGAAAACATATCACAAATTTGGGGAAAAGGGGAACCTTACTCACTTCTGGTGAAAATGAAAACTGCTATAGCCTTTTTTGGAAAACAATATGGATATTCCTCAAAAAACTAGAACTGAGATCCCACATCATTCAAAAATATACCACACCTGGGAATATTCCCTAGAACCACAAAAACACAATAAAGAAAAGCTGTCTACACTACTATGTTCATCACAACATTATTTACAATAGCCAAAGTCTGGAGAAAACCCAAGTGCCGAAGAACAGATGAGTGAATTAAGAAACCATGGAATATTTACACAATGGAATACTATTCAGCTCTTAGGAAAAATGAAGTCATAAAATTTGCTCATGGGTGGATATGGACATATTATGCAAAGTGAAATAAGCTGATAGAGGTAGAAAAATCTCATTTTTGCTGTAAAATTAAAGATATATGTAATAATATAGAGGCAATAAAGAACAGGGTCAGGAAGACCATTCTATGATAGGAAGATTGCCACAAATAGTGAAGCAGTGCAATTAGGTTAGAGGACCACTATGACAATGATAGCTGAACTGATCATTTTAGACAAGATCTCGGGGTTGAACAGAGATCAAGTAATATTAATGGTATTTGTTAACTATAGTGCAAATCAAAGTGTCTAGGATAAAAAAATGAAGTGGGTGAGAAAGAGAGAGAGAGGCAGAGAGAGAGAAAGAGAGAGAGAGATAGGAATAAAATGCTTGTCCAAGAGGCAGGCAGGGGGGAGAGTGGAAGAGAAATTGAGGATATTGATTGTAGAAAATATACAAGAGTGAAGGGTAATGTACATTGTAAAACTGAAACTCAACTATGAATGACTTTGTAATCATGGTGTTTAAATAAAGGGAAATATATATATATATATAGATAGATAAAAACTGTTAATAATTTAAATAAGATACAATTGGTATTATTTAAAATTAAGGTATTTTGATGTATAGAAATAGCTAAAATAAAGTTGATTAATATTCATTAATAATGTGATGTATTTACATATAACAAAATCAAAATCACTTACTTTTATGAATAGTTTTACATGATTAAATTTATACTTTATAAATATTTTAGAAATTTGCTTTTGCAGTTAAACGATTTTAATTGATCTATCCATGTCACTATTTCTGTAAATTAATTCCTTTGTATTTGTTTTATTTTTATTTATTTATTTTTAATTTTTATTGTGACCAAAGTGCATTACAAATCTTTCACTGCATCATTTATGGTACATAGTGACAATGAATGAGGGGCATTCCCACCACCAGTGCTGTCCTCCCTCTGCCCCTGTTCCCCGTATGTATCCCATATCTCCCTCGTCTACCCCCCAGAATGCTAATGCAACTGGTCTCCACTTTACAGTTTGTTGTAGATTGAGCATCTATTCCACCGTCATTGGACATAAAAAGGATAAGAAAAAAGGGAGAAAAATAATTGGTGACAACTACCAAAAAAAGAAAGAAGAGAAAAAAAAAGAAAAGAAAAATGGAAGAAAAAAGAAAGAAATGGATCTGGCAAATAAAAATATATCTCTAAATAATAACCACAAAAGTGAAAAAGAAAGGAACAGTGGAAGTAAAAAGAGAAGGAAAATCAAGTCAAAAACTAACAAATCAAAACAAAACAAGAAAAAATATGGGTGCTGGAGTGGCAGGGTTTGGCTTTCCCACCACTTTTTTTTTTTTTTTTTTTTTTTTTTTGCATAGGCACAGTAAGCATTGGGGAAGAAAGGGAATTCCCGTGGCCTAAGAGATTCAGGGTTTCTCCATCCTTGAAGCATACCATCATGGGATCAACCCCTGGCTCCATATATACTCATTACCCCATCCCAAAGGCTTTTTTGAGATGCCAGGATTTGTTTCATTTTTTATTTATGTTTGGGGGCTACATTGCGGAGGCTCAGGTATTATTCCCAGCTTGGTTGCAGAAGAGGACCATACAGGGAAAGGAGAATCACACCTGGCTTGGCTGTTTGAGTAATACAAGTGTCCTACTCAATGTATTATCACTCCACCTCAATGTTATTTGTTTTATATATATATATATATATATATATATATATATATATATATATATATATATATATATATACATATACATATATATATAAAGTGAATTTCAGTTTATATAGCTATATCCAGTTAAGTAAAAATTTTCTTTTAAACTTGTTTGCAAAATGCACTAAATATACCTAATTTAGGCCTATTTTAAGTTACCAATAAGAGTTGATGTATTACTATTTTTGTCATAGTAAAATAATTAGCCAAGACAAATATATTTATTATATATTTCAGGATAATGAAAGCACACACTTTACAAAGTTTGCATTAGTATGCATTACAACCATTACATTGAATAACATACACTTTCTCTCATTTTAAAGATACTATGCAGGGGCTGGAGCAATAGCACAATGGTAAGGCATTTGCCTTGCATGCGGCCAATACAGGATGGACCCTGGTTCATATCCCAGCATCCCATATGGTCCCCAAAGCCTGCCAGGAGTGAATTCTGAGCATAAAACCAGGAGTAACCCCTGAGCGCCTCTGGGTGTGGTCCAAAAACAAAACAAAATAAATAAGTAAATAAATAAACAAAAATAAAGGTACTATGCAGATAGCATGGTGATAATAGAGTTAATATTTATTGTTATTACCAATAAATTGAGCACCTTCACCATCACCAAACTTCCTAACAGTCTCCAGCACTGTCCTTATGTAACTTTTAATTCATCTCTTCACTTTTTTTTAAATTTTGGGCCACACCCACTGACACTCAGGGGTTACTCCTGACTTTGGGAGACCATATGACCTCAGGGAGATTTAACCCAGGTTCTCCTGAGTCTGCTGCTTGCAAGAAAATGCCCTACCACTATGCCAATGCCCTGGAAGCCATCTCTTCACTTTTTTCTCACTGCTCTCCCCATTGATTGATTGATAATTTCATATTTATAGTTGAGGTAAAATGTCATACCCCAATGCTTTCTAGTCTCTTGCTTATTTCTCTATATACAAAATATTCTGTTTCTGTTCTACCTCTGCTTGTTTCACTTAATTTGATATTTTCCTGTTTCACAAACTGCATGAGTTCCTCTTTTCTTATAGCAGCAGAGATTTCTGTATATATACATCCATACTTGTGTTCATTATAGCACTCAGGACAATAGTCAAGATATGGAATGACCCAAATATACAGTGATAGATGGATGGGTGGAGAAGCTGTGGTATATCTCCACCCATCCATCTATCACTGCATAGATGGGTCATTCCATATCTTGACTATTGTCCTGAGTGCTGTAATGAACACAAGTATGGACATTTATTTTCTGAGTTAATCATCTTTTTTGTTCATGAGTAAGATGCCAAGAAATAGAAAACCTACGTCATATCAACACTCTATTTTTAACTTTAACTTTAACCAGATGTCATATAGTCAGCAGTGAATAAAGGATCCTTTTTTAAAACATCCTTGCCAAAACTGGTTGCTCTTGGTTTTTTATATATATAGGCCATTATCACTAGTATGTGGTGATATCTCAATGTTACTTTGATTTTCATTTCCATTTCCATGATGAATACATTTCAATATGCCTACTTCTTGGCCATAAAACTTTTCATGCAAAATATATTTTCATCTGATCTCATTTTTATAGGATTGCTTGGTAGGATCGTTTTTATTGTTGTTGAGCTTTTTAGTTTTGTTTTTGGACCATACCTGGTAATGTTCAGAACTACCTCCTGATTCTTTGCTCAGAAATCATTATTGGTGGTTTTCATCAAGTCATTTGTGGTAGCAGGAGCCTACTGAGGTCTCACATACAAGGCAAGTTTCTTAAACCCTATATTATCATTCAAGATCTTGATATTACAAATCCTTATTACTTTAGATATGTTGATCATAAGACCTTTATGTGAAATATTATGTAGATATATATGTATGTATAGACTATATTGACAAATATATCTCTCTATCCCTTTTGAAGCTCATTAGCTCTGAACTTATCCACAGTTGTTTTCCACAGAATTGAATATCCCTGAGAAAATTATTGACCTCTTAAGAGAATTTTTGTCAAAAGGCCCCTCATAAGTTATTTCATCTAATAAAATTTTTGTATTCTCTGGGACATTCTTAGAATTGTTCCATTTTCTTAACTTTCACTTTTACTTTTTCTTAAAAATTTTAATTTTGTACATGTATATATATCTGTATATATAGTCCACTAATACTGATATTAATTTATTTTATAAATACCATAGATTAAGAGTTGAGTTAATCAACTCTGTTGACTTGTGAAACAACATAGACCCACATATGACATTTTTCTTCTTTTACTCATTTTTCTATTAATACTTTCTCTTCATTATCACACTACTCTACCAATAGCCTCACCATCAAAGAAAAATAAACTTGAACCTATTTGTAATGGAAACCTTATGCCCCCAGTTCTGGGGATTTGGGGGAACAGGGGTGTCAAAGACAAAAGATACCAGCAGGTAGACAGGCTAGTTGCAGGACCAAAACCAAAAGGAGTCTATCTGACAAGAGGTCTTTATTGGAATGAGTTGGATCACTCCCATGAGTGAAAAACAGGTAGGGATAGGGAGACAATCCAGAGGTACTCATGCCCAGATAAGACAAGCACAAGAAAAGAAGAGTTATCCTAAGTAAAGTAAAAATATGTTAAGCCAAACGTTTGTCTATAATTATTGGTAAATAATTTTAAGTATTACTTTAATTCCTGTAAAATAAAGCATTATAGACAGTACTTTTCTACTTATTTTTATGAAATACATGGTATGATCTATTAGTGTTGTCTCATGTACCTATGTTGTTAAATACTTTTTACTATTTCACAGAATGTAAGGTTATTTAACCAGCATATTTTATTTACTGATCAGGTAATCACACAGCCTGTAGTCTGTGTGTTCACAAATAAACAGTCGTAAAAGCCTTGTATTTATCACTTTATGAAACTGTATTTGAGATTTTTAAGAACATTACAACAGAGTTATTCTGTGACTATTTGCATTTAATTAATTTTGCAAAATTTTGTCCAATTGCTTACCAAAATTTTTTTATAGTTTGCACTTCAGTAGAAAATCTCAAAGTACCCACATGTTGCTGTTACTACTTTAGCCTAAAATTTGACATTTTAATTAATTCACTAAGAATATAGAGATTATTATAAACTTAAATATCACTTTAGTCTTTGATTATTTTTTCTCCTAAAGTAACCATCTAAAGCTTTGTTACTAGATGGGACTTAAAATAATTTAGTGATTAATTTAGTGATTGGTAAATCAAATTATTTTTTCTGTTAGCCAGTTTAACTGAAAGCTTTTTCAGTGTATTAGTAAGTATCCTGTATAGAATTCCTTAGGAATGGAAGTTAGATTTCCTATGCTTTTATATCCCTCCTACCAATCTCAATGTGTAATGTATGTTTTAATAGGTTTTCCTATTTTCTGGAAATTTTAATGTAGTTTTTTCACTTTTATTCTGGTTGTTTGTCTCACCAAATTAATGTAGGCAGAGTATCTATGACCAGGCAAAATAGAACTGATTAAAAAAATAAAAAAAAAAGAGTCAGTCTCGATCTCCACCGAAGTTCAGGCTTTGTGTGGCTTCTGATTGTCCTACCAAGTGTTATAGATGATGTGTAGAAGGGGAGCAAGGGATGTATCCTTGAAAAACAGTGTTTCCACTTCCTGCTCAATCCACATTAATCATCTGGGAAAATCAAATTGAGTGGTGGCTGATAAAATTTGCTACAAGCATCTAAATGGCATGAATGTTAGTATACCACCTGCCCCACAAGGAAGTTTTCATGTTCCTAGAATTCTTCTCTTGAGGTCCTCTTGAGTTTAAAATGCAAAATTTGACCCCACTACCTGAGATTTCCTGGAGTTGTCAACTTAAAAAAAAATAAATAGAATAAAATCGATTAAGAAATTTCTCTTTTCAGGAAAAGAAATACCAGTCTGAACCTCTGCCCAGGTTATACAGCATTACTGTGTTCCTTTACAAAAAAGAATATCAAGGGGTGGGAGAGATAGCATGGAAGTAGAGCATTTGCTTGCATGCAGAAGGATGGTAGTTTGAATCCCGGCATCCCATATCATCTGCTGAGCCTGCCAGGAGCAATTTCTGATCATAGAGCCAGGAGTAACGCCTGAGTGCTGCCGAGTGTGACCCCCCCCCAAAAAAAAATAAAAATCAGGACAAGGGTAAAAAGTGAACTAAAGTGGTCTTACTTAGGGAAATATGAGGAGAGAGACAATGAAGGTAGAGGACTGATAGGCAACTAAGAAGAGCAGGTAGAAAATGAGAAAGAGAGAAAGAGAGAGAAAGAAGATGGAGGGAGATGAGAGATCAAAGAATACATCTTATGGTGAGAAGCAGGCAAATTTCCAAATCAGAAATTGAAACAGGTTTGGATTTTATATGTAGCTTATATAATATTTCATTAAATGTATAAAAGAGCTGAAGTTTGATCTCATAAGGCAACCAAACTTTACTTCCAGGCCAACCCGGGTTCTATTACCAACACTCCAAGTGGCCTTCAAGGCCTAATCCATTAGAAAAGGCTGATGAAGTGGCATTAGAGGTAAGGTGTCTGCCTTGCAAGCGCTAGCCAAGGAAGGACCATGGTTCGATCCCCTGGGGTCCCATATGGTCTCCCCCAAGCCAGAGGCAATTTCTGAGCACATAGCCAGGAGTAACCCCTGAGCATCAAACGTGTGTGTCCCAAAAATCAAAAAACAAAACAAAACAAAACAAGAGACGAGAGTAAACACCGAGAATAGTCAGGTAGAGACCATTCTCACAAAAGAAGAGGGAAGAAAGATGAGAGATACAAGTGACACAGGACATTTCTGGAGAGACTTTCACACCTTGGCAGTTATGACTGTGCAGTAATTTAAAACATTGAACCATAAATATGAACCCTATTTTAAACATACTAAGTAAACTATAATTTTAAAAATGTTTGTTATATATATTTTGCTGATGCTTTTTGTCATATCAAAACCATTCTCTATTCCTAGCTTACTATGAGTTTATTTTCTAATCACAGAAGTAAAGGGTTGGATCTTGTCACATGATTTAATTACCAGTCAGATGAGTAGAGAAACATAAAAGAGAGAAGGAGAAGATAGTCATTGTGGAGAAAATTCTTCTCTCTTCTTAATTAAGTCACCTTGACCTTGCAGGTGGCATGGCAAATGGGAGAAAAAGTTAGTCCTAATCTCCATATGCATTCTAGATTTCCACCTATTCTCTCTGGAAAAAAATGTTCAGGAAAAATGAATCTTGAATAAAAATAAACTTATTCCACAATATGATAGGAAAAAGAAGCTAGTACTTTATTAATTGAGAGGAATCCCATGTTCAGTCAACCCAGAATGGATACACAGAGATTAAATTTTCTAGGTATTTTCCAAATTTTTCTAGTTTGAGTCTTTGTAAAGGTATGAGTTCAATTTCTGGGACATTATCAAAATAGGGCAGTTTGAAATATGTCAAGTACATTTAAGCAGGGCAGAAAGGAAAGGTTTAACACTAAGTAAGTCTGTTAATAATAGAGAAAATTCTCAAATAAATTAGTTAAGTCACTGACAAACAAAAAATTAAATCATAAAATTTAAAACAAACTGAGAAGAAAATACCACAGAATAAATAAAATTAAAATTTCTACTAAAAATGAGAATATAAGTGAAAAAATGTTTTCTCAAAAAAATCAAAAAAGATTGATATGTCTCTAGTTCTAAAAATTAAAAAAACTAAATATATAACTATGTACATATAAAATTAATGTTAGCTACAAACAACTTTACACACATATTTTGATGACTATCTCAGAAACTGTAGGGTTAGATAGATAAGGCAGCAGATAAAACGCAGGCAGCTGATGAGAGTTCTCTCCATCACATTCCAAGCGGTCCTTTAATCCCACCAGAATTGAACCCTGACCACAGAGCCAGGAGTAAACTTTGTGCATCGCAAGGTGCCGCTCTCAAAAACATAAAAATAAGAAATTTATTATAAGTAAAATTTTCACATACATTTCCAGACTCAATCTCAGCCCCTCAAGAGAGCGTCTAGCAGGGACAAAGTATTTCTAGCATTGGGTTTCTCTGTTGTTATTTCAGCTCATTATCTTGTTTTCTACTCAAGCTTTGACATTATTGCATTTCTGATCTGATTTGTATTGCCAACATGCATTTATTACTAATCTTATGAGTTCTTGAATATAATATGAAGCTTTACAAACAAAACTCAGATGTTTAAAATGTTACATTTAGGGACCAAGTCAAGTTGTAGATTTGACTCAATAAATTTTGCTAGAGAAACTCCTGTTGTCTGACATACACTTGCCATGCACCCAGCTGACCTGAGTTTGATCCCAGCATTTCTTATGGTCTCAGGAATAATTCCTGAGCCAGTATCACTGATGATCACTGAGTGTGGCCGACAAAAAAACAAACAAACAAACAAACACAAAAAGAAAAATTGTTAAAGCTAATAATTTTGTTCAAGGAGATGAGTCTGAATCTCTTCCCAATGTTCAGGTCTATTATATCAGACTGAGACATCCGTTGTCCCACCACAATGTCTGTTTACATTATAGGCCTATCTTTGGTCTACAAGTCTGCCTCCAGCATATGTTGGCCTAGACTTTCAGATGAATTATTTTTTGGGGGGGATGTCACTTTCCACTTTTCAGATTTATTGTTGTTATTCAAATGAAAAGCAAAAATAAAGCAAAGTTGGTCTACAGTCCTCATCAACAAAAAACATTTCAGAGGTTTTTCTATATTAATCAGAATAAAGCATTAAAATATTAACAATGATTTGTTAAAATCTGTATTAGTATCTAGCCTCCGCTTTAATTTATTCTCTACTGTCTTTTTATAGTTCCCTTCTGCTACAAAGCAATTGTTACTTTTTGACAAAACCAAAATTGATGTTTACAAGTTGGATCTTGGAGTAAACTTTCAATTTATCCAAAAATACCTGTCTCACTGTCTTGACTGCAACTAAATAATTTTCTTTTATTCTCTGTGCCAATGTCATTCAACCAAAAAATCTATTATAGTCTTAATTTCCTTCATAGCATATATCAAAATTAGCTCTGTCAATATATATGTTATCATTTATTTTAGACTTATTTGTTTTATGGGTCAGAGATGATTAAATTCTTATTTAATAGCTAACTCTTCAAATAATGCCAGGTATAAAATATGTACACACAATAAATTATTATTGCATGGTTGAATTTATTCAAAACTGACTACTACATTTAATTTACTACAAATTTCTTAACATCTAAACTATGACTTATTGCAAGTTTTGCCTTATTTTTCTAATTTTAATTAACATGAAAAAAAGGATATAAAATACATATAAGTGCAACTTTAAAGTAACCTTGATTTCATCCTATTTTAGCATTTAATTTTGCTTTTCTCTTTTAATTAATATACTTTCTGTAATAGTGATATCCAAGAGAATATTTATATGACAACATTTCTAAAACCTTTCCAGATTGATCATTTTATTTACTTCACCTTCAGATTCAAATGAAGTATATAAATACTGAGGTATGAAGGCTTTTATCTTCCTTCCATGTTTTAAAATATTACTCCATTATCTTCTTTATCTTCCTGCTTGAAGTATTAGCATTGAGAAATCTTATGGCCCTGCTTCTGTTGCTAATTTTCTTAAATATATTTCATTTTTCAGAAAGTGTAGCCTGTAAATTCATGAGCATTTTTTGATTTGTTGATTTTTCCTTTGGTCAAAGTTGCTATACAATATTTAGAATGTTCCAAAGTTTTCAAAGATAAAGTGTATCTTTTAGCTATTAACAATAATAATAATCACATATATAACAAATGTGATATTTAAATGTTGTCCTATCTATTTTAATTATGAATCTTCTTGTTTAATATGTTTATCATTCTTCCTGTGTTCATAAATATCCAACCATTCTTTGAATACCCATCAATATTTCTACATATCATTAAAATATAGTTTTATAAATGTAAATATATAATATGTATTTTATAATTGTATATATGTATTATATAATTATAATTAATAATTAAATTTTAATATAGCTATAGATTCATAAATAAATTTATATAGATATATAAATAATAGTATGTAACTATTATTGTAAAATGATTATATTGTTCTTTTAAGGTTTTCAGGAAAAATATCCCAATACTTATTATAAAAATATTACAACTATAATATGTTTTTTTGAATTTTCTTGAAATTTCAAGGTTTTGTTTGGTTTTGGTTTTGGTTTTTTGGCCACACACACTGAAACTCAGGGGTTACTTCTGGCTATGCACTCAGAAATCTCTCCTGCACTGGGGGACTATATGGGACGCCAGAGATTGAACCCAGGTTGTTCCTGGGTCAGTCACGTGCAAGGCAAACATCCTACCACTGAGCTATCAATTTGTTCCCTCTTTTCAAGTCTTATGCTATTCTATGCTTTTTGTAAAAGGTTATTCAAAAAACAGCAAAATTTTCGCTTCTTCAAAAAAATGTGTTTTCTGAAAATTTAATTTAATTTAAAAAGTCTACTAGCATTAACTGGCACTTCTTCCATATGTTTGCATTTGTTTCTACTATTCATCCATGCAGCATATATTTTTATTTACTGAGGTAAATGTTTTATATTTCTCGCAATATTTTTTATATTAACAAATATCTGGTGTCCTAATATTTTAATTCTTGTATTTAAGCCTATTTTTCTTTGTGTTTGTTTCCTTTAGATGTTAAGTTTATGTTTGTATTCAGCATATAGTTCTCTGGTAATTGGGTAGAGATGAGGTTATGTGAACCTGAGAGAACTTTGCCACTACTTTAAAGCAATGTATTGGAGTTTATTCTTTTATTTGGTCAGCATCAAGAAGGGATTAAGCGTGCTCCTTTTCCATCTCCATTTCAAATTTTCCACTCAAAGCCTAAGCCAGAAAAAAAAAACAACACTTTAGTGATGAGCACAAGCAGATTTATAGGGGAAAAGTAAATGAGTAAATATCTCCATGATTATTCTAACTTCTGTTTCTGAATTAATCTTTTTATATTATTAGCTCTGAACAGAAAGACTCGAAAAGATGTCCCAATCAACACAAAAATACCTCTCTTCTCTGTATTTTAGATTGTGCTTTGCTATTTCAGTTCAATTACATCAGTTTTCAGTGTTTTCAAACATTTTTCAAATTTTTAGGTTGATTAGTGTCTTTTTAATTTGAAAAATTCTTAAAATTTTGAAGTTATAAGCACTTAGCCATCATCTTTTGATTCAATCTTGCACTCTGATTTGTGTCAAATCATTATACAAATATTAAATTGTATGTTATCTTTCTGTTCTATATAGAACACTGGAAGATTGCAAAGGCTAGAAGTCAATGATAAACTGTGTATCTGAGTATTCAGAGTTAACTGTACTACACACTCCTGTAAAAGTGTGAACCAGATTTCCTGTTTAGTACACTTTAGAATAATAAATGTCAGTGCAAGTAAGATAGCATTCTGCTGCTCTTTATAAAACAGTATATCTGTATATAAAATATATACATTATACAGTATATCTATATATAAAATATATCTTTATTTACATTGAAAAGTATAGAGTTGGATCTAGAAGGAAATGATTGTATATTAATTATTTAAAATTTTATAAGGAGATAAATTTCAGCCATACCATATGCTTTAATTGTGATTGGATAATAAAACTGAGTCAAATATTCTTATCTTTATGTGGCAATTTTTTTCTATTATAACAGGATGACCCTAATAGTTTGCCCTTTTCCTTTCCATAAATAAAGGAGCACAAGACATGTAATGAAGTGATAATATTATACATGGATTCATATATTTTGCACTTACTTCTCAAATTATGTTTTCTACTTCAGTATTTTTCTCTTGCTTTAGATAATGAGTCATTTTAAGTCAATTGTTTCTTTTATTTTTATTAGCTTATGTGATTATCAAACAATAGTAAATTTGTATTACATATCAAGCTTATATAGGAATCTGAAAAGAAAATATGTGAAAGGGAAAAAGAATAACTCAATCCTTTCTGAAATATGTTTTTTATTTTGATCTTAACAGACATAATCCATATGTAAAAGCAACATTATCATTTTCAACATTAATAAATATGTTTCTTGCCCTGAGAAGATTCTTTCTGCTGTATTCTGTAATTTAACTTGCTGATTATAGTTAGGGAAATAACTAATAGCATTTCTTTTTAATTTAATATAATAGACTTATTTTAGATAGCAATAAATTTTTTTCAGGATTTAATTTTATTATTCTATTACTTATGTTTCAGTTAAGAAATGTAACAATATTAACAAATTATTTGTATACATACTATGCAATTTATAAATAAAAACAATTTTCAGTGATCATGTAATTTTGAAATATAAAAATCTCTCTAGCACAAACAACCAAGTCAAGTGAGAATGTTAATAAATATAATCAATGACAATAGTCATTTAATCTAAGCCAAAGTAAAATTTGTGTTTTGATGGGTACATTATAATGACAGAAAATTTACTGATACTTTCAAATTTTAATTAAAAATACAATGAAATAAATATATTTTATATATCTGGAAATTTCTCCTTTATTTGGATTAACTCTAACCTTTTCCATTTCAATTATTCTCTTATCCTTTACTACTCTTTTTATTTTTTATATAAGTCACTAGACTAGTTAGAACACTAAAGTGAGATCATGGAAACAATATATATAGATATATAGTATATATGAGGATTTTTTTGTGTGATGACACCCTGTAAGAGAATAGATAATAAATGGAAGAAATGCAATAGAGCTGCATTTCTATCCATAGAAAACACATATTTTATACCATTATCTGAAAGGAGTTCAATTATATTCACATTATATCCTTTTACCTTAAAACCCTTATCATGCCAGAACATGCTGAGAAATCTACTTTCAAACACTCGCACTGCAGAATCCTTTGTGTAAATCTACAACTTTCAATGGCTTTAGAACCCAACAGTGCCTCTAGAGGTTTTTCTTTGATTTCCTCTACCCAGCCAGCATTGAGTAAACAGGAAAGCCATTAACTCTCCCTTATCTGGAACTCATTTTGCACTTCTGATATTTCTTCTTTTTTTTCCCAGAAAGGTTTTGTAATCTCAATTGGCACTGTGTCTGCCTTTGGGCTATTGCCTCTCATATATGTGAACTTAGAAAGATCTAAATATTTTTGAAGTGAAAACTAGCTTCCTGTATCATGATATGAAATTCAGTACATAAAATATTTTGAATTAAATGGTACTGAATTTAGAAAATGTCTTTTCAGAAAGAGTGTGGATGACAAATGTGAAATTTATTTCACTGAAGTAAAATATACTGAATGATTTTTAGCAAGGAAGTTGATGAACATTGATATAATTTGTATGACATGACTATTCAAACGAAAGTGTGTATTACACATAGGATAAAAGAAAAATAAATAAAATAAAATGGGATAAAAGATATTTCAGATTAGAAAAACTTAATAAAACAATTTTCTAAACATAATTTATTGTATATTAAATTAATTTTTAGAATTTTTCATTTTCTCAGAATCAAAGGGACCTTTAATTTCTATATTCATGTTATCTTTATATATAAATGGATACTTTATATGTTAGAATACATTTAAAAACACAAGCTTATTTATTGAAACAGATTATGTTATGTATATATAACATATGTATAGTATGTCTAAAGCAACTCAATTTTCCAGATAGGTAAATATTTGCAAAATGTCTATATTCGATCACTTCTCTCTCCCTGATCATTACTTAACCTTTGCATTTTTAATACATTAGGTCTTATTTAGCTTAAAGTGAACTACTAGGTTTCAAGTGGTAACTTTAAAAATATGAAACATTATTTAGTTTACTGTAGCCTTTACTCTATAAAATTCTTATTTCCTGATCCTATGTGTTCAATAGGTCTGATATTTTTTTGTGTGTTAAAAGAAGAATGAAAATAAAAAAGAAATTTTGAACACAAGAGGCAGTGTAGAAGTTAAGGCAGTTTCCTTGCATGTAGCCAATCTCTATGACATCCCTGGCACAGCATAAGTTCCCATGAGCGCCATGAGCAATATGAACACTAACACAGGATTAAACCCCAAGTACAGCCAGATGTTGACTCAAAATACATTGGAAAAAGAAGAGAAAGAGAGAGAAAATGAAAGAACTCTTTCATGCTGAATTTTTTTAGTTTTTTTCCCTAAATGACTAATTTTTGTTCTTTTTTCCAACTTTATTGTGATCTTCAGCTCAGGAAGCTGATTTTGTTCACAGAATATATCAAGAGACACCGTTTAATCTAGACTACTTCCTAATAGATTAAGTCTAAAAGAAGTTTCTGTAAGTGTTGGACTGGTAAGATAAAAATTAAAGCCTGAAAGCTTATATCTCTTAGTTTGTTTCTCCATGGTCGCCCTATACTAGTACTGGCTTTTCACAGAAGATCAAAGCTTCTTTCAAGGGAGCTCCATCTAATTAACCTCTCAATCTACAATAGTCTATGTTATTCTCCTTCTATAACTGGTTCCTCACAGTCTTCCTTTCATGACTTAGAATTGGTAACACGTCTGTTCAGAATAGCGCAGTGGTGTGGCATTACCCTTGCAGTTATTCTGCAACCTTTCTGTATCTTTGTAAACAATTTTTTTCAAAGGCTGCTTTAAAAAATAATGAACTATTTTTTGTTTGTCATCTATTTATTACTAACAACTTGACATATAGCTCTTTAGCTTGACTTTCTTGAATATAGATTTTTTTCACCTCCCATACCAAGTCTCAATTCTCCCCCAAACTTCTGCTTCCCTTTGTTTTGAGATATGCTTCTGTGAATCCCAGTGGGCATAACTTTTATCCTTTCTAGCAATTCCCTTTTTTTTTTCTATCCAAAAATAATTGTATGCATCAGTAAACTAAATTGAACTTCAAGTGTTGTTTTGAAATGTATCAAGAAAAGGTCTGTGAATGAAAAACCTTTACAAAATGAGCAATTTGCAGTTGGAAAGCAATTCCAATTACCAAAAGCCATGTTCTCAGGCTCTTTTGTAGTGGTATTTGTTGCTGATTAAATTTCTTCTAATTATATGTGTTGGGACACAACATGAAAATTAAATGAAATATATTACCTCTTTGGAAAATAACAATGATCCCCAAAATAACATTCTGTACATGGTATTCTGCTCCAAATAAGAGAATGCATTGCTTGCATTTTGTGTTTAGAACAAATGAATTCCTACCGGGTATATACAAAGCAATAAACAAAAAGATAATTTTAATATAAATGGATGTTTTTACTTAGGTAATTGTAAAAGGCTACAATAATATTTTAATGTTCTTAATATTATCTATTGCTCTGACTTTTCTTCAATTTGCTTAAAAATACATTTTTTAAAGAAAACATATTTCTATGGTATGGTAATGGAAAACATTTGTTTCATTGTTATAGCATTAGCTACTTAGAAGGTGGTTTTAAAACAAGCAAAACTTTATAAATCTTTTCCTTAGGAATGCATTAAGTAATAAATCTAAACAAAAGCAAATGAAAAATGTATGATTTCTATGTAATTAATTCTTTAGAATAAGTAGTGTTAGATTCATAGCACATTAAGCAAGAGATAAAAAGATTTTTAATATTCCTTTTACCTCAATACATCCTCACCAAAATGTTATACTTGTTACAATTAATGAACTATATTGAGACATAATTACCACAGCAAATCTATAATTTGCATCAATATTTGCTCTTAGTTTTCTTTGTTCAATGGGTTTGGATCACATAGATATGGTTATGTATTCACCATTATAGCAGCATACAGAGAAGTGTTACTAACATAAAATTCTTTGTTCAGCACTTACTCACATTTTTTACCTAGACCTTGAAAAATCAATGATATTTTTGTCTATTCCAGGCTTTGCTTTTCCTGGAATATATATAATCTGCTTTATTTATCATAGTCCTTTTTGATTGTATAATTTCAGTTACTAATTTGTATTTAAGTTTCCTTTGTGCTTCTGTTTGAAACTTTATGTTTGTAGGCTCTTGAAGTAGCACACCGGAGACTCCTATGGGTCCCTCGTAGTGATAACTGTTATGACAGTGCTAATATGAGAGTTCAGTTCTTGAACCTGGAAATGCCTATGTAAGCAGAGCATGCTGAACAATACTAGAGAATATGGGAGAGAACTCAAGTGAAGGGTTATAACTCAGCTCTAAGTCTAGTTCATGTAAGGCCTGCTATCCTGTCCTTTGAATTATCTTCCTAATCTCTCTCACATTCATTTTGAGCATTGAATAATATGTCATTGCCTAAATATACCAAAGTTCATCCTATCACATATAGATGCACATTTCAGTGGGTTCCAATTTTTAAAAATTATGAATTAAGCTGGTATAAGTATCTGTGTGCCAGCTTTGAGACTGATGTTGGTTTTCACTTTCTTTGGGCTAACATTGAGGTACAATTGCTGAATCATCACTTAATAGAATGTTTCATTTAGTGACAGATCCTTAAAGTCTCTATTTTTTCTACATTCTTTCTAACATTTCAAATCGTCAATATCCCACATTTTGCCATTTTATTGTGCACATTCAGTTCAGATTTACTCTTTTAGGACCACTAAAGAGGCACTTAAAAGGAAATAAAATGTAATAAAAAGAAACAATAAATAAATTATGTATTTACTAAAGGAAATTGTTATTGTCTAAAAAACTGTCATAGTCCACAGCAATAACTCAGTGGGTAAGGCACTTGTCTTGACATATCAGACCCAGGTTAAATTCCTGACGTCACATATGGTCCCTAAGCCAGTTTGCCAGAAGTAATTTTTGAGTACAGAGCTAGGCAGGAGTAACTCCTGAGTATTTCCGGTGTGGTCTTAAAACAACAACAACAAAAAAATGTAAATTAAATTAAAAATAAAATAAAATAACTTACTAAAGGGCAGAACCAAGATGACTCAAAGGAATAGTTGTGGAAGCACCTACAGTATCAAAACATTTTCTAGATGTCATGTGTCTTTTCTTCAATGTCACTAATATGATTTTTCCAATCTGCTGATGATTTCTGCTTCTATATGTTTTAGTATCCTTAATTTCCTTTGAAAGAGTTCTTTTTATAATTCATTTTTATTTGATTTTATTATCTGTCACTGCAAATAATTCCAGCACTTGTAAACATTGAATTTTTGCTTTAAAGTCATTGTCAAGCCTGTTGACATTTTTAATGTACTTGAGAACTTTTGTATGCTTCTGTTCCCAATCATTAATATTGTTGGATCCTTTCATTCTTTTTCTTCATTGTTCTTGGCTCGTCATGGAAGTAAAAGATGGAGTTGCAGCTTCCAGATAGTCTGTATAAAAATCTGCTACTCCCATTTGCAATATCATGTTAGTGCCTATGACTCTATTGATTTCTATCAGACATGATTGCTTTGTGAGGATTTCTTAAATAAGTGTGAGATCAAACTGATGTGGTGCTCATGTCGTGTATATGCGCATCTCAGAAAAGAATTGGTGGCACCAGTGACCTGTAGACACTACAGTAGCAATAATCTGATTGGCCTGGGTTCTGATTCAGGGCTGAAAATTGTTGAAGTCTGTCCATTTTTGTATCATCACAGTCCAACTAATTTGTGTAGTGATTAGAAATTGTGGTGATGTGTACCCAATCCAGCTGTTCAGTGAGCTAATCTTTATAGCTAGAGAAGATTTGCATTTTCCAATGCTAGTTTGAGAATGAATTTTCCAAACTATGGTTTGATGGATAAGGATTACCCCAGAGTGTCTGCTAACTGTTACAGTCTCTGAGATATCTGCTCTAGGTTTCTTTCATGGGAATGACTGCTGGAACCTGTGTCCTGAGAACAAACATAATTTGTTATTCCTAAATTTGATTTCTGGTACCATCTAATCCCCCCCACCAAACTCTGCCATGAGTGAGTCATGCACATAGAGCCAAGAGTAAGCCCTCAGTACAGTTTGGTGTATCCCTTTCCTCCCAAAAATGAATGGTTAAAGTGAATGACAATGAACATAAAAATTATCAGAACTTAAAGAACAAGTAGAAGGAATACTAGGGGTAAAGGCCTTAGTAATGCATTCCCACATAAGAAAAAATAGAAAAGCTTATAAAAATAATGGGCAAGTAATAAATTGTAAGGAATGGTAGAGTGATAGAACCTTAATAGAACGGGAGGGCATTTCTATCCGGGTTTGATCCTCTGTATCCCATATGGTCCACTGAACCCATCTGGAGTGATCCCTGAGTGCAGAATAGGAGTAAGCCCTGAGTACCTCTGGGTGTGGCCCCTTTCTGCACCACACAAACAGAATTAAAATGTTATCAGAAGAAATGAAACCTCTTCTTTTCAATGTCCTGTAGTGTCTCTTTGGTGACTACCTTTGTTAAACACTGACATCGCTCCAATCAGGAAAGAGAAAACTCTAGATCAAAAGTCTAAGCAAAGATTTGGGGCTGAAAGGCAATAAATTAATAACTGGCACCTTTCCACTATGCATGAGAAAAAAGAAACTTGCTAACTGAGCGTTTCCATGCTGAATGCACAAAGACAAATCACAGTGTAGCACATTCTTTAATTCCTTTCCTCTTTATTGTTTCAATTTGGGGCCCTATCCTAATGTGCTCATTATTTACTCCTGGTTCTATGTTCAGGAGTTATTCCTGGTAGTGCCTTGGTTACCTTATGGGGTGGCAGGGATCAAACCTGAACTTGCCATTTATAAAGCAATCCCATATCCCTTTATTTTCTCTTTGGTCTCTCTTCTCTCTGTCTTTGTTTCTCTCTGTGTCTTTGTTTCTCTCTGTCTCTGTCTCTCTCTGTCTCTGTGTCTGTCTCTGTCTCTGTCTCTCTCTCTCTCTCTCTCTCAATCCCCTTTTCTTAATTTTTAGTCATATGGTACTTTATAGCAACTTGTCTGGCTACTGGATTCCTCTTCTGTATGAAATCTTGAATATTTTCAGTTTCTATTACCTTGGCACAATATTTTTTCAATATGACCAAAGTTTATATTTTAACTTCTAAAAATTTCACCTATAAAGCAGTTTAAAGATGGTATTTAAATTGTGTCAACAAACAATTACTAAAAAATAAAATGGCACCTATTCTTGGAAATGTTCTGGGCCCATTAGAAAATATGAAACCATTATTCAATATACCTCTTTGATCTCATGAATGTTTTTTGACCACTAGTTTTAAGAGGTCGTTTAATAAAATTCAACTATTGGCAGAACCAACTGTTCCAAATGTCAGTTATCCAGATTTCCTTCAATTAAAATTCCATTTGGACTTATATATTTTTGTTTATGTTTTATGATCCACACATGTCTCGTGGATCATTTCTAGAATATTCAGGAGACCATATGGGTGCCAGTGTTCAAATCTGGGTTTGCTACGTGCAAAATAAGCACCCTGCCAGTCACTCTACTAATGCTTTGGCTCATGGACTTACATTATTAACATTTATATATTTTGTTTGTTTAGACAAACATTCTATTCTTACTATTTATTCTGACATGACTAACCAGTTTATGGTACATTTAATTGTATATTATTAAATTATTTATTTTATGTAAAATAATTTGCTAATTCTAATGTGTTTTTTTTTTTAACGTTTGGGTTATACCCAGCTGTGTTGAGCTGCACTAGCTCTTGGCTTTCAAATAAAAAATCATTTCTGGTGGGCTAGAGGGACTATATGGGGTGCCAGAAATCAAACATAAGTCCATAGCATATAAGGCATTTGCCCACTCCGCTGTACTATCTTTTTATTTCCTCAAGGAAAAATTTTAATACACAGGAATATGTAAATTTAGGAAAAAACTTTCAACTTCTATTTATAGTGTGTCATATTTATATGTGTGAGTTTCTCTTTGGGCTTTGGCCAGATTGAAAACCTAATGTCAAATAAATGCTATATAAAAAGTTGAAATCATAACACCATTTTTTTTGTTTTTGTTTCTGTTTTGTTTGGTTTTTTTTGGGGTCAAACCCTGCAATGCTCAGAGGTTACTCCTGGCTCTGCACTGTAATGTTACTCCCGACAGTGCTTGGTGGACCATATGGGATGCCAAGGATCAAACACAGGTCTACCATATACAAGCAAATGCCCCACCAACTGTGCTATTGGCCCCTAAGACTTTTTTCTTATTTACTTTCTATAAATATTTTGTTTATTGACAAAATATATGTAAATGCTAGATGTGAATATAAATGTTTCTATAGTTTTATTTTTGTTGGAAATCAGATCAATCTTCAATTATCAGTGTATCTTTGAAAAATTATTCATCTTTGTACATATGTTTTTTTAGTGATTGTTACATACTCAGATTAATAAACTACTATTTTGGGGAGATCACACCCGGCAGCGCTCAGGGGTTACTCCTGGCTCTATGCTCAGAAATCGTTCCTAGTGGGCTCAGGGAACTAGATGGGATGCCAGAATTTGAACCACCAACCTTCTGCATGCAAGGCAAATGCCTTACCTCCATGCTATCTCTCCAGCCCCAATAAATTGCAATTTTTAAGCACCAGATGTATTACAAATACACTCTTCTTTGTGCATCATATAGATACAAAATAGAAGTTTCAGAGCTGCTGCAACTTTCTGTGAAATGAATCGACATAAGAAGATTAAGATAGAAGCCAATGAAAAAGGGAGTTCTATGTGTACTCTTTGGGGTCTAGATTAAGTTGAATTTAAATTCCTTAATTTTTATCTCCTGAACAAATAATTATCTAGAAATTTACCCAATTTGAGTTTCTTTTTCTCACTGCTGTCAATAAGATAAAAGTGGTACAAATATTTTTAAAATTAAAAAAATTATAGATAACTTATTTTAAATTATCATTTGTTGATACATAAATAACTCAGAATACTATTCATATACTTTTCTACTAAACATAATTAATAACTTCTAATTTATTCAATATTCTGGGATAAATGGCATTTCATTTTAATTTTGGGGGTAATATAATTATTATTTCCAGATACAGAAGTGACTAGGTTCTCATTATTTTACATTATATGAACATACTTTTAATATAGCCTTATTATCATTGTTTTTAAACTCACACTCTCTCCCCTTTAAGTCCCAGAAGTAATTTGATATATCACTTTCTTTTCAGAAAAAAAAATATTCTGAACTCTTCTCAAAAATTTACCTTCAGAAAGCAAAACAAACAAGCAAACAAAAAACAGAAATTGTCCCTAAATTGCACCCAAGACTATCATTACCCTGAATATAACCTGAATCACTCCAGCGACCCCTGGAGAGTGGTATTAGCAATTCACAATCAGCTCTTTAGACCTATTCTCTCTTCTCCCATCTTCTCTTGTGGATGGGGTAGCAAATATGAAATGTTTACTGTGCAATGTTCAATTAAGATTCATTAACTCAACATAGAAATAAGTGAAGTATATATATTTTTGGTACATGCTTAGATAAGAGTAAAAAATGCTGATCTGATAGACTAAAGGACAGTAATTGTTCAAAACATATTTTACAGAACTAGAAAAATGATACATTTGGCTAAAACAATACTGATCTCTCATTAAAAATATTATTTGGAAACTTTCAAAATTCTAAATATTCCAAAAATTGGATATCATGATCCTAAAACACATGTTTCCATTATTCACTTGAAGTTGATAAATACAATAACTTTGGTTATTTTCTCTGAAATAAATTTTTATAAGCATTTAGTTATATATGTAAATTGTGTAATTTATATTTTATATAAACTTTATTATGTAATTAATATAATATCATCATATTTTAAAGCATATTAATATATTTGGGCAAAGTTAGTGAGTTCAAATAAGCAATCACCAGATCAACAACTTGCTAACCAAATGAAAACCATATTTAATTTCACAAAATAATATTTATAACATTTTCATATTAAGTTTCATACTGGTATTTAAATTCCTATTTGCAAAACATAAGTGATATCTCTACTGCCTCCATTGCTCTTCCTAAAGTTAATTAATTTGATAAGAGAAATAAACAAGTTTGAAACTAAGAGGTTGAGCTGGAAATTGGTAGGGTGGTTGGAGGTTCTGGAAAAGATTCAGTGTAAACTGAAGACTCCAGACAGGGGTAGAGGCGAAATTCAAAAAACAAGTTGTCTTTGCACATAATTGATTATGATTGCTGTTGTTCTTACTGAGACTGTTACAGTTTCTTGTTCTGAAGAAAACCTAAGAACATGAACTAGAAGTATAATCAGGTGCCATATTACTTCTCAAATGTATAAAAATTATTCTTTTTATAACCCATACAATAAAATATCCTTCAAATTTTTAATGATATTATAAAAATTACTTGGGTGCCAATATTCTATACTTGATTTTTTGTTATGATACTCAAAAATATTTATTTTTTAGTCCTTTATAAAAAATTTTGCTGACTAATAGAGTAAAACATATAGAGTAAAGAGTCCTAAGATAATAATGTAATTTTACTCAACATTCAATTGAATTGAGTATTCATTACAGTCCGTTGTGATCAGACTCAAGAAAATTAAGAAGATTCAAGCATTATAAAACTGCCATTTTTTGAATAAACTTTATGGATTTTCAAATGTTGAGAAGTAATTAGTAGCTATGAGCAATAGAATGAATAGAAAATATTAGACAACTGGGCTTCTGGTGACCTCTGTCTCTAGAGTCCTGGAGCTCTCATTGTTTTTTAAATTTTTGTTCCACATTTTTAAAATGTTTTTATTGATTTCTTCACTTGAAGTGAAGAGTAGCGAATGGCATTTTATTGTAATAACATTATTAAGCTGTAAAGGAGAAGGTCAAGGTTAAGAAATATAAGGAATGCCTATGAAAGCAGGTTATAAGTCAGTTAATAAATCAGAGATGACAGATGACATGTATAGGTGCCTGCTTCTGGTTACTCTTAGAAGAATAAGTTCATAACATGGTTGTCAAAGATTATGCATCACTGAAAGAAGTTCATGCTAATCAGTCTATGACTGACATTCTCCTTGGTTTATTCCAAGTCCTTTCTGTAGGGCTAGGTCATCTAGAAGAAATATAAATGAAAATAAATTAAATTGATTTTTTTAACAAATTGCTTTGGAAAGAACACATCAGCAAATTGTCCTTTAAAAAATAAACAAAATAAGAAATATTTGGAGCATAGATAAATGTTTTCATAAAGAAAGCCAACTGTAGCAAAGTAGCTGTAAATAAAATATAAAGTTCACCCAAGATATATTTTGTTACTAGTAACTATGACCAAATTTCTTTGATTGTCATTTAAACAAAATCATCATAATTTGAATTTTATAGTAAAATATTTCAGACAAAAATTGGTGTAAGAATAATAAAAGAGGTATTCATATGCTGAAGTTGAGGCTAACAAACAGTGTTATCAAAATTTGCACTTATTAATTTATTTATTTTATTAATTATTTTGTGAATTCTTCTTAGATAAAACTGAAATCCTGAACATTTTTATTCATTCTAGAATGTCTCCATATTAAAATTGAGTGTTGCTCCTGAGTGTTAATAATAATATATGGTACTGTATTAATATAACATGATATTATATAACTAGTTTTTAATTAATATGATCATATTGGATTTTAATTTCATCTTATTTTTTCAGAAATATATTTTTGGTGTATTAACATAAGTAAATACTATTCATAACTTTTACTACTAAAATGTAAATTGAGCTATAGAAAGTATTTCTATTAGCTTATAGGTCAATATTTTATATAAAAGTCTTTTTGTTTTTTTTGTTTTTTGGTGGGGCCACAAGTTGTAATCAGGGCTTTCTCTTGGTTCTGTACTTAGGGGTTACCCCTGGAAGGCTCTAGAGAACATATGGGATTAAACTTGGTTCAGCTGCAAATAAGCAAACATTCATAAGTTGTTACTATTGTTTGGGCAAAATGTCTCATAGTTTCTTTAAAATTTTTTCTTTTATTTCTTTTTTTTCTTTTGAAAATTTTTAAAGTGACTTAACTTTCTTAATCGATGATTATATAAATCTCATTTAAAATAATTCTCTTAAATTAGCTTCAATGTAGGACTGAATGATAGTTAAGCAGGTAGGACCTTGCTTTGCCAACCGGAATTCTATTCTTTGGATGTTTTATGTTCCAAGAGCCCATCAGGTGTTATATCAATATTAACCCCCTAAAGACCATTGCTAAAAAAATTTCTCTTCAATGTAGTTGTTCAAGTTAACTTATTACTTATTAACTTATTAAACCTAGCAAAATGGAATCCTACTTTTTCGCCACATTAGATTTTTCACTAACTCTGAGTCTTTCTGTGATTTTAATTTCGTAATTGAGGTTAAGCATTTGTACATGTGTGTAAATATTTGTGTGTGTGTTATCTGTAAGTCACTATTTTCTCTCTTTAAAATTTCTATTTCATACTTTGTTTATATTTTGCTTTGGATAAATTATCTTGTTCTTTTGATATGCTTGTGATGTTATCTGTTTTTTATTTTAACCTTTAATTTATATGACTACATCTTCTAGTAGATTTTACCTGTTTACTTTCATTTAAACATATGAATAGAAGATTGCTATTTTAATATACAGAAAATTGGCATAATTTTATATCCAAGTTGTGATATTTATTTTAAGAAATCATTTTCTATTATTTGTACAAAATAGTTTAATATGTTCTTATAAAACTATCTCTCTAGCTCAAATGCACAACTTGAGGCTAAAGAGATTGGATAACAGTTTGTGGCCTTCTTGATCCTTGTTAGTTGTCAACCTAGCTAGGGTGACAGCGACAACGAGGAACTGGAGGAGGATGAGTGAGTGAGTGTAGTCACAATAAAAAAAAACCCTCTGGGAGCAGCTTCAGAGAGCTCTTTTATTGCAATAGGGACAGGTTACTAACACATGTGCTCAGCCAATCATGTTCTAAGAATTTCTCGCTGCGGGAAGATTTTTATAACAGATGTAGGTGGGCTGCTTAGGTCATAAGACAGTGGTGGTTATAAATGTTCAGTGTTTCGTGATGGTTGATTGGTAGAACATGAAAGATAGAATCTGGGTCTTGCCTGTTTCAGGAGGCCAGCAAGAGCATAGCTCAATAAATGCCTCATTCCTTTACTGGGGAATGGCCACTTCTTACTCTGCTTCAGTACGAGCTTTTTGGCAAGTGATGTCCGGGTATGCACCCGAGCTTCTCTCATGTCAACTACAGTGGTTATGGTGTTTGCTGTATATGTAGCTGACCTGGTTTGATGCAGGACCATATGCTATTGTATAAAGACCCTTGACCCTTTCAGAAGTGATTCCTGAGCATAGAACAGGTAGTACATCCTGAATGCTACTTGGTGTAGCCCCAAAATAAAGCAAAATATATTTTTATTCTTATTATTTTTGCAATGCTGGCATTTAAACCCAGGTCTTCTCACGTGCAAGTGCCCTCCCTCAAATCCCAGGCTTAAAATTTTAAAGCAATGCTTTTGACATTTAAATATTCATTTCACTACAGTTATTTTATAATTATATTTATGAGGTACATTTAATTTTATTTACCTTTATTAATATATCTATATTCCTCATACTTGCATGAATGATTTTTAAAAAGATTTTAAATGTTATATAACAAGTTTAGTAATATCAGTTTATAGGTATACCCTGTTGCCAAAAAATGAATAGCTAAATTATTATTTTACATTTTCTAAAACATAACACTTCTTTGCCTTTTGCTAAGATTCACTGTAAAATTTCCTAAAACTGTATCAGTCTATTACACTTTCAACTACCTATACTATCTATTCTTCTAATTCTTTAGAAAATATCAATAAAATTGTTCAAAATTTATGTGAAGGTTATACTTCCAGAAAGATTAGACCTATAGGTGATTTGGCTGATTAATTTATAAAAAATTATTTATAAGTTTTAATAGATGATTGCTATAATATACAAATTATAAATGTAAGGAAGGTTTGCACTAAAATAACATTTGCACTTATTTCTAAAACATGATGAAATGAGCGAACTCAAATGAAAGGATCATAAAAGAGAAAAAAGGCAAAGACTAAGCAAACAATGTATTTCTAGATAATTCTAAATTAAGAGAGGCAGAGAACTTTGAAACAGACAGATTCTCAATGTTTCATGCGACTTACTAGACATTGCATTTCTAGTAAGATAAATAAAGATACGTTTTCAGTGTGATTTGAGATATCAAGATTTTCATGTTAAGAAAAGATTCAGCCCTGTCTACATATATAGATGTCGTGTCTCGGTATGTTTGCATGACTGCTAGAGAAATTGGAGCCTAGATGTAGGAAACATGATTAATGATGCATTAATTTCAGGTAAAAGTTATCAAAGCATGTATAAAGAGTAAAAATTCAAATGCATTAAAAAACCATATGGAAAGCAACTATATTTGGTGTAAGTTGATGTGGTGAGTGATGTGGAAAAAATGCTTAAAGAAAGCATCCTTGTTTTTGTTTTAAATATATGCTTGATAGTTTATGAAGTACCAAACACCGATGCTTGTATGATGAGTGAAAAGTACACTCTGATAAATCCGGGTAATAAAATAATTATTGAGTTTTTTCCTATTACTTTTCAGCCTCCAAAAACTTACATCTTTATGTTCAGGGAATACATTGTAAACTCATATAGATAGATAGATAGATGATAGATAGATAGATAGATAGATAGATAGATAGATAGATAGATAGATAGATAGACAGACAGACAGACAGACAGACAGACAGACAGACAGACAGACAGACAGACAGACAGATAGATAGATAGATAGATAGATAGATAGATAGATAGATAGATAGATAGATAGATAGATAGATAGATAGATAGATAGATAGATAGATAGATAAAGATATAGATAGATATACACACATATAACAATGTTTTTTGTGCATAGGGAATAATTCTGTGAACAGGCTTTTGGTTGTCTGTTTGCTAGAAAAGATGAGGGGTATGAAAGAAAGTGTTCATTGGAATTTAGAGGCAAAATAATTTCAGAATATAGTGCTCCAGATATTTTAATTATTTTATCAAGATGTTCTTTATTCACATAAATTATATACAAATTTGTTGATCGGTGCAAAAGGTAAATCTCTAGGAAATTCACAAAAGGTAATTAACTTGAGATGGATTGATAATAATAAATGTTCCATTATATTTTCCAGATCTTTTTAAACATTCTTTTGTAAATATACACAAGTATTATATTCAGGTAAAACTTTGATCTTTTAAAATGTGAAAATCTTAATTAGCTTAGTCCATAATCTCTTCTGTTTTTAAAATAAAAAATAAGTTTAATTGCAAAGTGCATCAAAGTTTTCTCTACAGAATACAAATATTTTCCAGGATTCAATTGAAAATGCAATTATTATCCTCTTAATTTTTCTTGAGTACCTTTGCATAGTAATTTTATAATGGATTATTTTATTATTTCCTGTAATTAAAAAACTATTAGATAACATTTTATTTGGTCAACTATGAATTTTCCATTTGCCTATCTCTTTGTAAAGATGCATTTAATTATTCTTTTAATTCTTTTCACAAATTTTTATTCACAAAATGCTAGCATCTTGAATATCTTAAAACAGTCCTAATAGCCTCTTATGAAAGTGCCTAATACTATTCTGGGAGATTGCCATCTATCAATGCCTAATCTCAAATTTCTCCAACTGAGAAATAGATAATACCATATTGCTATCCAGTAGTGCATACACACTTTTTTCTTCTTAGTCCACACAATTAATGGAGATGACTGGACATTGTCTATACTTAAATCTCAGCAGTCATCCACTTCTCCCCTTTAATTCATTCTGCCTGATGGAGAAGTGGCCACTTAAAAGCCATTCATTACAAGCTTTAGAGAGTCACAGGCATGAAGCCAAGTACAACTCTGCTTTCTACCTACTGTGCAAGTAATATTAAATGTGTACTGTCTCATGATATTGTTAAAGGCAGTCTTACAGGAACTGGGAACTGTATGCTCTCCTTTATCAAAGACCCACAGTGAGTTAAACTATAAGTATATCAGGAAGTCCCTGCCAGCAATTAACACATGGCTTGCTTACCATTCTTGGCAAAGTTGAAGTAGAATCCTGGTGCCAGAAATGCACGATCAGTCTTGAAAGGAGGACAGCCTTCGTTGGTATTGCCTATTTCCCCCCCTCAATCCTCAAGATAGTTCTAATGCCCTGCCTTTGGTGCCTGCTACCATTGAAGAAAAGATTTTACTCTTATGGTTTTTGTCTTCCTCTGCTATACAGAGGAAACGTCTAACAATTGAGAAATTGAACTTCACAGGATATGGGAGAGACTTCTTTCTACTTAATATTGAAAAGAAAAATTTATATTTGAATTGTGATGTTTCTGTTGAGAATTGTCAAAGTTTCTGTTGAGTATTGTCATTAAGTATTGCTTAACCTCAGGCTTTACCTCAGACCAAGGTCATCCGATTTCACAAATAAAAACATGAGATTCCCAGTTAAATTTGAATTTCAAATGGCCAATAAGAGTATTTATACTACTCTCCTTTTATCTGAACTGAAAAGTGAGTTGAATCTAGTAACTTATCTACAACTCTACTTATCTTTTTCATCGTCCCTGGTCACACAATTCATTCTGATCTTGCTGTACTTTAAATGATTCAGGAAAAGCCTTCACAATTGCATAAGTATACATGCACATTTGCACATATATCAACAAGTTCATACATGGCACTAATTTCACATGCATTGCTATTTTAAACATATGTACAAATTATATGAACACCACACAAATAATTACATATAGAAAAACATCATCCTGTGAGTTTCTCTAGCATTGTTTTTTCTGTTTTGCTCCCCTCACCAAATCCTGCCACTGGTCTGAGGTTAATACTTCTAATCAAAAATATTGTTTATTTTTTGATTGACTTTATAGAAATTAAATCAGATACTAGGTATTAGTGTTCCTGGATATCTCCATGCAACAAAACATTTGTAAAATAACGTGCTGTTTATATGGCAGTGTTTTTTCATCTTAATTAAATCACTGCGGTTTACAAAGGTATTATCCCTTGTTGAGTTTTTAGACATAACATGTTCCAACACAGCTACATCATTGTTTCACCTATACTCCTTTAATGTGGACAGGTTTTCTCCTGATTTTACTATCTCCAACCTGCCCTTTTTACAAGTACCTTTTTAAAATTTGGTTATTAAACTTTGGGTCTCATAATTTCACTGTTGTTGAGTCTGTGGTTTGAATATTCAGCTCAATCATTCAACACATCAATACAGCTGACTCACCTTGACTCCTGCACCCATTGAATCTCACCTGCTTCTTCTCCTGCTCCCCTCTACTCTATTTATATCTTTCTCTTTCCTGTGCTATGGGCCAAGAATGATCTAGGCACCCCTATTTAAATGCTTGCATTCCTTTATCTAGTAATTCTAAATACCATATATATGTTATACCAATCCTGTTTATCCTTCTTCTGGTTTACTTCACCCTATCATCCAGTTCCTTCATTGTTGCAGCAAATTACATTTCATCATTCCTTACAGCTGTGTAGCATTCCATTGTGAGTGTATATATTATATATGTTTTATATATAAATTGGAAAGTATTTACTAGTTGACTATATTTCTCATGATCTTATGTTTGTGAGCATTTGTATTGTTTCTAATCTGGGACCTTTATGAATACAGTTGCTATAAAACTCTAAAAATACAACTTTTGGAAGCTGAAGTGATTGCACAATAGTAGGGCATTTGCCTTGCATGCTACAGAACCAGGATGGACCCAGTTCAATGCCTGGCATCCCATATAGTATTCTGAGGCTAACTGGAGTGATTTCTGAGTGCAGAGCCCAATATAAGCCCTAAGTGCTGCTTGTGTGGCCAATAAAAAAACAAACAAAAATAAATAAAAACATTTTAGAAAATGCTTAAATAATTGATGTTTATGAATATATGCTACATTATACATATTTTTAGATATGGCTGAGGAATAAAATAATAGAATTTCTAAAGGGAAATTATTTTACTTAAATGCTTTTTGTGTTGAGGGGTGTTTTGGGGTTCTTTTTTTATTCTTTGGAGTCACACCCATCTGTGCTCAGGAAATACTTCTGGCTTTGTGCTCAAGGGGCATTCTAGTGAGGATCAAGGGACTATATGGGATTCAGTGGGTCAAATCTCAATCAGCTGCAAGCACATAAAATATCCTACCTGCTATACTATCTCTTAGGACTCAACTATTTTATATTTTATTGGGATTATAAATAATTTTACTTGTTAGGATGTCAATAAATAATCAGAGAATAAGAGCCAGTGCTCACTCTTCAGTCAAGCATCCTAATTGTGATATTAGAAAGTAAACTTCTTAAAAGCTTGCTATGCTGACGTTTTCATCTTCCCAACTTTATTAATAGCTGTAGAGTTCAAAACACTGTACAATGCAAGTAGGTTTTATTACTACCATGCCTTCAAAACATACACGATTTGAATGTTCTCGAATTTGTTCAGTAATTTGATAAAGAAAAATTGATTTCACAGACAAAGGGTCAGGTGGCTGATCACTTCCCCAATTCCAAACACTTTCCAGGATACCAAAAGGTCTCTGCTTCCCTCACTACTGCCACTCTTACCTCCACTGTTTAAGTCATTAGTCTCTACAGTTTCTTTCCCTGGATTTTTAGTTATCATGATAGTCACTATCCTTGATTTCAAGCACAAATTCATAATTGCTTTCTCATCTAGTTGCCATTAAATAATTTCCTATACAATACAAAAAAATTCACCTCATATTGACACAGAAATATTTTTACAGTAATTCTTAAATGCTTTATATTTTGAATAGAAATAATTTTCCTTCAGTTCTTAACCAGATATTTACTATTGCAATAGCATCAACTAGTGTTGAAGTAATATCTACTACTGCTATACCACAGATAATTCTTTTATATTTTGAATGTTTTCAATCATAAGTATAGTAAGTGTATGGTGAGTATTACATTGTATTGTATATTATATCAATATATAGTATTGATTTTTTTTGTTTGTTTGTTTTTGGGCCACACCCAGCCCGGCAGTGCTCAAGGGTGACTCCTGGCTGTCTGCTCAGAAATAGCTCCTGGCAGGCACAGGGAACCATATGGGACACCGGGATTCGAACCAACCACCTTTGGTCCTGGATTGGCTGCTTGCAAGGCAAACGCTGCTGTGCTATCTCTCCGGGCCTGTATTGATATTTCTTATCCTCCTCTTCTCCCTCAACTTTTTCCTACACTTATTAGTACTACTTTTACTAATGACTTATCTATGAATGATCTAGATCTATTAAATTAGCCTGAGAAGAGCACTCAGTTAGTGGTAAATCAGGTGTATCAGTCTGGACTGCTTAACTCTAGATTTGCTCTGTAAGTAGATAGATTTTTACTACAAAGACAAATTCTAGATATATCATTCAAGCAACAGAATGAGAATGTTTACCTTGGTCACTCAATAAATAAAATGAATTTATTTTCTTAAATTTAATAGCTCATCTTAAAGATATATTTTTGGGGGCTGGAGAGTTGGCACTAGAGGTAAGGTGTCTGCCTTGCAAGCACTAACCTAGGATGAACCTCAGTACAATCCCAAGCATCCCATATGGTTCCCCCAAACCAGGGGTGATTTCTGAGTGCATAGCCAGGAGTAATTTCTGAGCATCAAACAGGTGTGGCCTCCAGAAAAAGAATATATATATATATTCCTACTGAATTAATCAAGTAAATAATTATTTCTCGTTCATAAGCTTAACATTAATGGTACTAACAGTTTTGCCCTTTCTTGATCCTTAAAGTTCATAACATAATAAAGTTTCTAATAAAGCCATTTTTGTGATACTTTCCCAGAGGATAAAATTCAAAATATAGAAAAGCAGGTTGAAGTAAGTATTACTTGATTGGTAGAGCACTGTAAACACAGTCAATCTCGATTTAATGCCTAGTACCCTTTATCATTCCTGGGCACCACCAGTATAAAAAAAATAAAAGAATTGTTATTTTACTTAAATAAACAAATATGTAGCCTTTGAGATAGGCAAATATTCAGTGATGTGAAATAAAGTTGCACACCAAAATAAACTCAAAGGAAGATAAACTAAGAGCCTACAGATATCACTGCATTAATTTTACCATATGCCTTGAGAAATATTCATAAAATTCTCTCATATCCTTCTTTTATTTGCCTTTTTTTCCACTTTTTTCAGTCTTAGTTTAAAATAGCACAACTTATTGCCAATAAGGATTTACACATCTGGGCCGGAGAGATAGCATGGAGGTAGGGCATTTGCCTTGCATGCAGAAGGACGATGGATTGAATCCTGGCGTCCCATATGGTCCCACAAGTCTACCAGGAGCGATTTCTGAGTGTAGAGCCAGAAATAACCCCTGAACTATGCTGGGTGTGAACCCCTCAAAAAATAAGATTTACACATGTATCCTATTATTTGCACCAAAGATTCTATATTTGAAATAGTGTATTTTGCTAAGACAAAAAAAAGTTAGTAAGGTTCATAATAGGGGCTCTTTTATGCCCACCACTGAGGAATAATTATACATATATAATTTAATAAGTTCTATGGGTATAGAATATTCAACACTAAAGCCTAAAATTGAAATGGGGGGCTGGTAAACTATTACAGACCTGAAAAATTAGTACTCTGAAATAACTTATAACACCATAAAAAAGAGTAGATAGGGTTGAAAGATAAAACAGCAGGCAAAGTGCTTGTCTTGTACACAGGCCAATCCACATTTGATCCCCAATACCTTAGGTAATCTTCTAAGCACAGCCAGTAGTGATTCCTGAGCATAGAGTCAAGAACAATCATTGAGCACTACTGGATATGGCCAAAATACAAATGAAACTAAGAGAGAGACCTGGTAGGGAGAAGAGAGTGGAAAAGAGAGAATTGACTTAATAACTAGTAAAACCACAATAAAATCTGTAATTCAGTCAATAGTAATATACTAATAGTATCTTCTGTTTTGAGAAATCTGCATAGTATGATGTGAAACTTGGTAGTAGACATATATAAACTATCTGCCTTTGCTTTGCAACTTATCTCTAGGTTTTAATCCTATTTTAATTTTTTTTTAGATTTAAAGTCATCCTGTATATAGGCATGCATACCCAGGAGAAAAACAAGGAAAGGGAATGTTAATTTTGGCTTTAGATAGTCAGAGAATGACATTGTAACACTGTTGAAAATAGAGTTTGCTCAGAGACCCCAGTGCTTGCTGCTTTTTTTTTTTTATAAACGATTACCCAAAGCTTGCATAGCTTCACAAGTGAGTATTTTTGTACCCATGAAATTATGTTTGACTTTTATCTTTTAGTCGTACATGATGTTCATTTGTTTTGAGTCTTTCACTATTACATTATACTAATTTAATTTTAATAACAATTTACTCAATCAAAAGTACTGCAAGGACATTGTCAGTGCTGAAGTTATTTATAAAACAGGGAATTCTTCAATATAATAGTGTTTCCTGTACTTGCACATCCAATAATGTGCAAGGCTGCTAGAAAAGACTATCTTTTGCTTTCTAAGTTTGTTGCTATGGTTACACTGCAGCTGTGATGTGACAAAGAAAATTATTAAGATCCTTTATAAAGAAGCAAATAAAGTTTAGCTTTGCAAAAGTATCATTAACAATTTCAAGGGAAGAGATGAATGCATTTGTATTAGAAACTTAAAAATATACACCAAGGTGCAAAATTATGTGCCCATGAGAGATAGTTTTACATTTCTGAAATAAAACCTCTTTAGAATCTCTATGCAACTCATAATTTTGCATGCAATGGGTGAATATATTTGTGTAGGGAGACTTAATAATAATATATATGTATATCCAAAAGGAGATATATTAAATGTGGCAAACAAAAAATGATTGTCCAATATTATTCAGTGTAAGAAATTCTACTGGATGCCTAGCCAGTGCATATTCATTGATTCCATTTTGAATTAAAAATAATAATACAGTGAGTCACTGGTCTTATATTTCATTTCCCAGAATCCTTAAGTGAATTGTCTTCTGGAGTCAGCATCTGAAAAGTTAAAGCTTTAATAAACCATTTATGCTGCTTTTATGAAATTTTAATAAAAAGTCCTTGACATGTGATATGCTGATATATTAATTGTAATAAACTACTTCACACTTGATACCAAATGTCAGGACCTTAATATAAAAATATAATCCTCTTGTTTAAATAGAAAATTGACTCTGTTTGCCTTTAACTTAGTTCCCCTAAGTTTCAAGTTTCTTAGAGTAGCTGGTGTCATAAGTTGAGTATAAAGAAAAATAATGCAAATGTGGCTACTTATTTAATTAGTAACAAAAGTAAAATGCTACAAATATAGCTGATTTGAGGTCAGTGAGAAGTCCTTTTCATAGAACCAGAATATCTAAGGGACCTGCTTAATACTGGTATTATCAATGAGAAATATCCACTAATAAATGGTGGTAATAATGTTAAGACTTTACTAGTTTGAATTTTTTTTAGTTCTAGAGATCTAAATTTTTAGTTTAAAAATGTTCACCTTTTTTCTAGTTTATAGAACTAAAATTCAACAACTGAATAAATTTTGTCATACATTTTTTTTAGTAGTTCAGATGATCTCTGATATTGAAAGGTTCAATCCTGTCTAAAATCAAAGATGAGCCATTATCATTCAGAGACTAAAAGTAGAGAACAGATATTTACTTGTGTATTTAGTTACTTGCATAGTTGCAGAATATATAAGCATTATGAATAGCTAATGTTAACCTTAGCCTTAGAGGAAAACTCATTGTAAAATCTTAGTAGAAAATAAATGGAACCTAAGATTTTGTTAAAGTTTTGTCTTTCAAAAACACTTCTGCAAATTATTTTTCTTTGTGAAATTAATACTATGATTGACTTAGACTTCCTAGAATTTTATTTCAGTATTATCACAAATTCCTTTTATTTTGAGTTTTGTTTTTGCTCAATAGTTAAACTACAAACTTAAGCAGTCAAATTTATAAAGTGTGTACCTTTGGGCAAAACAAATTAACAGGTGCTTAGAGAGCACTTGCGTTCATGGCTTATAAAGAGAAACTAGGTTGTCTCATACAAATTGTCTCAATTACTAAGGGGTACTCAGAGGTTTAGCAGCTGTTTTAAATAAAATTGCACTTTTTTCTTGATTCAGGAATCTTCTATAGAGGTGTTGGTAAGCCTGATATTTGTACGGACCTTGACTTTTTTCACCTCCTTTCTCAAATATTGTAACTGAAGTCCTGCACTCTTAACTTGGAAAATTTGGCCTCTGACTTTTTATTTCCCTAAATAAACATAATAACAGAAGTTTCCTCTTCAAATTTAAGCCCTGTTTCAGAATGGTAATCCTGTTAGTTCTTTTCCTGTAATGTGTAACCAATACTTTGGGAGGTAGGGAATAATAGTGCTAAGAGAGTATTTATGATAAAAATGATTAGGCATCCAATATCAAGAAAGTTTTGTATATATATAATAATTCAACATGAAGAAGAGGTCCTTTACAATTTATCGTTCATTTTCAGAATTTTTCAAATCTACATAAGCACTGTAAAAAAAAAAGCATGCAGTTAAAATGCTTTTTTTTTTTAGATTTATGTATGAAGTTTTTCCCTTTTCAGAGAAAAAAAATCAATACCCTCCTGAAATACACCTTTTTAAAGTAAACAATTATAAAAACACCCCTAATGCTGCTGGCCTTGATCAGTCCTGTATTCCCTACCTCAAAGAACAGTATTCCTCATTAGAAAACACTTATTTAAAGGGAAAAAGAATAAAACGTATCAACTATTTATTAATTTCCCATCATAAGTCTTAAAACTCATTGATATATTTTAGAATTAAGCATGTTACTTACTTATTGTTTAAATGGCCCATTGATTTGTTTCATATTTTCTCAGCTTGGAAAACAATAAATTAGCAGAGAATTATGAAAATTAACATACACAGGGCCAGAGAAATAGCATGGAGGTAAGGCATTCGCCTTGCATGCAAAAGGACAGTGGTTCAAATCCCAGCATTGCAAAGGGTCCCCAAAGCCTTCCAGGAGCGATTTCTGAGCATAGAGCTAGAAGTAACCCCTGAGTGCTGCTAGATGTGATGCCCCCCCAAATTAACATACACAGAGTTTAAATGTTATTTTAATGAAGATTTAAATGAAGAGTCTCCCAGTTGGCAAAAACTCCAAATAGAAATTAGATATAAAAATAAATTTAATATAAGAAAAAGTTAATGATAAAGTAGGATTTCATTGAATGTATGTACATAGAATTTTAATACAAAAATATATTTCATTAACACTGGGAGTTTTTTTTGTTCTGCTTATTTTGAGGACACATCAGTAGTGCTCAGATAATATTCTTGTCTCAATGCTGGGAGGGGGGGTTCATTCCAGGTGATAATGGAAACCATTTATACCAGGGATCTACAGGGCTTCTTATGTGCAGTGCATATGTTCTAGCCAGATGAACTATCTTTCTGACTCTCACTAACTCTATTTTATTATAATTTCAAAAAATTAAATGCAACATATCTTTGAAAATAAATTAAATCTACTAGTCTAAGCATACTTACTAACTAGTTAAAATCTATAACAAAAAATACCCAAAATATCTTAAGCACAGTGAAAAAAATCTAGACAGTTTCCCTTTGTAGTAAACAATGTAGCAACAGTAACAATCTAACTTTTAAAAATTAAAATCTGTCCACTAAATAACCAATAAAAGTCAGTTGTGCCTGCCAGGAAAAAATAAATTACTGCAGGAAGCACATAACAAAATCAATTAAAAACTTCTGTTTTTAATATAGACAGTAAGAACAGGACACCTGATCTCTTTAGCTTGTAAAGAATGCAACAGAAAAGATGATACTAGAAAAGGACTTACTATATTCTTCCTTTGACATCAGCCTGAAACAGTCTTTTTTTCCCACCAGAATATACTTCTGTAGTATTTTTTAGGGCTCTAAAACTTGACTGAAATGCAGTCAGTAACAAGGCATGTCTTTGCCTCTTGAAGCTTTCATGGACTCTGTTCTAATTGCCAGTGAGAATGCGCCATTTAGACACTCAGGCAATAGTTAATTACTTGTAAGTGCTGCAGCAAGAGAGCACTTATAGAATGAACAGCAATCAGATATGGCGAGCAGATGGAACTGCTACTTAACAAAGGCTATCACAAAAATCCTTCATTTAGAATGTGCCAAAAATCCTTGGATGGCTCTATTAACATAGTGCTGTTCTGTTTTTGTTTGTGTTTTTGTTTTTCATTAATTAAATGGCTTTTGATAGCTAACTCAAAGTCTAGAGAACTTGTACAGACATATTTTATCCTCCTAGCAGCCTCCTCAATAAAAAAATAGAAATCCTTAATATTGATTGCATCTAAAATACGTTTAAAATTAATCATTCACAATAAAACTGAGCTTATTATGAGTAAATATGTAAATAATCTAACAATCTGGAGGTTGAAGTCTTAACTTCAAAAAAGGAGATTATCTCTACTCTGAAACTGTTTAACATTCTTAGGATTTGAATATTCCGAATAAAATTTAAAGCTACAGAAACAAAAACTATTACCCTTTATTTTAATTTTAATCAGATAAGATGTAATTTATTTATATTTGTTTTTGGATTTGGAGCACAACACCCTGGGCTGCTTGAGTTTAGGTCTGGCTGGGGCAAGGTGATTATATGCAAGATTGACCCAGTCTCTTCCATATAAAGTATATGATTCATCTCTTAAACAATCTCTGGCTCTCATGTAAGATTTTTAAATAACAGTGTTATTTACTTAAATTATAAGGTATTAAATTTCTCCACAGCTTTTATAGAATTTATACCATAGTTGAAGGAAAATTGCTACTCGACTAATCGCTGCCTGGAGTTCACTATTGCGCTTTAGATTCAGGGGTAGAGGAAATGGGACCTTTGGACAAGGTGAAACAAGCAAGTTCTTTATTTAGTAAAATAGATTAATTTTAGGATAGAAACCAATGCTAAATAAAATTAGCACCAGGTAAGTCATTTCTGGGAGTCAAGATTTAACTTTCAGAAACAACCCAAGTGCCCAAGAACAGATGAGTAGATAAAGAAATGATGGTACATCTACACAATGGGACACTGTGCAGCTGTTGGAAAAAAATCAAGTCATGAAATTCACTAATACATGAATAGACAAGGAGATTACCATGCTGAGTGAAATTAGTCAGAGACAAACAGAATGATTGCACTCATCTACAAGATATTTAAAAAAGACAGTATGGAATAACAGAAAAACAAGAGATATATTGTGTGGAGCATGCAGATCAACCAGAGAAAGACTACTATGGCAATAATAGAAATTATCATTCTAGACAGGAATTGAAAATTAAAAGGAAGTTAGGTCATGTACATGATTGAAAATTTGAAAAGTAAAGTCCCTAAAAGGTTAAAAGAAGAAAGAGAGAAAGAGAAGTAAAGGATAAAAGGAGAAAGAGAAGTAGTAAAGTGTCTTCCAAAAAGGTAGGCAGGGGATGGATGGAGGTTGGGTGAAAGGAATGTAACTGGGGAAATTGGTAGGAAATGAACACTGATAAAGTGTTAAAACACTGATGGATGTTAAAACATTGTATTATCAAAACTAAACTCAACTTTTCAGTTGTATTTCACAGTGATTTAATAAAAAATTACTTGTAATATGATGTTTGATATTTCTGTCACAATCTTTTGGATATTAGACTCATAGGGCCATTTGTTTTTTTTCTCTTACATTGTAAGAATTGTTCAGATATGACTGATTTAATAAATGACTCTTAAAGACACAGACCTCAGAAATTGAAGTTGTTCTTTTGTCACAAGAACTTCGGGATACAATCCTTATATTAGTTAAAGAAATTTTTTCATTAAAAGTAATACATGGACTCACTGTAAGTACTTTGGGGGCATTTTTATGTTCTTTTAAGAGAAGAAACTCAACAATTCTGAGCTTAAACACAAATAGTGCCTAATTGGGAAATTTCTGTGTCTTTCAACTTTTCATATGAATTCTACAGTTTGAACATATATCTTAGTATGAACAAAATGATACTTTTAGATATATATTTGCATGCTATCATTTACTCTCCCATTCCCAGTTCACAAAAAGTCATCGGTTTGCTAATTGGCTCACCATAACGTAGGTTTAATAACTGATCCATCAATAGGCTGCCTGGCACTTTATTCATCTTGTCAGTAAGTGACATTTTTGGTAATGAAAACAACAAATCTATTGATAGCAACTCTCAGTGGAGTGGAAGGCATCCTACATTAGCTCGGTCTTGGAAACCAGTCTATTCTATTACAATTGACCTTCTCTTGCTGATTACCACACAAATCATGGTCCTTTACCCCTCTCCCCATCTATTAGAGTGTTTCTCCCACAGCCTTCAATTGCCTGACTACAGTTGGTAATTGGATTCATGTTTGAAGCACAGCGCTATATGAAAAAGCCTGGAATAATTCAAATGGAACACCCTGGCCTAGGGCTGAGACCATATGTTACACTCAGATTTCTATCAGTGAAATCTATTGCCTTAGCAATAGAAATCCATCCAAATGTCATAAAATTGCTTTATATTAGAAGTTAATTTATTTAAAGCTGTCGATATAACCCACTGTCCACAAAACTGTAATATTTAAGGTATGGGAAAATTACTTGACTTTGTAAAATATTTAAAAGAAAAATAACACGTGGTGAATTGCACTCTATTTCAGAATTTCATACTTGGCAACTAGTAATTTTGAATTATTCAATATAAACACAAAGACCCTACCAGACCCCAATCAATAGCAGTTGTAGTTTTTGAGCATTTGCAATTTAGTATGTGCCTACAAGCATTCCAATTTTATATTGCTTATCTAAAGCCAATACATTTCTCTTATTAGAAGAGTCAAAACTTAACAAATTTATAATTAATAACTGAATAGTTCATTTAAACTTAGAAACATATAAAAGGAACTGAATGCACCTTTAAACTTACAGAACTAAAAATTCATTAGTATTCTATCAAACATCAAAACATATTGTTATATGACTCTTAGAAATGACTGTATAATTCTAAACTACTAAGGAAGTTTATTTCTAAAAAGAGAGAAATTCTTTATGGTGGCCAAAGACCACATTCTCTATACTTGGGGTTTACTCCTTGATCTGCACTCGGGGTTTAGTCCTGACAGGCTTGAAGAGACATGTAGGGGTAATGGGATCAAACCCAAGTATCCCTCTGCAAGGCAAACTCCTTAACTGCTGCTCTCTCTATTCCCAAAGATAAAATTTCTTTAGTCAAAATCACAAAATTATTGTTTCATAAATAGGGCCATTATTAAATTGCCTCAATATTAGTTGTACATGAAATCAATTTAATATTGTACTAATAATTTACCCATTAGGGAAACATCCAAACTATTATCTTTGGGATAAAATGACTATGAAATTTCTAATTTTTCCAACTTCCAAGTTAAATTTAATAGCATAAGAGTTTTTAATAACTCATAATAAAATTAAGTTTCATTTTTAAGAAATACTTATAGAGGCCGGAGAGGTGGCGCTAGAAATAAGGTGTCTGTCTTGCAAGCGTTAGCCTAGGAAGGACCAAGGTTCAATCCCCCAGCATCCCATATGGTCCCCTAAGCCAGGGGCAATTTCTGAGCACATAGCCAGGAGTAACCCTGAGAGTCAAATGGGTGTGGCCCAAAAATAGCATTAATTTTTAATTTTTAAATTAGTTTCTTATTTTGTGGGTTACACCCAACAGTACTCCTAGCTCTTTGATCAAGGATCATTCCTGATGGTCCTTAGAGGAAACTTGTGGTGCCAGAGATTGAACCAGGATTATTAGAGTGCAAACCATGCAAGCCTGCAATTCCTAGATCATGTGACCACATTTGCAGACATGCAACAACTCCAATTTTTTAAAATACTATCATCCTTGTAGGAACACACCAATTTAGACACAAAGTGTATAAAGCTATACTATATTAAGAAACAAAATAATAATAGAGTGATCAGCTATCAATAAGAGATTATTAAACATCTGACAATGGCATAATGACCTCGTTTGGAGATACAGAAATTTTCACAAATTTCTTTGGAAAAATGATGTTGTCATACTTGTTGCTGTACTCTTCTTTATTTTCTTTTTGTTTTATTCTTTTTTTCTTTCTATTAATTTTACTCTCATCTAGAAACAAATGTATTATGATAATTATGTCAACTATGTGATACATGATCTTTAAATTAGTTTATATGAAATATCAAGTCTTGACTAAAATAAAAATATAAGCATAGAGTATTAGTAGTATAATGTGTCTAAGAATACAAATTAGAAGAGAAATGTGCTCACTGAGTATACAATTAGATATATTGGATTGGAAGTACTGTAAATAATTGAACTTTCATGTTCAATACAGATTTGGAATACTAAAATCATCAGAGTAAATAAAGATATTGGCTATTGAATAAACTTGAAATATAACATTTATTTTATCATATCGTGTTAATATTATACATGATCCTGGAAAGCAAACACCTCTTACAGCGGGCAATACATATTTTACATCTTGATTATGTTCTTATTTTGAAAAAAAAAAAAGGAGAAATGATGTCAAAGTGGTGGAAAAGCTTTATGGCTAAAGTTTATTTGCTTCTATATTTTTATCTAGAAACAAAAATAAACCTTAAAATTATTTTAATACACACTGTATATAGCCAACCAATTCTTTTTGATGTACATTTAGAAGCATGTATTGCAGTACAATAGCTACTCTGATTTCTCCAGGTGTTAATTAGTATTTGTGTTGTAACTATCTGAGAATTCTCATTTTAAAAGTTATTTTTATATAACCAAGTACAATTAATTTAGGTTTTATTTTAATATACTACTCACTTATGATTATACACTGAATAAAAATCCTAGAAACAAACAGGTTTATTAAAGCTTCTAATTAAAAAATTAGCCCCTGTTGTAAGGGGCTGAGAAATAATATAGCAAGTAGGATATTTTCCTTGCATGAAACTTATTGGGGTTTAAACCTTTGTGGTCCCGTAAGTTTCTAGATCATTTCTGGGCATGTCTCTAAAACAAACAAAAACCTATTTTATGAATTAGAAAAAAATAGATTGCTTTGTACAATGTTTATCTACAGGAGGGGAGATAGAAGAAAATCAAAAATAGTTTTCTACAAATCTAAATTTTGTTTTAACTTTCATGATGACTGGCAATACAAACTAGAACAATTTTATAGTTTATAATTCTAAGCATATACCACTTTGCAACTTGAAGCAGATCACTTAGCTATTAATGAAAACATTGAAAAATAGTAATCTACATCTGTAGTGCTAGTCATAAAACCTATAAAGTAATGGAAGGTGCCACATTAATGTTTTTCTCTGTAGCTAAAATTTGATTTTCAGATATTGCCAAAAACTGTGTGAATATATTAGCATATTCTTTATTTGTTTGGCCCATTATAATATATAATTTGCACATCTGAGCAAAAAAAACCATTGCATAATCATTTAGCCAATATTAGGGCAATAATATTTTACAAGTACTCAATAAATCTTTACTGATTTTCATATCATAGCGCAAAATAAAATGCCTTCTTGAAATGAGAAATGTACCAGCTCTTGAACTCTCAGTAAGTAATTTATTTTAAATTAGCATATGACTTGAAGAAAATCACTTCATTTCCAAAAATTCATTACAATGAGATAATTTTTTTCAGGGGACACACATAGTGGTGAATAAGTTCCTCCTCTGACTCTACACTCAGTGATAAATCTTGATAAGTGTTTAAGGGACTGTATGTTGTGTTGAAGATTTAGTCAGGGTTTAGTCTCTATAAGACAGATAGATACCTTGTATCCTGTACAATTTTTTAAATTTCTTATAATTTTAATAATTTTTATTGTATCATTTTATTCATAGTTGAGTTTTAGGCATACAATTTTTCCAACACCAACCCCATCAACAAATGTCAACCACCTTCTTTCCACCAGTGTTCCAAAGTATTTTTCGATATACTAGACAGGCATATTTGTTTGTTTGCACTATACCCAGTTCTTACTCATGACTCTGTAAGGGTTCCTGATAAGGCTCAGGGTAGGAGGAACTGAATCCAAGTCAACTACCACAGGACAAGTGTTATGTTCTTATTTCTGAATTTGGTTGTTATACAGACCTCATGCTTTTGGAGTTGCTGACTCTGTGGTTAATCTATATGGTTAAATCACATCTTTACAGTGCTTATGTGCCTGAGGTTATTACCCTACTCCCTTACATCCACTTCATTTTAGCCCCTCTCTTTCTCATATCTGTATGCTAGAGTCAAGGGTAATCTGTGTGTCTCTTTTGATATAATTCATTCCATTGTCTTATTACACTTTATATAACAGGTGAGATCCTCAATTTTTGCTCTTTTGACTTACTTTACATGATATTCTCCAGATCCCTACAAGATGCAGAGAATTTCATTCTTGTTTGAACCTACATATTATTGCTATATGTGTGCACACAAACATATACATACATATATACATATATATACCACACCTCATTATTCACACATTGTCCTTGGACATATATTATGATTCCATAGCTTAACAATTGTACCAAGTGATGCAATGAATAATGGTGGTACATGTGTCCTTTAGAATAAATATTTTAATATATACTTGGAGTAGATACCAAGAAATAGAATTTCTGGTTATGTGGAAGCTCTATTCTGACTTTTTTGAGGAATCTCCATATGTTTTCCATAAGGCTTGAGCCAGACAACATTTCCACCAGCAAAGAATGAGTTACTTTTTCATCATATCCCACTAATACAAGTTGTTCCCAGTCTATATAGAGTTGTGCCATTCCCACTTATGTGATATTATATCTCACTGAGTAGAATTTTCTTTATATTAAATAATAATGAGTAATTTTTGTATATCTATTGGTCATCTTTTTATTTTCAATTCCCATTTTTAGAATTTCGGGATTTTGTTTTTGTTATTGATCTATATAGGTGTATTAATTTTTTTTGGCTTTTTGTTTTGTTTTTGTTTTTTTTTTTGCCACACCCGTTTGATTCTCAGGGGTTACTCCTGGCTAAGCGCTCAGAAATTGCCCCTGGCTTGGGGGGACCATATGGGACTCTGGGGGATTGAACCGCGGTCCTTCCTTGGCTAGCGCTTGCAAGGCAGACACCTTACCTCTAGCGCCACCTCACAGGCCCCAGTGTACTAATTTTTTAAGTTTATAAAATCAAGGATAACATTTGTAGCACTTTATTGAGTTTTATTCTTAATTATCTAATTATCAAACACAATTTCAAGATAGAAAACTTTAATTTGAAAAGCAAGTATCGGGGGTCTGGAGAGATAGCACAGTCATAGGGCATTTGCCTTGCATGTAGCTGATCCAGGACAGACGGTGATTCAAATCCTGGCATCCCATATGGTCCCTCGTGCTTGCCAGGAGAGATTTCAGAGCACAGAGCCTAGGCCTCGCCGGGTGTGATCAAGAAACAAACAAAAATAAAAGTATAGGGGCCAGAGAGATAGCACAGCAGTAGGGCATTTGCTTTGCACGCAGCTGACCCAGGATGTACCTTATTTCATTTCCCACATCCCATATGATCCCCTGAGCCTGCCAGGAGTGAATGATTTCTAAGCACAGAGCCAAGAGTAACTCCTGAGCCCTGCCAGATGTGGCCCAATCCCCCCCCTCAAAAAGAAAGTATATAATCACTGTAAAAATTCTCAAGTCCCAAGATACCACTTTTATTTTATAGCTTGTCTTTTATTTAGGGGATTACTCTTCGCTCTTTCCTTAGATGCCACTCCTGGTTGTGCTGACAGGTACATATCTCGTGTCATTAACATAGCTGGGATTGCCCACAGCAATACAAACACCTTACTAACTGTACTATATTTTTGGTTGTACACATTAAGTTTGATTCATTATTGGTTATATATTGTATTTTTATAAAAACCTATATTGCATAAATATTTAAATATTTATATTTAATAAATTCAGTGTTTATATTATATTAATTTATATTTAATAGTCTTAAAATTACAGTGTTATACATTTTTGTTATGTATTTCTAGTCTACTTCAGAGATATACTACACACACATTCCTTCAGTTATTTCATAGCTTAGCTTTATAGCAAATTCTAATGTATACATTCCCTCTATTAAAGGAATGAATCAATATGACAGAAAAGTCAAGCAGTATTATTGAATTATCTGCCATTTTAGTTATCTCTTTCCCAATAACTTGTTGAATAACTCATGCTTTTTATTTTCTGGCAGAAACTCAAAAATGAAAGAAAAGGTAAGTGAGTTATTTGTAGGAACAGTGTTAGATACCATGCAGTTGGTATACTGTTTAAAAAGACAGTGCATTTTTCTAAAATTCGCAATGACACTAATGTTCATTAAATATGTAGCTGATTTTTGTACTTCATATGAAATTTTGACTCATATATTGTTATTGCTACTAGACAATATTTGAAAGAACACTTTTGAATATTTGTAAAATAAGCGTTTAAACTGATTATATAAATTTAGACTCCACATGGTCATTGTATAAGATGAATGTACATGAAAATTTATATTGAAGTTAAAACACAAAACTTCCAGTCCAGGTTGTTCTTATTAATTAAACTATAGAATATTCAAGGACATAAAGTGGTCTACAATACTTGATACTTTTGGACTTGTAGTCCACGAATATGTATCAAATAATTAAATCAATAAGAAGAGGAAAATGTATTTAGTTAAACAAACCAATTTAAAGAATTGACATGCAGGCCTATGGTTGGAAAAGTCAGCAAGCATTGGTTACCTTTTACTTTAGACACAAACCTAGGCTATATTTCCCAGCCTTCTTTGAAATTATATGTGACTTCAGGAATGTTCACTGGGGTTATTTTCTTTTTAATCTCCTTCTCAATGACTGTAACGGAAATCACTCCCAAGATATGTGGAACAATCTAGCACTGTTGGTGAAGCTGCAAAATAGATGATTGTATTTTATAAGAATCGCTTCCCAAGAACCAAGAGCAATCTTAAGCTGTCACATAAATAGAAATTAATTTTTATTATACTAATGTATTGAGAGTGGGAGAGGCAATCGGGTATTATCTGTCACATTCTTCAGTGGTACCTTACTTAATTCAGTTATTCTTAAATTTCAACATATATCTCCATAGCTATAAGTCTAAGTGAAATAACAGGCAGACCAAAAGTCAGAGTTTGATTCAAGGAGTATAGGGAGGAATCAAAGTATTTATATTTCTGATCACTTTCCTGATGATACTGCTGTTGGCACATGCTTGAAGAATAATTTCTATAACATTGTGCTTACTCTGAATATAAATTGTTTTCAGTGCATGCTGGAAATTACAACAAAGAAGATAATTCATTTTTCTTCCGCCATAGTTAGTTGGTAGTACTTGCAAGAATTTGAACTCAATGACTAAAATGAGTAAATTGAATCAGTGTAGCATGGTTTATTACTAAGGACCACTTGCTCTTGTGTGCATTGTCTGACAGATTTTGCATACAAAAATCCATATGTTAAGGAATCAAAATATACTGTTCAGTGTAAGAAGGTCTAGGTCCATTCCTGTTATCCAGGTTGACATCACTTTACCTCTTTATAGCATAACTTGTCTTATCCCTTTGCTAACCCTGGTTCAGTGTAGACTTCCTGATATTAAGTATGAAGTTTACTGCTGGAACCCTGGAACCCCAGCAGGGTTTTGTTACTATGTTTTTAGGAATCCAAAAGCTACTTCCTGCAGTCTGAAACCAAGTGGTTTCCATTCCCTTGCTTTTCTTTATTCTCAGGCCACATGGATAAAAACTTCAGCTTTCCTGCCATTCATCTGATCAAAGGTGTGGAGTCATTAGGAAATTACTTGCCTTTTTATATCTTATTATTTTACACATCCAGTCATTACATTGTCTCTTCTGATTTAGATATATACTACTGTTGAGATTCAAATGGATAAATTAAATTACATAGGCTTCCCCATAGCTTCACCTCCACTTGAACTGTAATTTATGCTTTAAAAGTCCAAACTCAATTTTCTGTATTCTATAATTCTGCTCACAACTAATACTTGCATTATTAACCAAATGACAGAAATTTGAATATATTCATGAGACATACTAACTATATAATATGTTGTAAATTCAAGGAACCAGAGCTATAATACAGCATGTAGGGTAATAAATAGCCTTGCAAGTTATTACCTATTTGAACTCTGTTATTACTGATCTCCTGAGCCTATTTGGAGTGAACCATGAGTAAACATCAGGAATAAATTCTGAGAACTGCTAGGCATGAACCAAGACTCTATCTCCCCAAATTAGTAAAATCCTATTTGGATAGAACAAGAAAGATGTTCTCTTCATTTTTTTCTCTTTATTCAGTCTCTTTTTATGTGCTGGTTCTTGTAACTCACGTAAACTCTTGTGGATATTTGCCTTTTAATTGCTTTAAATATTAAAGATTTGGCTATTTCTAGTTGTGTTTAGGACACTCTCCTGACTTTTTTGCTCATTAGACAATATGGTGCTACAATAGCAAATCAATATAAACTGCATAAAAACAAACACAGAAAATTTTAATCCCTGTACTCTTCTCAAATTACTTTTCATTTCATTTAAATCAAGGATCCTTTCAATTCTATTCTTTTATGCATTAGTAAGTAGGGGGAAACTCAGTTAATGCTTTATAGAACCTTAAATGACTCCTACACTAAAATCCCTAATTATTGCTGGAATTACTTTCACTTACTTTCTTGAACTTCAAAAATATTTGCTCACAACACAACCATTCAAAGATTCATTTTTACAAAGAAAATCTAGTTTGTTTAAAAATTATAAAATAAATTGCCCTTATTAACTATACTATATTATAGTATTTACCTATTTATAAGCACTTAGAGATATACATAGAACTTTATAAATATGTACTATAGAGTAGAGAACTAATATAGACATTTGTTTTGCACACAGCTGACCCACATACAAATGTCACCACATAAAATATTCAAAGTACCAGTACTTCCAGAATTGATCCTTAGATACAGAGTCTGTAGAAACCTGAAGCACCACCACCAGTATGTGTTGTCTAGCTTCACCCAGGTATATATACTATCTGCTGTTATAGTATATATATATTTGTGTGTGTATGTATAGATACACAAAGTAAAAATTCCTCTAAAGAAACTTATTTAAATCAGTTATTTTCTTTGTAAAGTGGAAATGACTTAAAATTAAATAATAAAACAAATTATCAAATAATACCAAATACATAGTACTTAAGACTGAATAATAAGCACTGAATAATAAATTAATATAGTTATATAAGTTTAACTACAATTCCAACAATATCATTATTCTTTTTTCTAATTGAGCATTTTAAAAAATATAATTCTGGCAGCATCAATGTTCAATTTATTTTTAGAACCAGCTCGATTCTGATATGATACTGTTAGTCTGTAGATATAGTATGAAGTTTTTACATATTAATAAGAGTAAATAAATATGTCACCAAAGAAAACAAGATATAAAAATAATATAAGTTAGGGGTATCAGAAAAGGACTTTAGCCTACATTTTATAAGTCTAATAATATCTAGAATTATATCTGTATACAAATAATTTAAAATCCTTATCCTGGGTTCAAAGAGATAGTGCAACAGATTTCCTGCTTGCTGTTTATACAACCAGTACAGACTAGATCTCCAACACCACATTTGATCCCCTGAACTACACCAGGAATAATCCCTAAGCACTGTTTCAGGAGTAATCACTGGGAACCAATGGGTTTGTGTCCCCTTAAAAACCTCATTCTGTATTTTTGGGGGGGGTCACACCCGGCAGTGCTCAGGTATTATTCCTGGCTCCATGCTCATAAATTGCTCCTGGAAGGCACGGGAGACCATATGGATGCCGGGATTCGAACCGATGACCTTCTGCATGGAAAGCAAATGCCTTATCTCCATGCTATCTCTCCACCTCTCATTTTGTATTTTGGTTTGCGTTTTTTGGACTTGTACCTGGTGGTACTCAGTTTCTATCCTAGGATTTACTGATGTTAGAAGATTAAATTGGGTTCACCAACTACAGGAAATGAACATTAATTCTTGTGCTATCTCTCCCACCGTAATTTTTTTATTTTTAGGAGTAACAACAGAAGTTTTTCCATGATTTTAAAAGAGAACAGAGAGAGCATAATGATAGGAGTGACTCAAAAAGACTAAAATTAAAGGTGATTTCATAAACAAATGAGATAAATTTTGTAACGCTGATGGTTTCTGCTGTACCTGAACATTTTAGTTTTAACCTGGACAATTTAATTCTGTAATGATAAAATTCCTTGATGAATTATCCTCCTAAAACAGAATTTGTAAGACTTAAAATATGATAATATGTAGAATAACTGTTTTACAATCGACATAACATTAAGGTAGTTATATATATATATATATATATATATATATATATATCATAGTAAAATAGTATAAAATATTCAATAAATTTGTTATTTCATTCATTTATCCACCTCATCTGGGATATATTTTTACATACGATGGGAACTTCTCTGTAACTAAAGAATTAGCAGATTAAAAATATTTATTTCTAAAATCATATATGGTATTTGTGCATGAGAACTTAGACATTTATAAATATGAATTATTTTTATTTTTATTTTCTTGTCTTTCTTTGGGTCAAAAATTTAACTCCAAAAATTCTCTAATCATATATGTATCATTTATAAAAGAAGTCATACAAATATGTATTAATTAAATTGACTATAAAATATCCAGATGGGCAAAAAATGTGACAGTTTTTTTAAAAAAATCATATTTTACATTCTTCCTAATATAAAACATTTGAAAAATGGTTCAATGCAATAATTCAAAAAATGTTTCCACTCTGCTACATGCCAGAGTTCATTGACCCCTTATGTGTGTGCACAAGCATGCAAGAGAAACACCTGGACTGTGCCAGAATAGAAATAAAACTGTACCACCTGGGGAACAAAATGCATGTATCTCTAATACCTCAGCGTACCAGAAAACCTAAGAGAATTCATATGTGTAACAAAAGAATACTCTTGGAGGTAAGCATTGGATATTTTTTTCCTCCTTGAAAGTGCTAGATTATAGAAAACATTTTCTGGAAGTTACTTGACAGAGCATGTTGATCTTTTCCTTGCCTCACACAGAGAAAAAAATGCAAACCTACCCCTTTGTCACAAGTGGTGTGAATGCTGCCATGAGCATGACTCATTTTAATTCAGAAATGATTATTTTCTTATTAAGTCGTTCTAAATATATAGCTAGCTAGAAACATATTTAGTATTATAAAGGGAACTGCATTTATCTGCAATGTAGATAAATTAACACAAATTAATCTAAGATACTTTGTTTTGTTTTGTTTTGTTTTCGGCCACACCCATTTGATGCTCAGGGGTTACTCCTGGCTAAGAGCTCAGAAATTGCCCATGGCTTGGGGGGACCATATAGGACGCGGGGGTGGGGGGTGGGGGGGTCAAACCACGGTCCTTCCTTGGCTAGCACTTGCAAGGCAGACACCTTACCTCTAGCGCCACCTCACCAGCCCCCTAAGATACTTTTTTTTTTAAGAAAAAGAGTAGTTTAGATGCAACACTCATATTATTTGTCATGCTGTGACTCAAAATAACCATTTAATTATGAAGCTATTTAAATTTTTTTATCCTAAGACTTTCAGAAATAATTTTATTTTTAAAAGTCAGAATGTTATTGAATTTAACTGGAGTTTGCAGATAATGTAAATATCTTGCTTTGTTGTTTTTCATTTGTTGGCTTTTTCGGATTTCAGACAGCTTTATAGAGATCAGTCCTGAAGGTGCTCAGTGAGCCATATGTGATGCCATGGGTTGAACCTAGTTCAGCTGTGTGCAAGGCAAGATCCTTAACTGATGTGCTAGCTCTCCTGCCCTAGAACATTTAAATGCCATTAAATTTATAATGTTGGTTGTTGTATGCAACCCAGTTTATTGATCAACTTCTGATTTCCTTTTAAATGTGTGGGGCTCATCTTATCACTGAATTGATAAAGACAAAACTTTCTCCTTTTGCTTCTGAAAGTTCTTCTCCCCATTCATTCTCAGTAAATAGCATTGATAGGATTTTTAACTAGCATTTACTGTGAAATCAGACTTGTATGGTTATCAGACTTTCACTAAACAGCACTTAATGGCTCTCTAATCTCTTCTTTGCTTCTACTCTTCGGTTTTTATGGGATGCTACAATCTCCTCCTGACCCATTTAACATTATTTAACACTCTATCTTATAAGCTTCAAGTGCTCCTTCACAGCCCTGACAACAGTTTTTGCAGAATACATTGATAGGTTGATACAATGCTCAGGTTGATACAACTCTGTTGTTCCCACACAAACTTCCAAGAATTACCATTCTGACTTTTTTAATGTAATATTTATGCTTGCCATTTATTAAATATTGTTATGTACAGCATTGTGATCTACGAAGTTATTCATAGTTAAGTTTGAGATATGCAATATTTTGGCTTCAATCCTACTATCAAGTATCAACCTTCCTCCACCAATATTACCAGAGTCCATCTCATATCTCCCCCACCCCATCCAGCCTGCCATCAAAATAGGGATCTTTAATTAATTTGTTTTCTTTCCTGAAGAACTTCTTACTCTAAATCTACTGAATACTAGACTATTTAAAGCAACTGTTTTAATCCTACTTTATTCAGGAATTCTTTTCTAAGTGAATGACAGAAACTAATCACTTTAAATTTTTATACAGTTGATTTTTTTTATACTTCAAGATAATTTATATATTTTATATTATCAAATGCATGCCTTTACTTTAGTCATGCTTTTATTAGTAACTATGATATTACATATTCAAAATCTAAGATGTTGAAAGATAATATTATATTAATCAACATAAAACAAATGAACCTCAGTTTTAAACAAAAATTTTAGTACTATATTGATACTTAATATGTTAGCAATACAAAATAGAATAAAAATGAACAAAACTTTGAGAGTCAAGTTAACCTCCCAAATTATACAACTGGTTTAAAAAACTAATTACTGTTCACATGTAAATACTCTTAAATGATTAAATGCAAAATCTTGAAAAATATCAGTGTTAGTTTTAATAAAATGAAAATGTAAATAATAATACATCTAAAAATATATAATATAAGACAATAGAAGTAGCTCAGTATTAGAGCATTTACATAGAATTTGAGAGGCTTTGATTTCAACACCAAGTATGTTCCATACACACAAAAATAAAACAAGAAGACAAAAGAAATAGACAAAAGAAATAGATCAAATTATATTTAATTATGTGTAAAATTTAATTTATTACTGTTCATTAATATTAATAGCTACCCACAGGAAATGACCTTGATCTGATACATTAAAAATTTAATAATGTATTGGTTAATATTAGATTCATATTTGAATCACAAAAAAAAACAACTTGTAATGCAAGTTACATGAGCAAGAAATTACTACATCTCACATAGTTCCAACCAGACCGAATAAACACAAAAGATTCATAGTCATCCATTTCATGATTCATTTAATAATTAATCTGATATGCATATTTACATTTCATGGCCAAAGGGGCTGCAAGGACTCAAATATCAAATATGCACTTCAGTATACGTAGTTTGGATAAAATGAAACAATAAAGAGTGATTCATTTTAAAAATATTTCAGGGTTGTACCTAAAATATTATTGTCAACAATATGTAAGCCACTATGACCAAAATAAAAATTATAAAATAAAAAAAATATTTGAGGGCAGAGACATGGAACAGCAGATAAGACGCTTGCCTTGCAAGCTGACCTGGTTTTAATTCCTGGCACCATATGTGATACTCTTACCTAGCAGGATCATCTCTGGTGTTCCAAAAGCACACCCCACACACAAAAAGCCATATAAGCCAATTTAAAATTTAAGACAAATAGATACACCCTAAATAATATACTGGTATATATATATTTTTTTCATATGTAGATATATGTATATATATATTTATATAGGCAGTCAACAGATACATGAAAAAGAAAAATGTCCTTCATCGAGAAGGAAACAAAATTTAATAAAATGAGATATCACCTCAAGCCAGTGAGATAAGCACATATAAAAGATGTTTTAAATATAAATTTTGAATAGATATGGAATAAAATGATGTTCATCCACAATTGGTAAAAAAAAATGTTCATTAGTTCAGTCTCTTTGGAAAACTGTATGGACACTTCTCTAAGAAACTACAAACTGACCTTTCATACAAGTCAGCAATTCAACTTCTCATCGTTTACCACAGTGTCTCAAAAACTATTTCAAAAAGACATTTGAACTACTAGATTTATTGCAGCACTGTTCATAATAGTCAAAATCTGGAAACAACCTGTGTATCTAAGATGATTGGATAAAGAAGCTTAATAATATATATATGTATTATATATAATATATAAAACTATATAAATAATTTGGTATATCTACTATATAATCATATATAATGTAGAAAATAGACTACCTAGGTATAAAAATGATAAACTATGTAATTTGGCATTATATAAATATATCTAAAATGTATTGTGCTGAGTGAAGTCAACCTAAAGGAATGGGACAAAACAGAATCATATTATACTATGTAAAGTATATATAAATATTATCAAGAAATAACAAATGTCCAATGGCAAAAGAACCTAAGACTGGTCTACAAAATTAACTTGTACAAGGAAGGAGGAGAAACAAAGAGAAACAAATGTGGCATTCTGGTGGCGGTGTGATGTTGAAATATTAGATGTATAAAAATGTATTGTGAACAGTGTTGTAAGTCACAGCACCAAAAATTAATTAAAATTGTATTTATACAATATTTATATATAAATACATATATTTATATATGTATGTATACACACACATATATATATACACACATATACATGAACCATAAAACTAAAAAATGGAAGTATGAAATCGAAAGTAAAATAACCAAACTTATGCCTGTCAAGGAGGCAGACTGAGTGAGAGCAAACATGGAACCAAATTAGAGGGAAGATGACACTGGTGGTAGATTTGGTATCGGATATTGTACTGCTGAAACTCAATTATGAATAACTTTGTAAATCATAGTGCCTTAATAAATATGAATAAATCAATAAAGAATTCTTGCCAGGAATCTCAACTCAAATGTAGCTGCAGGCACCCCTTAGTAATAAATTTCATAAAGTCAGAACAAACTCAAATCCATCAGAGACCCATCAGGGGCCAGTCAGCAGGCATTTCTTGATAATGCCTAGCAATAGATCCCAATCAAGGCAAAAAGAGCTTGGAAAATTCTCAGATTAGCTTGGAAGGAAGTTCCATCTTGCCTGGAAGTCACCCACAGTTGTATACTTTGGCTTTGCAATTATTTCACTTGACTTTAGGATATGCATCTCATTTTGGAAATCACCCACACAACCCAGTACTCTGGGTGTTGTTCCTTATCTCTCCAATATTTATGGGTCTTACTACATTTCTCAGTTGACCACGCATCTTTATCCAGATTTATTATAATTTTGTCTGCATATCTAAGATAATCCATTGTAGTCTGAACTATCATATCAGCATTCTCCCTGGCTAGAAACTGAGTCAGATCCTCCAGTGATTTACCTCCCTTGAGTCCCTTCCAGTTGCAATGAAACAATGAACTAAATACTCACTTTGGGTAGACTTTTTCTTTTTTTTAATATAATATTTATTTTTAATATAATATTTATTTTAATCATAGTGATAATTGACAATAATATTTTAGGTACATATTAACATAAAAACAGGGGAGTTCCCATCACCGAATTGTCCTCCCTCCACCTCCACTCTCGTCTTACCTCCCATATCCTCCTCCCTCACCCCCGGGGCTGCTAGAATAAGTGGTCCCCTCTGTGCCTACTTACTACTTAGAGGTCCTACACCTGTTTGGTCTTGGTACCTCCCTTATTTCCCGCTCTAATTGGGAGGCGGGACTAGATAGTTCAAGTTATGTGGTTTTGTTTGAAGAAGAGAAAGGTACTAAACTGGGGGGAAAATCTAATATGCCGAAAATGGGTGGAGTCCTTCTGGAGACTTTCATCCTAGGTTTGAGAAACGAAGGGGAAAAGGAGGGTGAAACACCACAACAGTACGAAAAGAAGTGTCAAGTAAATATCCAGTGAGCCCTCCAACAATAAAGATAAGCACCACATAAAGGCCATGGTCTTGAGATAAAAAAAAAAAAACCATGGAAGAGCACATAAAGGAAGAAAGAAAAGAAAAGAAAAGAAATACAAATGGAGACAACAACTTCAATAACCACACCAAAACAAAGAAATCGAAAAAACTAGATAGATAGATAAATAAATAAATAAATAAATAAATAAATAAATAAATAAATAAATTGTTTTGTGCTTTTTTGCCTTTTTTTTTCTATTTTTCTTCTCTCCTGCACAGGCACAATAAAAAATGGGGTCATTCAAAAAGGAATTCCCTCGGCCTAAGAGAGACAGGTTTTCTCCGCCCTTGAAGTATATTGTCATGGGATTAACTATAGACTCCTGTCAGGTTCATTTACTTGGTTCATTACTCTTGGTGCTTTTGTGGTGTATGGAAGACTTCTGCTCTGTCCTGGGTGATAAAATCAGACCTCTGTATCTAGAGATCTCGGTGTCTGCACAGGTCAGGGATTGGAATTTATGATGAAGTCTTTCTTTGTGGTTCTAGAAGTTCTGTTCCCTCAGTGTCATTTTAATCCTTCTTCTGTGGTTGATGGTCTTGGTCTTTGCGCTGATCCTAGGGTGGGGCCTGGTATAGCATCTTTCATTATATTTCCAGAAGACTTTTTCAATATAGCCTCATTCACTCCCCCAAGATATTGTAGGCACTGTATAGAGGTTTGATGTTGTACTTAAATTATACTTTCTGACCTACTCCGGTTATCTAAGAGCACTTTTCTCAAGACTGTACAGAAGCCACAAGAGTCTACAGTCTGTACACAACTTGAAAACTCCTCCTTCCAAAAGAAAATGGCCCTTCAATGCTTTGACCCCAGGGGTGCACTGAGATTTTACACATTTTTATAAATACCAGTAGACCTCCAATTAGTCCTTAGAATAATACTGTCAGGGTCAACAGCAGTCATTGCATAAATTGCCCCCTGGGGCACATTTGCTAATCTTGAGGCCACCTTGCTTACTCTTACTGACTCTACAGATCCCTGCCTAGAAAAGGCAATGCCTTCATTGACTTCAGTAACCACTCAGTTCCCTAGCTAATGTAGCTATGTCTAAATGTTGCTTATCTTTTAGCCTTAGAAGGAAGGACTGTGCAATCATTAACAAAACTTGCTGCATATAGATCAATAACTCAGGCTCTAGATTAATAGATACTACAGTGGGTGAGGTGCTTACCTTGCCCAGTTTTTATCTCTCATACCCCAAATGATACTCAGAGTATACTAGAAATGATGCCTGAATGAAGAACCAGGAGTTAGTCATGATCACTACTTGCTGTGGCCCCCAAAATATATAAATCAGTAAATCAATAAGTCAGGCCAGGTCAAGACTTATATCAAATTCATTTATGAGCAAGTTGAGCAGCTGCATAAATCTTAACAGTAAAGATAAGACCTTTGGGAGAACATTTACTTTATGTTTCCCAGAAAACTTAGCTCTTGTCTTTCCTCAGACCACACACACCCATATTATTATTAATCTTTGGCTTCTTTAAGCTTATGACTAACTGCTAAAAATCTTTTTTCTTCTCTATAATTACTTCTGAAAATATTAATGTGAATCAAAGTTTGATTGTTTTCTCTCCTATTAATTATGTTCTTGGGAAAATTTTCTAAATACTTTATTTATTCTGTAGTTCTTGTCTAAAACTAGAATGAATGGATTCTTTCAATCTCTTATAGTCCCACTCAGCTTTTAATATTTTGGATTCTTATGTTTTCGTTTTTTTTTTTTTTTGAAATAGCTTTGTTTCAGCTATTCTAGGGTGTTTATTGTTCCAAATGAATTTCAAAAGTGCCTTATCCACTTCTTTGAAGAATGTCATAGGTATCTTTAGAGGGATCACATTAAATCTGTACAATGCTTTGGGGAGTAAAGCAATCACTGGGAAAAAGAACATGGGAGGAATTACTTTCCCCAACTTTAAACTTTACTACAAAGTGATAGTTATCAAAACAGCATGGTATTGGAATAAAGTCAGGACCTCAGGTCAGTGGAATAGGCTTGAATACTCGAGAAGGTTACACAGACATACAATCACCTAATTTTTGATAAAGGGGCAAGAAATCCTAAATGGAGCAAAGAAAGCCTCTTTAACAAGTGGTGTTGGCATAACTGGGTAGCCACTTGCAAAAAAATTGAACTTATACCCCCAGTTAACCTCATGTACAAAGTTAAAATCCAAATGGATTAAAGACATCGATATCAGACCCAAAACCATAAGATATATAGAACAACATGTAGGCAAAACACTCCAGGACATTGAAACTACAGGCATCTTCAAGGAGGAAACTGTACTCTCCAAGCAAGTGAGTGAAAGCAGAGATTAACAGATGGGAATATATTAAGCTGAGAAGCTTCTGCTCCTCAAAGTAAATAGCACCCAGGATACAAGAGCCACCCACTGAGTGGGAGAAACTATTCACCCAATACCCATCAGATAATGGGCTAATCTCCAAAATATACAAGGCATTGACAAAAATTTACAAGAAAAAAAACATCTAATCCCATCAAAAAATGGGGAGAAGAAATGGAAAGACACTTTGACAAAGAAGAAATACAAATGGCCAAAAGACACATGAAAAAATGCTCCACATCACTAATCATCAGGGAGATGCAAATCAAAACAACTATGAGGTACCACCTCACACCACAGAGATTGGCACACATCACAAAGAATGAGAACAATCAGTGTTGGCGGGGATGTGGAGAGAAAGGAACTCTTATCCACTGCTGGTGGGAATGCCGTCTAGTTCAACCTTTATGGAAAGCGATATGGAGATTCCTCCAAAAACTGGAAATCGAGCTCCCATACGATCCAGCTATACTACTCCTAAGAATATACCCTAGGAACACAAAAATACAATACAAAAATCCCTCCATAGCTCTGCCTCTTAAATAGAAGGGGAAACGAGGGTTCCAGGACCAAACAGATATGTGATCACTAGTAGTAAGCCAGACGAAGAGGGGTCCACCTACTCTAGCAGCCCGGGGGGTGATGGTGGGTTATATGGGTTGTAGAAAGGGAACTGGAATGGGGGGAGAACATAGTTGGTGATGGGTATTCCCCTGATTCAATGTTAATATGTATCTAAAACACTACTGTGAAAGATATGTAAGCCATTATGGAAAAATATGTTTTTAATCAGAAACCTTCTTTGACTTACATGTATTATTATATCAATTATATTATATGTTATGTTATGTCACTATATTATGTTATGTTAGCTTACCTCATTATGTTAATCAATTTTGTCTCTTGAATAAATTCTTACAATAAAAAAAAATCCCTTCCTTAAACCCATATTCATTGCAGAACTATTTACCATAGCAAGACTCTGGAAACAACCAAGATACTTTTCAACAGACGAATGGCTAAAAAAACAGTGGTACATATACACAATAGAATATTATGCAGCTGTCAGAAGAGATGAAGTCATGAAATTTTCCTATAATGGACGTACATGGAATCTATCATGCTGAGTGAAATAAGTCAGAGAGAGATAGAGAAAAACACAGAATAGTCTCACTCATCTATGGGTTTTAAGAAAAATGAAAGACATTCTTGCAATAATAATTTTCAGACACAAAAGAGAGAAGGGCTGGAAGTTACAGCTCACCTCATGAAGCTCACGACAAACATGGATAAGTTTTGTTAGAGAAATAACTACGTTTTGAACTGTCCTAATAATGAGATTATATGAAGGAAATAGAAAGCCTGTCTAGAGTACAGGCGGGGGTTGGGTGTGGAGGAGGGAGATTTGGGACATTGGTGATGGGAATGTTGTACTGGTGATGGTGGTGTTCTTTACATGACTGAAACCCTAACACAATGATGTATGTAATCAAGGTGTTTAAATAAAAATATGTTAATAAAAGAAATTGCTTTGTTTCAAATTTTGTTTGTTTTTCTTATTATGAGAAAAAAATCCCCAATTGTGCTGACTCTAATTCTTTATTATTCTGTAGTGTTTTCTCCTTTAGTAAGCCAAAGACTCCATTTCCCTACTGCCTTGCTTTTCTAATGCCTTTTAGCTCAAGGAAAAATAACCTAGACTCCATTTAGTAGGCTTTGTTAAAATAATTCTGACTTATACATGCAGAGCATTTTATGGATTTTCTTTATATGACTTGTATCTCCTGTTTAGATCTCTAATGGAAATGACTTTTCTTGCCCAATTTTTTAAGAAGAAGCTTTTTAGGATATATTTTAAATGTAATTTAAGTTGTAATTTCCTTCTTTTGATAATCAAATATATTATATAGCTCTTAGTCTCTAAAGTGATATTCAGTTGATTCCTTTTTAGGATGAACCACAGTTGCTATATAATTTGATAAAAATTATGCACTGTTAATGACCTGGCACAGGCCTCAGAAAAAAGGGCATTTTCCATTCACCCCTGAACCAGGGAAGCCATCCACGAAACATCCAGGTTTGTCTATAACAACACCTGGAAGCAATCCTCTACTACGGAAGACCCTACCACTGCTCAAACATTGACCTGCTCAAAAGAGACTTCCCTTAACACTGAGAAGACTTAACAACAACGACCTTCTTACAGTACAGGTCTTCCTGCATTGCCCTTTAATGGTGAGGTGAAACAAGAAGACGCTCCACATCCTGACTTCAATGTAGGATATGCAGATTACAGGATCTTTAATAGAGAAACATGATACCAACAACAGAGACTGTGTGAAAAGTGTGTTGGCACTACTGACAATGTCTTGGATTGGATGATCTAACTTGCCTGGAGCCTAGAGTTGGTCTTATGCCAGGAAACTTCAGGGGTAGGGTCTTTTTGTATTTAGGCCAAGGTTATTCCTTTCCATGCCTCTCATATTTTGGTGGGCCTATGCAAACAACAATTACCACTATAACACCGATTTTACTGTGCTACTTTGACTCTAATCCTTAAAAAAAACACTTAAAATTTGAGGTCAACTTAAGCTAATATGCATGTACATGGAAATGTAAAAATTACTATGCCTCTAATGTTTAAGGAGTTATGTAAGTTTTATGGCTTTAGATTGCCTTGTGTGCTGTTAAGAAATATTATAATGTGTTACAACCTGGGGACTTGAGGGACAATGTAATTGTACATGGATTCTGTTTTATTTATCTTAAAGTTCTTTGGCTGAAAGTTCAAAGTTAAGATATAAGCAAGGGGACTTCTGAGAATTATGCTTTTGTGATAGTCCTTCCACTGTAACTTTACCTTGTCCTCTTTCTTTGCATCTCTGTTCTCGTAATTAAAAATAAAAAAATTAAAAAAATTATGCACTGTAAGTTTAACTGATGAACATTCTTCACTAACATAATATACAGATATACCTTATTTTAGAGAAAAATTATTTCAGTGAGAATTATATATAATTATATGGTGAATCTGGTATTCTTATTATCATCAAATAATATGTTAAATTTATTTAAGAGGGAAACCGAACTAGTTTACTCCACAAATTTATCCATCAATCTTTCTAGATAATAAAAATTTATGAATAAATTCGTGAGTTTTTTTTACACTAGTGAGTTTTTAAATTTTACATTTCAAGACAGAGCATTTGTATGCTTGTTTATTCAATCATTAAAAGCACCTGCTAATGCCAGGGTCTTGCATAACTAGAAATTTTTTTGTGAGAGGAGAGAAAATAAAGAACATGTTTCCTGACCTTGTTAGAGGTTAGAGAAGACAAAAAAATGGGGTTTCAATAGTGCTTTGATGAATGTTCTCTTAAAATAGCACATGCTACTAGAAGAAAAGGTAACTGAAGACATTCTTAGAAGCCACAAAATAATGGCAATTATGACTAGGAGTTGTCTAATAAAAAAAGAAACAAAAATGTTTCTTTCAAAAATAATGACATATGCATAAAGGTCATGAAAGAATAAACATTGACAACTGGATTAATTGACAAAATATTTATTGAAACATATTACTTAATATAAGTGTTATAAGATAGAGATCATATTTCTAAAGTAAATGTCTTGATCAAGACATTTTGCTCAAGATCATTCTTTTTAGTGCATCCTGATATTTCAACAACTATAAAGTTATTCATTATATATACACCCTTACATATATTATAGTAAAAATTCATCTTTCCAGAGTATCTACTCTCATTTACCAAAATATTCTGTTATTTTCTCTTACTTTCCTTTGACTGTTAGAACTGTTCAAGTTCCAGGCAGCAATATCCTCTACAGGCTGGTTGCAGAGATTCAGAATGAACACAGAAGGAACACTCTGGTGGTGCCATATTCCTCTCTAGTTCTATCTTCTTATTGTTCCCTCAATCCAACATCCATTCTTTGTTCTCCAAGCTCACTCTCAGCTGCAAAAAATGATGGAGATCATAATAGGAAAGATGATTAACTCACTTCTCAAACAATGAATTCTGATAGGCCTGGAAGCAATAAAATCTTTATAACCAGAGTACAGGATGTTACTGAGAAAGCCAAGCAACTAGGTAATGCACTTCATGCCTCTAAATTCTCCATCCATGAGCACCAGCAGCTTTTCCAGAACTAGTTTTTGGCAACATTTTAACTTCAATTCTCTGTTCTTTCTACCTTGTAAATACCGTATTTATACTGTAGGAGTAAGGTTACCAGTAATGTATTTTTAGTTCTTCTTCCTTTGAAACTGGTTTCACAACTTCCTGTTGTGTGTAACAATGAGAGAGAGATAAAGATGATAGAGAGAGAGAGGAGAGAGAGGAGAGAGAGAGAGAGAGAGAGAGAAAGAGAGAGAGAGAGAGAGAGAGAGAGAGAGAGAGAGAGAGAAAGAGAGAGAGAGAGAGAGAGAGAGAGAGAGAGAGAGAGAGAGAGATTTAAAATAACACTAGATCTTTCTTTCCATTACCTACATTACAAACCACCTACTTCTTGAAACACTTTTTCAGAGCTTTCTACCTAGTTGCTTAAAGGCCTGGCAAACCACTTAGACTACTAACTTCACCTTCTCCAACGTTAGCATGATAAACCTTAAATCACTGTTGTCTCTGTGCTACAAGGAGGGCTCCAAATGCCTACTGACATTTGTGTTAACCTTTTGTTTTGAGTTTTAAAAACTGAGCCTCTAGTCAGGTCTCCAAAGAATCAGCAACATTTTCATTTTTTCTTCCATATTTTTCACCCCTAATTATGTAATGGTCATGGCATATTTACTACCCAGAAACTTTATAAGACCTGACATTCTAGTATCTTTTCAAATTGACCAAATCAACAAATTTCAGTCTTTCAACAATTCCACTTTCATATTAATCTCTATTCTGAGTCATTTATTATTCATTCAGAATTGAATTCCACAGCATATAGCAGAAAAATTCTTTTATTTTTCTATATTTTCAATTTTCTTCCATAGATCCTTTTTCAAATCTACCCAAAAATTCAGATTTTGATAATTTCAGTCTTACCCAATTTGGATATAGGAAGGGAGGAAAAAAATCTTAACTGTATTTTGAATAGAACAATATAGTGTCACAGTTTCAAAATTCAACAATATCTGGCTGTTCTATATCTCTCTGCTTTGATTATGCACTTATTTTCCAGAATTACTCTAATTACTCTAATTAGGTGTCACTGTTTACTCAGAACTTTACCTTCAACAATATCTCTAATTTAGAATATAACTTTATTTTTGGTTTCAACAAAGTTTAAATAGCCATAAAATAATCAATAAATTTTACATGCATCTATATCTACCAGTTTTCTGACTTCAGTGCCAATGTAATTTTGGGGGGTTCAACTTCCTTCCTTATTGGCTCCATGATCTTGTCTTATCAATTATATTTTCACACAAAATGTCAAACTTCACAACTTAATCATGAAAATACTGACTTTCATAACATGACTTACATGAATCTCCACTTTCTGTATCCTTTTCCCTTTTCAGCAAAACACAATAAACATTCTATCTTTGCTTTTGCTTTCTATCTTTGCATATTTACTAAATTATTTGTTCCCTGGGTATTAATCAAATCCATTTGTAAACAAATGTTAATCTCCTATTTTTATATATCAGTGTGAACATTTTAACCTTAACATGCTCTTTTAATCTGTTTATTTTAGGGTCCTACCCAGTTGTACTTTGGAACCATTCCCATCTTTATTCTTGAAGGTATTTAGGAGCCATGTGGTATGAGAGATTCAACTTGGGGTTTTTTTTTTTTTTTTTGGCAAAGCACAGGCCTTTGTCCATTTATCTGTCTCTTCAGTCCTGCTCTTTTTGTTTGTAGAAAAGCCTAGAGAAATATAGTGTTAGTATATCATCATATAGTTATCTTTTATGTCTTTAAAATTATTAACTTTAAGGTAGCTGACTTAGGTTTGATCCAAGAAAACTTACTGGATCCCCTGACCAACATCAGGAAAGATTCCTGAATACAAAGACAGAAGTAAGCTTGAGGGGCCTGCGAGGTGGCGCTAGAGGTAAGGTGTCTGCCTTGCAAGCGCTAGCCAAGGAAAGATCGCGACAACAGCTCGATCCCCAGTCATCCCATATGGTCCCCCAAGCCAGGGGCAATTTCTGAGCGCTTAGTCAGGAGTAACTCCTGAGCATCAAACGGGTGTGCCCCGAAAAACAAAAAAACAAAAAAAGTAAGCAAGCTTGAGCACAGCTGGGTGTGCCCCTTCCCCAACCAATAATGATAAATTTTAAGCTGACTTTTCACATCTTTATAAGCACTAGTAACAATTTTATTTCAGGTTTTTAAATTCATTTTAAATATTAAAATTTAAATTTAATTTTATTCCATTAATAGCATGATTATAAAAATAAAAATTCTTTAATATTAAAAATATGCAACTCTAAAATATGGCAAAATTACTATCTGCATGTAATAATAAGTTATTGTTGATGAAATAATTTTACTGTGACTTTTAAAATACTCTTAAATACTCTTATGCAATTACCCTAGAGCACTCAATAGAGACTTTGATATTTTTCCAACATATTAGTGAAAATAGTCAAAACAAAATGGCATTTTTCTATGTTCCCACATTTTTGCTGAACTTCAAAATGCAAAATTGTGGTAACTTTGAAATTATGGCACATGGCTCAGGAATGAAAGGAAAACTTGGCATATAAGTCAGGTATTAGATCATTTTTCTCAAAATATTGTTTGGGAAAGTTTTTACCATCTGGGGCAATTTAAAAAATTTCAGATTCCTAGATTCCACATAGATTAATAGAATGAAAATACCAGGGGTTGGGAACAAGATTATATCTATTTTAGAATCTTTAAATTATTCTTATACATGATTAACTTAATCACCACTGTCGTAAATAAATTATAATCTGATGGAACAACTGTGTTTATTTTAAGTTCCAAGAACTGTTTATATCTTTAGTTGCTTCTCAGAAGTTTTATCCCCTGTTGTAAAGGGGAAATGCATATATTTAAAACTATAATAAAACAATGATAAAATTTCTATATAAAATGTAAGATTCAGGGAAAATCCTACTAGAAATATCTTATTAATTAGTGCTTAAATTTTGCTCTGATTTTCATGTTTTATACATTATTTCTAAAATATTAAACTAATTTGAATATATTGCTAAAATAAAGTTAGAAATGTAACTTGGTAATACATGAAACTTGAGGAACAAGTAAAATTATGTATTTATAATAAGTTTCTGGGTAAGTTCATCTTTTGAGGAGTAATATTATAAGCAATAGCTGGTTCAGGTAGATAAAATAATTTCCAAGTAATTTCATAATTAAGCTTTTCTTTAAAATAATATATAATTCTTTCCATTTATTAAAATAAAAATAAAACTTTTTTATTAAAATATAAATATTTTCATTTTTCTTTTTCAAAATCTTGCTGAAATTAAAAATATTATATCTTAGAGTGTTGCTTATTTTCTATTTCTGTTATAAAATTATAATTCAATATAGCTTTTTAACTCAGCAATAATGTAATAGGACAAATACAGAAAATACAGAAAATATGATGTTTTAAATAATTTTACCTAGAAGAACTAAAACATTTTGATCTAGTTTGATAATCAGTAGAGGATATTGCATTTTTTAAGATTCAAGTAAATATTGATGATTTTAAAAATTAATTTCCAAAGGTGTTATACAAAAACCTAATAAATATTATGCTCACAATATAAAAGTTTAGAATATAAACTTTCAGTATGGAAGTTCAAATTTTATTACATAAAGATGAAAGTAGATAATGCATAGGATCATTCAGATTTAGGGATAGTTAAAGCTTTTTGTAAAAGATGAAATCCTTAAGTCATATAAAAATAATCAGGACTTGATTTGGAACAACGAGAAGGATTGATTATTATTCAGACTAGAGACACTTTTAAACAGTAAATACCCATAAAATCAAGTAATGCTGAGTCATAAGCATACATTTATTCAGGGCTTCTAAAGGAATTAGGCATGCAACTCCATTAACATTAACAGGAGACAGAAGTTCTATATCTAATTTCCCTCTCAGCACGCTGAAAACAAACCCCATAATTTGGAGGGTTTTCAGCTTTGAGCGTGCTACAGTGTGATCAAGAATTGCATATGTTGAAATGGAAATGATGGAAGAATGCCTTATCCCTAATTTTAAATGACCTTGTGTTTCACAAAGCTTCTGAAACACAAATTAAAATAGAGAATAGTTGTACTTTTGAGTACTATTTATTTTTGAGCAAGACAGTTACAGTTTAATGCTCTGATCTACTACAAATGTAAGTTCAGCTTCTTGAAAGACTACTTTGAAAGTCTATTCTGTCTGAATTGTTCTCTAGTCAGTAAACTATCTCAATTTGGGTTTTCCATGTAGAGTGAAACATACTGATTAAAAGAATTGAAATGCCTTTCTTTGAAAGGGGTAAACCACTCATATACAAAAATCTAAATGTTTATTGCTAGTGTCAATATTTTAAATTAAAATTATGGAAATAATTTTGTAGCGCTGCTTTATGATGAGGGAGAGTTTCTTCTTTCTTTTAGACATAGGTAACATCATTATAGATGTACATGCAGAAGTAGATGAAAAATAATGATAGTGTAAAAATAATAAAATGTTAAGTACATTACTTAATACCGTGGTCAAAAAATAACAAAAATGTCATTAAAAAATAACAAGAAAACATTGATGGGGCCAGAGAGATAAAATGGAGGAAGGGCAATTGCCTTGCATACAGAAGGACCATGCTTCAAATCCTGACATCTCATATGGTCCACCGAGTCTGCCAGGAGTGATTTTTGAGAGTAGAGTCAGGAGTAACCCCTGAGTGCTGCGGGGTGTTATTCCCTGCCCCCCCAAAAAAACAAAGAACACAATGAAGGGCTGGATAAACTGTATGTGGGTAAGGCACTGGGCTAGCATTGGTCTATCCTGGGTACAATAATGTCGCCATATGTGGTCCTCAAGAGATGACAGGAGTCTTCCTTTCGCAAAACCCAGAATATGCCCTAAGCATCACCAGGTATAACCAGTAAACACTAACCAACAATAACAATAAAAAAATTGAAACACAGCTTCCCTTATTTTGGTTATTTAAAAATGTACACAAAATTCTATGGCTGCCCTTTTACTATAGCATAGTTTATACCAATTATACCAATTAATTATAGCAATGAACCAGGTTCTTGACTCATTTTATAGCAATATCTTTTCTGTTATTCCTAAATATATCTTCTACTATCACCTGTGCATAGCATAATTTAGCAGAACAATCTAGCCTGCAAAATAATCATGTTTGACCTTATTGTGAGTCTTTCTTTTTGCTTGTTCTGTCTAAAATTTCCCAGGTTGGGGCCGGAGTGATAGCACAGGGCAGGATGTTTGCCTTGCACGTGGACAACACAAGAAAGACCCCGGTTCAAATCCCGACACACCATATGGTGCCCTGAGCCTGCCCGGGGTGATTTTTGAGTGCAGAGCCAGGAATAACCCCTTAGTGCTGCCTGGGATGCCATCCCCCACATTAAAAAAAAAATCTCCTAGGCTATGTACTTAAATCTGATAGGCCTCTGTAAAACCTAGGTAACAGTGCTTTTATTTTGAGTTTCCTTTTCCTTGGATTGAGTATAAGATTAACTGTTTTGTGTTCTTGGGTACAAAGGGTGGATAAACTAAGATGGCATCTCGGGGCCCAGTCACATGAGATACCATACCCAGCTTGCACTATGAGAATGTCCCGAGAAAACTCTTTAACATACACTTTATCTCTAGGTTATACCTTTAGGACTTGAAACACGTGACCAGCCAGAACACCGAAGTAGCAATTGTGACCTATAGACTCATCCTACAGGACCTATTCATCGAACACATTCAAGTAAACTAGCATTCCCTTGCCCTTTTCTCTTCTCTTCTTACTACTTTCTCTTTTTTTATTTTCTTCTTTCTTTCTTCTCCTCTTTTTCTTTTTAATGTATTTTCTCTTCTCTTCTTTTCTGCCCCTTTCATATACTTTCCCCTTCCCCCCTTTTGGAAATCCGACTATCCCTTCACCCCTCAACCCCATCCAAATTTCCCACTTTATTAAAACTCTTCACCCTCAGTTCTTAATCTATTAGGCATCAAGACTGACCTCCTACCCCAACGAACCAGTACCCAGCACCCAAGCGAAGGGAAACCAAGTTAAACCCACACCTCGTCCCTGGCAAGAAAAGACAACCAACTCCCCTGCTGACTCATGCTGCGTGGCCCTCCTTACCAATTCTTCCTAATGTGGACTGTTACTTGAAACCGGATTTAGCTCTAAATGTATCCCCAAAACAAGAACTCTTCCCAAGACCTCCCTGCTGCAAAGCTTTTGCCAATCTCAAAAAGGTCAGGGTGTGTGAGGAAAAAGTGCCCGGAACCCACACACCACAAGAAAATATCAAAAGACAATGGGGAAACCTATAGTTCCATCATAAGTATAAGACCTGTATTGCACTACCTCTTTACCTGCTTTTCCCCAAATGTAAAATAGTCTCTTGCATCATTTTGTTCCTTTAATTACTTTGTTACTTCATTTTTTTAATCTTTGTTCCATATATATATATATATATATATCTTTTTTGGGTGTGTGACCTGTTTCTGTTTTCTTCTTTTTCCACCCCCAAATGCACCGGCAATATAATGTAGCACCATTTCCCTCTGCAAAGACACACTAAAAAAGAGGGAAATCTTACATATAAAACGAGCTCTAATCTAATAGGGATAAGAACTCATACTTGTTTACAATACAGAGGCATCTCCCACCTTGAAAATATGTCACGTGGACCTAACTCAGACCCCAGGTGATTAGACACCATCCATATAGCCTTGAACCCTGGATCCCAGACATAGACACAGTTCTTCACGACAGCTACAGGAAACAAATCCCATCCGGGACATCCTCAATACCGCTCGGACACCAGCTCTAATATGATATCCTGACAATGAGGAAAATGGGAACAACTTGACCTAAGAGCAGGTTATCCTAACCCTCCATCTGACGATAAGACAAAGTCAGATGACTTGTCACCCTTTGGTCAGTCCAAAAGCCAAGATCACGATTTACAGATGACTGGCTGATAGAACCATGACCGGACTGTATGTATCCTGTGACCAATAAAAAAAAAAAAAAAAAAAGCCCTAGTCTAGGGTTTGAGCTACGACCTGCACAACAACCATAATCTCCAGTTCCAAAGATTTGTCTGAGACAATTTCAATGGAATGGGTCCTCTGGAAACACAACGAAAGACGCTATCATAGGCTCCATCCTACGACCAGCGCAAAAACCAAGATCACCAAACACAGAAGACGGATTAAAATGACACTGAGGGAACAGAACTTCTATAACCACAAAGAAAGGCTTCATCATAAGTTTCACCCCTTGACCTGTGCAGATACCGAGATCTCTAGATACAGAGGTCTGATTTTATCACCCAGGATGAAGCAGAAGTCTTCCAAACACCACGAAAGTACCAAGGGGAGAGTAAATGAACCTGAACGGAGTCTATAGTTAATCCCATGACAATATACTCAAAGGATGGAGAAAGCTTGTACCTCTTAAGCCAACGGAATTCCTTTTCGAATGACCCCAATATTTACTGTGCCTGTGCAGGAGGGAAAAAAAATCACAAAACAATTTTTTATACCTATCTAGGTTTTATCGATTTCTTCATTTTGGTATGGTTATTGAGATTGTTGTCTCCATTTATATTTATTTATTTATTTTCTTCTTTTCTTTTTCTTTAGGTGCTCTGCCAGGTTTTTAATCTCAAGACCATGGCTTTTATGTGGTGCTTATCTTTATTGTTGGAGTGCTCACTGGATATTTTATTTGACACTTCTTTTTGTACTGTTGAGGTATTTCACCTTCTTTTTCTTCTTGGTCTCTCAAACCGATGATGAGAGCCTCTAGAAGGACTCCGCCCATTTTTGGCGTATTTGATTTTTACCCCAGTTTATCACTTTTCTCTTCTTCAAACAAAACCACATAACTGGAACTATCTAGTACCACCTTCCAGTTATAGGAGGAAACAAGGTAAGTACCAAGACCAAAACAGGTGTAAGACCACTAAGTCGTAAGCTAGGCTCAGAGGGGACCACGTATTTTAGCAGCCCCGGGGGGTGGGGGGTAGGAGGATATGGGAGGTAGGATGGGAACGGAGGTGTAGGAAGGATAATTCGGTGATGGGAATCCCCCTGATATTATGTTAATATGTACCTAAATATTATTGTCAACAATATGTAAGCCACTATGATCAAAATTAAAAATTATATTAAAAACGATTAACTGTTTTATTCTGCTTATTGTATTCTGTGATCTTGAAGGCAGAGATATATGCAAAACACCAATTGTCTGCAGTGTGTATATCAAAACCTCGTAAATATTAGACAATAAAGTTATGTTGTATTCTTCAAATGTATATTTAATTTATGAAGCAATTAAATCTTTAATAGTCATTTGTTTTAACAGCTCACATAAAAACCTAAGTAATTTATTTTGCAAAGCATTACATTCTTCAAGTGATTAGAATGGTACCTGAAATGTCGTCAGCATATAATTTAAATGTGTTGAATGTTTAAATCTACACACTTCTCTTTTCCTCCATTTTGTAATCTCACAATTCATATCTCATATTTCTGAATGTCATTTCACTACTGGGGTATAAATTATAAACATAAAAATTGCAGATACATAAAATTTTAAGTATGTAAAAGTGAGGATGAGATAGTTTAAATAAAAATCATTTTATTCTATCAATAAGCTGTTAAGGATACAAGCAATATTGAAGATTTGGATCATAACATTATCACCCTTAATTTAATTTCCATTCTTAATTGAAACAGGTTAATTATTGTTGAGCAAATATTATTAATTTAAGAAAATATTAAAGAATAAGCTCTTAAAATACTTTGTACGATTATAAAAAAAAGATAAGGTATAAAGTTGTATGGAGAAAATGCCCATTGTGTGAACTATTCTGTATAGTACATCTGGAAATGGATGTCTGCTGAGTGGGGTGAAATTCCCTACAACTTCCAGCAGTGCATACAAACTGGCACCTTGCCAATGGGACCCTGCAGATATTCTTTAGAAGTCCTGGTTGCTAGAGGCAGTCAGGACAGACATTTTTTGTTATCAACCCTTTCGTACTTTTACATGTAGCAGATTTATCAAAACTCTTAGATAGAGCCATAAAAGAACTACATATTATTTTACTCGAGTCACAGAAAAGGAATCTAAAAATAAAATCCCCCCTGGCTTCTAGGGTATGAGTACTTCATGTAGCTTTATAATTTGATATCACAAGAAATTCCAGGGGAGACTGTGTAAGCAGAGTGGAAGCCGGGTCAAGGAGCAGCAGGTTCGAACCTGTGCCTGACTTCCTTTGATGATCTTATTTGTTATATAAAATGGAGCAGAAGAAAAAGGACTCTGTTAAGCATAAGAAGCTACTCTTGGTTTTAATTCTTTCCCTTTGATTTCCCTGAGCAGCACAGATTAAAAATGGGTCTTTCTTGTCACCTGGCGTCTCTCAGTGTGGTACTCTCTAGGAGAAAGAGTGAGGCAGCTTGAAAGAATTCTTTGTCCAACAAGTTTCTTTAACTATTGAAACATCTTCCAGAATGAGGTGTTGAGGTGTTTGATGGTGACAGAACTAAAAATCACTTTCTGTCAATCAAAAGCAGACCTGACAACTGGCAGCTACTTTATGAAAATCAAACAATATGATCCAGAAGAGAAAAACAAAAGAACTCCACATTAAAATTTCAGTTCTGTGCTAACTTATTCTTTTGATTTGCATAAATACAGAAGAGCCAACTGGAAAAAAATCATTAAAACAGCTCAACTGAAATGAGTAGGATCGGGATTGCTGTAAGAGTATGGTTCTGCAGTTCCCTGGGCACAATTCTCTGATAAAACTCACAGTGCTGAAGTCACAGTCCATTCACCTACCAGTTCACAATTACAGCACTAATGTTTCAAAATAAACAGCCATTGGCATCCCATTAGAGCAAACATGTTTCAAACATATGTTTTACATGGTACAATCAATCCATATACAACCAGTGTGTCTAACACTTTGTATGGCACTAATACACCCCGAGAGTTGTGTCATAGAGAGATAACATATTTCGCAGCTCAGTGGAGACTCTAATTTCCCCCTATGGCTCATAGCACTTCTTAAGAACTACGTTATCTTGAAGTAACACACCCTTGGCTTGTGCCTTATTGCATAATTATAATCTCGAAACGTCAGATCAGAATAATTACCATCCTGATTTGCCATTAACCATTGTAGGTTTTTCTGACTTAACCTAAGTGAACATTTTTTTTTAAGTGTATGAAAGTTTTATTGTCCTTGGAGAATCCCAAATTCTTTTACTCTTTTTTATAATTTGTAGGGAATATATATAGGAAGAGAAGCAGAAAATTAAGGCACTAGAATTTTCAGTGATTTTTTTTCTGTCCAATATAATTCAGTCACATAATATTAGTTTCATTCCAGAGTAGTCATTATCCACTATATCAATTAGAGGTCATGACTTTATACTATTTGGACTCTATTTTTTTTTAGAAGACTTTGACTTTCACTAGCAGGTAACAAGGCTCCAAGTGAACTCAATAGGTTATATTTCTAAGTCAATTTTATATTTAGCCAGTTTTCTATACATATTATTTATTTTCACTGACACATTTTATATGTCTTCTAACAAGTATAAAAGCCTTTTTGAAAAAACCCCAAAATGAGTAAATCATATCTTAATGCCTTTGTTTAGTTGCATTGCTGCTCTATTTTGCCCTATATGGTTTTTGAAATGGATTCTCAACTACTAGAAAAACTCTATAAAACTCATTATTATCTACTATTGCCAGCATAATTTTTAGAAACATGTCCTTATGAAAAAAACTTTCTTAGACTGCCTAATTCTTTTGTCATGATGCAACATAAGCAATATATTACTTATTAGGGTAATGATAAAAGCATTAAAGTATTAATAGTGCAAAACAAACATTTTTAAAATATGCTATGTGATGGCTCTGTAAAAATGCTAGTGGATCTTTTTAATATCTGAAAGTTTTGGGTTGGTATTTTGTTTTTTTGTTTTTGTTTTTCTTAATGTCATAAAGTTATTTGCACTAACTTCGTAACTATACTCCAAAAGAAGATCCCCTGATTGTGTTATCACAGGTAAGTCTGATCTTCTGAACTGGATCTCTAGAGATTCTTTGGATGGAGGGTGCTCTATCCACAAAAGGCCCACTTATATGACTTATCTCAGAGATACCAAGCTCTGAGAAGTCTACTTTCATTGAAGTCCAAAATCTCAGTGAATAAAAACAACAACACAGAAAGTCCAACAAGTATCTAACAGCTCAATAAATTATCCTCAGATAATCCAGTACCACCATTGTGAGAAATATTCTGTAACCAGCAATGCAGAATAAATAAGTGTGTGCCAAGGAGAGTAGTAATGCAGTAATGGGTTATTAGTGCCATTGTTAAAGAGAAAGTCATACTCGTGGTGGGATTGAGGTTAGGAAGTTGAATACCTGAAACTACACCATTAAAAATTTCTTTAGAAATTTTGGTATTTAAGTAAAGTTTCGTACATTAAAAAGTCAATTGAAATGATTTTATTTTCTTACAGTTAAGTAGTATTCCAGCATGTGTATGTATTATAGTTTCCTTATTCAGACATCTGTTCTTGGGTTGTTTCCAGATCTTGTGTATTGTGAATAATTTCTGTTCAGAGATTTTAACACTTGAAATAGATGCCAAAAATGAATTGTTGGGTCATATAGAAGCTCAATTCTAAGATTTTTGATAAGTGTTCATACTGTTTTTCAAAAAAGACTGTACTAGTTGACATTCCCATGGACAGCAAATAAAAGTACTTTTCTCCTAAAAAAAAAAAAAAAGTCAATTGACCATAGTTTAAAAAGAAAAGAAAGTTATTTGCCATTAAAATAACAGATGTGGGGCCGGAGAGATAGCACGGAGATAAAGCATTTGCCTTGCATGCAGAAGGTCGGTGATTCAAATGCCGGCATTCTATATGGCCCCTCGAGCCTGCCAAAAGCAATTTCTGAGGATAAAGCCAGGAATAACCCCTGAGTGCTGCCAGGTGTAACCCAAAAACAAACAAACAAACAAAAAATAAATAAAATAACAAGATGAAACCAAAATACACACTACTTGTGGGAGTTGAGCAATATACATGATTTTATTGTGTCTCAGACTCTTGAGTACATTTATTTTACACTAAGTATCCCAAAAATTGTCTCTGAGGATTAAATTAAAAAGCACATAAAAGATTAAAAACAGTACATAACTCTACTTACAAAACAAGTCTTCATTAAATCAAAACCTATTTTAAATTCCATCTAATTGCACTGCATATAAATCTGCTAATTTTTAAAATACAATGCAGATAAAATATGCTTAATAATTCGTTTTACAAATCTATTTTATATGATTTCTATATATTATTTAGAAGTTCAACAGTTCATAGTTATTATTACAGCATTTCTTTGGTAAAATTACTATGATTTGGATTATGTTCAGTCATTCTGAAAAGTGTGGATTTTGATTTCTGAGTGTAGACCCAAGATAAATATAACTCCAAGTTTCTGGATAATGTAAATGTATTTATATCTGTATTTCATTTCTTACTGAAGCACTGAGTTTCTACAACAAGGCTTTCCCTATCAGACTCTAAAATTTTTAGAAATCATACTTTTTTTTTTTGCTCGAGTAATTTCAACCCAGAATAAAAGCAGTTGCTTTATGTTAGGTTTCTACCTAGCAAGGGGTTGCCTCTTTGTTGATCTATATCAGCCTTCAAAATTTCATTACTTTCAACGCCCAACATTTTCATTATTCTATAAGTATATTCGTCATATTTAAATCATTGAATTCTAGACTATGAATGTGTTGCTATTATAGTCTCTCCTAGAGACTGTTGGACTGTTAAATATTTCCCTTGGAAAGATTGCTCTGGCCTGGCAATACTGTGGACCAGTACAAAACCTTGTAGGCACTCTAGCACTAAACCACACAATGCTCAGGACTCATGCAAAGTTGGGAATCTGTCCCTAACTCCTGATTTTTGATATTGTACCTGTACTTTATATTGTATATAACCCTTACTTTTTACTCTAAAAAAGTTCATGGGGATAATTTTTTTTAATTTAGCTAAGATTTTAGGAAAAAACTCCTGGTAAATCTCATGTTTTTCTTTTTTATCAACTATTTTTATAAAATGCTTAGGAATGTACTTTGTATATAATTTGATTTATATTTTAAATGCCTTATTAATATAGGACCTTAATAGTATTCTATGTTATTCTTTTCAAATTATTTTTTCAAAAAATTTTATTTTCAGCCAAGATAGATAAATTGAGAAATTCTATCATTTTTAATGCTGTCTTCTCTAGAAAGGTTAGTACACCACAAACAAAAATAATAAGAGACAACATTATTGAATGGAATAGTCATATTAAGGTCTGTATTAATCAAGTAATATCTGCATTATGTTTATCTAAAATACTCAAATGCGTATTATATGCAATCATGCCTTTTATTTTGTGTTTCCAGACTGCTCCATTAGATTTGAACTCTCTAATGAGTGCATGGGTATATCTAAACATTCATGTCCTCATCTGTAGGATGATAAGGCTAATACTTTCTATGCATTTAATAAGGATTACATAACATATAACACATATTACAGAAGAGTTGATAATTTATTCTCATTCTCTCTTTTATTTCATTATTAAAAATACCTTAATTTTAAAACCTTTTAATGGGGGGGAAATATGTAGACATTTAATTCAGGAGAACCTAAGTAAGTACCAATTAAAAGATGATGTTGAAACAAACCTTTACTCATCTGGACTATTTTCCATGTCTTTTCTGTAACAATAAGTACTCATCTTTGATATTACTATTCACTATGACATTCGTTCTGCATTTTCCTACTTTGAATGATTTTATTTGGTGGGAAGGATAAGGGGAGGGTTGGTTCATACTTGGTGATGCTTACGGCTTATTAGAGGCTCTGAAATTAGTGATGACTCCTGTAGGGACTCAGGACCATATACGTTACCAGGAATCAGACAATGGTAGGTCAAGTACAAAGCAAGAATCCTACCCAATATATTACCACTGCAACCTTTGTTCAACCCTTTGAAAGCACTATAAGAAGAAAATGTACCCATTATAAAAATATAAAGACTGGATTCCAGACTAATTTTAATTAACTATAATTCTTACTAATAAAAATCAAATTATTCATGATTATCGAAAAGGTAAATCATGAATTTAATCTTTACTGCACCTATTCCTACTTTACTGAGTACAAGGATCATTATAAAAATGAATATTGTATTTCCTTCATGAATATTTTCATATGTAGAGGTACTAACAAATATACTTAATATTTATTAAAATAGTAACAAAGATATTTACTTTGGGAAATTTTTATATCAGAAATACCATACAGCTTGGTTCTGTTATGTACTTTTGGCATGCTATACAGTATTAGTAAAAATAGTCATAAACATAATCACAAAATAAAATAATAAATAAATATAAAATTATATGCGTATACTAAATGGTTAAAGATGTGGAGATGATTTCTTATGCCTTTGTCCTAATTCTTATTTTTCCTAATATTAGAGCTGATAGGGATATGTCCTTGATTAACTTATAAAAGTGAATTCATAATTAAGTGTTGCTAAAATATAATTATTAAAATAGTGGTTTATATTTAAATATACACGTTAGGGATAAGAATTTTCATTAGAAACAATGTTATTGGTTCTCTTCATTTTTGTTCTGATTGACAAATGTCTTACCCACTTCTTCCACAGTTTTTAAGGCCATATCTGGCCATGCTCAGGGCCCACTCCTGGTTTGTGCTGAGGTCACTCAGGTTTTTGTGGTCTGTTTGATTGGTGTTTTTTTTTTTTTTTTTAGGTTAGCATCTACCCATAATCAAAATGTCTGCTGCTAGAAATCCAGAAGTTGTTCTCACTAATTTTAGTACTACTCCAGTAAGATCTTCCTGTATTCATTCTCTGACATGTTGCCAATATATAGAATTGAAATCACTACATCTTCCATTGAAAATGTACATTTTGGGAAGAAGCATTATTTTGTACCAACTTTCCACTTCCTTTCTTAAGAAGGCTTAGACAACATTTATTTTATTAACAAAATAATACTTTTGTTAGTATTCTAGGAGCACTGTAATTCAAAGTTTTTATAAATGGAACTAAATGAGGATCCATCAGTTATTTGCTTTATTATTTAGCTGTACGTTACTGACATTTTTTTCAACAGGTCAGTCTTTATTTTTCTTGTTCTTCTTCTTATTTAAATTTCAATTTTTAAAATGAGGTAGCTTTGATTTACAAGACCATATATTTTTGACAGTATAATTTCAACTGCCAAAACTTCTTTTATGAGGAAACTTACAGAAATAATCTATAATAAAATAAGTACTTTCATTGAAAGATATTTGGTTACTTTGAAAATGACAAGTTTTCATTAAATACTCCTGCTTATCCATAAATATGTACCATTAAACTTTAACACATATGACTTCAGACATAGAAATTTTGAATAGTAATGTGCTATAAGTTTTATATAAAATAATTAACTCCAAGACCAGATGTTAGCAAAGGGGTTAGGATACATGTCTGACCTTAGGTTTAATCTTTGAGATCAGTCAACCTTTTCATATCATTATAACATGTGATCTTTAAAGTACCCAGAACAACGCTGGTGTCCTATGTACCACAAGCAGCAACATACCCTCATGCTTTAGCATTAATAAATTGAACTGATGAGCCAGAATCAACAGGAGTAACCCCTGGGGCAACTGAGCACTGATTTGCTTTCCTTCAAAAAAAAAGAGCTCTAGCTTATTATTTTTTGTCTCTACTGTCATATCTATAGCTCTCATATTAATCTTACTCCAGTTTTTTCAACCCTTTTCCCCACCCACCCAAATGCAATAATTTAAATGTTTGGTTAGAATAGACATTCATTTATTTTACATAATGTATTGAATACCTAAGATTATTTATGTATATGTGTACTTATTTATTTCTTTATTTATTTATGGTTTGGGGGGCCACACCTAGTGGTGCTCAGGGTTATTCTTGACTCTGCATTCAAGAATCACTTCTGGGAAGTTCAGGGCAATGCTAGAGATAAAACCCAGGTCAGTTGCATGTAAGGCAAATGCCCTCCCTAACTTCACTTCTTTCATTCAGGCTCTACATTATATATATTTAATAAAAAATAAGAATAAATGAGGCAAATGCTGAAAGTACCCAAAATATTTCATTAATTTTTTCTACATTTTAAAAATATGAGTCTATGTAAGTAGAACTGAAATAAACCTTAAAATTTTATTTTCCTTCAAAATTTCCACCCTCCTTAAGTGAATCTGGGGAAAGGATGTCTATAAATTGAATATTGACTATTTTACAATATAACTTCTGTAGAGATTATCGTATACACATCCTGATGTGTATTTCTCTAATAGTTCATGTATGCCTTAAAATATTGGTGCACCCATAGCCCACAGCTTGCCCTTGCATTTGTTGTTTTATATACATGCTCAATTTGTTTGATTTACTTTTTTATATATATGAATACAATATATCAGTCTGAAATGGTGTACTTTTTATGCAAGACATTTCTGTTTCTAAAGATGCTTCTCTGTGTGTGGGCAGCTAATAAATATCAGCACTGGCAACTTCCTGAAACAACATTTGATTCTGCTCTTTGTGGCCATCTCTTAACATGAGTGGGAAAACAGTTTGTATTGACACTGAAATCCATTTGAAAGTAAGGCTTTTGACAACTAAACTTCAAGAAAGCAAAGCCTTTAAAGACGCGCATAGACACATTGTGTTGACAGCAGGCACTATTGACTTCTCCTGCTGAACAATTCCATGCCCAGAGTTCATTAAAGGCTTGAGGAGCCTAGAGAGATAGAAAAAAAAAAGTGGCTTTTTTTTTCTTAGAAACTCCCTGCTGTCAGTCAGTTGGGCATTATTTAAGGCAGCAGGTGATCCACAAGATAAAAAAGAAAGATTATTAGAGTTTTCCTTTTTACTGTTCTTTCCCATTTTGACAATACATTGATGATGGAACCTCCTTGTGATGAAAGTTCAGTTTACCTTGACAAAATAGCTATCCCTCCAGGCAATTACCCATCCATTGGCCTGTGACAGATGAAAGGAAAAGACATAAAATTTGACTTTTGCTATATTGATTGGCCCTTCTTTTATGTGCATGCAAAGTATAAATATACTGCTAAGTGTTTTAAATTTATTGCATTTTTAAATAATCTGTGTCTTTTGACATATCTGATAAACAACATTCTACTTTGATATTACTTTTCTATATTGAGACTTGCTGAACTCACTGTAAGGTCAATAGATTAAATGGTGACTCTGTTGTGGGTGGTATTGGTCATAATTGACAAGTAAGACTTTTTATTGTAAGTAATGCCACAATTTCACAACTTAAATTCCTTTCAAAGGTGATAACAAGACTGCTTAGATCTGGATTAAGTAGCAAAAACATATACCTGTCTGTAGAGTGCCTTAAAAAATTCAAATGTTACTGTCAAATGTTACTTAGATGAAACAGTGAGGAATGTGATGTTGTGAGATGATGTGATTCAGTTGAAGCAATGAATTAATTTTAAGCTAAAGCTGTCATCAAAACAAAAGGAAAAAAACTTGAATGTCTGGTTAAAAGTAAAGTATGCAGAAAATAAGGCCACGAATCATTTGTAACAATAAAATGAAGAAAGATTACATCTAAAACCAGGCTTATTTAATTAATTATAATATGTATATATAATTATTGCATAAGAAAAATATTTTCTAAAATTATTAAATTTAAAATGCTAATATTACATATACAAAATTCAACATAGTATAATAAAATTAATAAATGATATTAAATAATGAATTTTGTACTACTCTAAATCTGAGGGATCATAGTCTGCAATTATTCCTTCAGGTGAGAATTATTTTGTGTTATGCATTTAATAAAGACAATAACAAACTTGTTATATTCCCAGTAAGTTAATTGATCAGGTATTTATTTAGAATAAATTGTCTTTAGGAAAATGTCATTTGGCTTTGTAGTTCTTTGGCTTCCCAGTTCATTGACATTCCCAGGCTTGATTTGATCTGGTAGGATATATAAAATATGTACTTCTCACAGACATTTACATTTTTGCAATTTTTTTTATTGTTGTAAGATTGTGATCTATACACAGGAATCTGAAATTATTTACATTTTAAAAGAAAATTATATGTCAAATTTTCTAATTTAATTGTAATTAATTTATGTTTACAGTAATATTAATAATTAGATCTTGGTGTACATATTAACCTCACCTCAACACCTCCAAAGTGCCAAGAGTGCCCAGCCAGATTCCTGTCTCATCTCTTATCTACCTTTTTTCAATGGTTTTCTTTAGATTATCACAAATGTTCTTCAAAAAAGTACCTTTGACTAGGCACATCTTCAAGAAACCAATTAGGGCAAGAATTTTTTTCTTTTAGTTTTTTAGTAGATTTTTAAGTAACGTTTTTAAGATTTAGAAGCATGATTTACAAAGTCATTGATATTGAAGTTTTAAGCATGATATTTCAACACCAGTCCCAACACCAGTGTCAACACCAGTGCTCCCTTACTTCATCATTCCTCGCATCTCCACCCTCAATCTCTGCCTGCCACATTAAAAAGCACATTGCAAAGTTCCATTTTTGCAGCTTAAAGCATGTATTCAAAGTTTTTGAAACTATACTCTGGATATATAGCTATACTAATGTCCCACATGACCAGCATAACCCAAGCCCCAACACTACTTCCATTTTTTTTCTCAACTTCCTTTCTCACTGATTTCTTTTCTTATCACTCCTTTCCCCTAAACTATGAGGTCATGGGTGATATAAGCAATCCCCTTCACTATATTATATTTCCCCATCCAGTCATTACATACCACAGATAAGTCTAATATTCCTGTGTTTGTCTTTCTTTTTCTGGCTTGCCTCACTAAACTTGATAGCTTACAATTCCAACCAGTTTGCAGCAAACTACATGGTTTCATCTTTACTTACCTCTGGATAGTATTACATTGTACATATAAGGCACATAATCACGATCCAATTAATATCATTGAACTCTTGTTTTTTTTTTGTTAATTTGTTTGTTTTTAGGCCACATCTGGCAGTGCTCAGGGTTATTCCTGGCTCTGCACTCAGAAATCACTCCTGGCAGGCTTGGGAAACCATGTGGGATGCTGAAGATCACACCCGGTAGGCCCAAGTACACCATGTGTAAAAGAAATCTACAAAACTGGAGTGATTAACAACATAGAATTAAAGAGGATATTTATCATCTACCTAAGGCCTGCATATGTTCACCAATGTAAATATCCTTTAATTATAAAATATTTGTGAGATTTGTATAGAGGCCTTTAGCATTCATTATTACTTCAATCTTTAACCACATTCCTTTGCCAATATGAAAAGGAGGGTGAACTTAAGATGTCCAAGCTATTGATTGGGAAATTATTTTCCTAATGATCACCTCTTTCTTGGAATCTACCAAAAGTGTTCTTATTATAACAGAAAGTATTCCACTTATCTCAGAAATACCCAAATCCTTCATATCATAAGTGGTTAGACTTTCCTAAGTTGTTACTTAGGAAATAGTAAGAATTTTATGAGTGCTGAGAAGAAATCAGGGCCAATGATGAATATGCATTGGTCTACTATTTGCATTTTTTGTTTATTATTCAATGAATAACATGATTAAGAAATAAGTAAACTGCTGATGAAGAAATTATTTAAAGCAATGTCTAATAATGTACTACTATTTCACAGACATATATACCTACCTTTCAGTTATTTTAAATTTTCTATATATCTATATCTTGTTCTCTTTTTTATACTGTGCAAAATTGTTAGTTCTGGAGAAATTCATATTAAATTGATTAAGGATCTTCCAGACATAACTTCCAAAATGTCATTACCAATACATTTCTAGCATAAGTGTTATTACAGTTCTTGTTTCTCTACATACTAACATTTGTTTTCATCTGTGTTTCCCAAAACTATCTTCCTAGAGACTGTTTTATTAGGAAAATTTATCATGGTCCTTTAGAATTCATTATTTTTATTTTAATTATTTTATTTAAACACCATAGTCTATGATTTTTAAATCCATGTGTTACTTAATTTTCCAGATATACAGATTGGGCTTTTATTATTAAAACCAGTGACTAATTACAATGTTAACTATTAGTGACAAAAGCTTGTTTGTAAATACTTCATTTGTAAATGTTAGCATTACTACAAATAGCCTCATTTTCATAGAAATTTAGACTAATATATTTTATAACCACAATCTTAATTCAGGCCATAAAATTTGCAGTAGTTAAATACATACTTTCTTGAAAAGATAAAATTTTATATTGGTTTGCAGATAGAGTTTTCATGTACTAAATGAGTACCCTCACTATTTTTTCTCATGTTTCTGCCACTATAATCTTTTCTGTATTTCTAAATCATAATTCACACAATTTGAGAATGAAATATATGTATTGAAGACAAAAATCAGAGCTTAATTGTTTTGTTTTATTTTGGGGTCACACCTGGCAATGCTCAGGGGTTCCTCCTGGCTCTATGCTCAGAAATCGCTCCTGGCAGGTTTGGGGGACCATATGGGATGCCAGGATTTCAACCACCGTCCTTCTGCATGCAAGGCAAAGTCTTACCTCCATGCTATCTCTCCCACTTTTGTTTTCTTTTAAGTGTGTTAAAGAATAAAGGTTATCTCCTGCTTTAAAGATGAAAATGCAAAATATTTAGGTTTCTTTACCAAAATGTTATTAGTTTTGAGAAGGCTAAAGATAGACCAAAATCAGAACAATGGGTAGCTATTTTAGCATATAATTTAAATTTAACATATAATTTTATCATATTATGTTTTGGAGTGGGAACTGGACCACACCTGGTAATGTTCAGGTGCTATTCCTGGCACTGTGTTCAGGAGTGACCTCTGATGGTACTCATTAATGTGGTGCCAAGAATCAAACTAATGCCAACTGATCTATAGAACTGAGCTTTTATAGATGTTGGGGACAAAGGAAAAGTGTTCACCTGGATATTGGTGGAAGGAAATAGCACTCTGGTGTGGGTATAGTGTTGGAACAATCAATGCATGAAAGTTTTATTAACATCATTGTGTAAATTATGTCACATCAATAAAAAAATGGGGAAAATTTTTCTGAAAGTACAGTTTATAAAATTTTAGCATAATTTTCATGCTAATTCAAGTTTTAAACTATTTTCATAACTAAAATTCATAACTGAAAACTTGTGAAAGAAAACACTTTCTACTTTATCTTAGTATGGCCACAAAAATAGCATACAAAGAGTAAATTTAATAAGGTGCATATATTGAATTGCTTTAATGTTTGATTTTCATCTTCACTAGAGAGTTATAACAGTTCAAAATTTTTGTTTGTTTCACGCCTGATGGTGCTTGGGGGCTTCTCCTGGCTCTGCATTTAGAAATTACTCCTGGCTGCCTTGGGAGACTATATGGGATGCTTTGGATGGAAGCTGGGCTGGTCTTGTGCAAGACTAATGCCCTACCCCTGTGCTATTGCTCCAACCCCAGCACCTATAAAATTTTAATACAATCTTTATACATAATAATATTTTATTATTTATGATAAATAAAACACATATTGCATCTATTATCTAATATCTGGTTTTAGGTTTTCACATTACTTATACTTAAGAACTGACAAGATTTTAGATCAGAAGTCAGTGAACCATGTTCTGCATGTCAAATTTACTCATAAATTTGATTAAAATATTGCCGGTTTTATTATTTATGTGTTAGATATGGTTGCTTTTATACTATAAAAATTTATTTGAGGGGCCAAAGAGATAGCATGAAGGTAGGGCTTTTGCCTTGCATGCAGAAGGATGGTGGTTCAAATCCCAGTATCCCATGTGGTCCCCTGAGCCTGATAGGAGTGATTTCTTAGCATTGAGCCAGTAGTAAATTTTGACCACTGCCGGTTGTGACTCAAAAACAAACAAACAAACAAAAAAAGATTTGAGTAGTTGTCACAAGTTCTGAGCTTTAAAAGATATGAATATATTTACTATTTTGTATTTTGTTTAAAAAATGGTGCTAAAATAGGTCTGGAAGGAACCTTTTTCAAGAAAGTTACAGCTATCTATGAAAAGACCACAGCCAACATTGTCCTTAATGGTGAGAAACTGAAAGCATTTTCACTAAAGTCAGGAACTAGACTAGGATGTCCACTCTCTCCACTCTTATTCAACATAGTCTTGGAAGTCCTAGCAATAGCAACCAGACAAGAGAAGGAAATCAAGGGAATTCAAATAGGGAAAGATGAATTTAAACTATCTCTTTTTGCAGATGACATGATGATATACATGGAAAACCCTAAAGAGTCCACAATAAAACTCCTAGAAACAATAAACCAATACAGCAAAGTGGCTGGTTACAAAGTCAATACACAAAAGACAGTAGCATTTCTCTATACAAATAATGAAGTAGAAGAGAGATTAAGAATACAACTCCATTTAAAATAGTATCAAAAACATCAAGAACCTGCAAATCAACCTTACAAGGGAAGTGAAGGACTTATACCTGGCAAACTTCAAAACACTTCAGAAAGAAATTGAAGAGAATCTTGGGAAATGGAAGAACATCTCATGCTCATGGGTAGGTAAAATCAACATAGGCAAAATGACTATCCTACCCAAACTCCTATATAGATTTAACGCAATCCCCATCCAAATTCAGACATCATTCTTTAAAGACTTAGAACAATCAATCATATAATTTATCTGGAATCACAAAAGATGCAGGATAGCCAAACACATACTAAAAAACAGGAAGCTGGTTGGCATCTCTTTACCTAACCTGAGTTATACAATAAAGCCATAGTGATCAAAATAGCATGGTACTGGTACAAGGACAGAGCCTCAGACCAGTGGGTTAGAACAGAATTTCCAGACATAAGCCCCCCAATATACAGTCAACTAATATTTGAAAAAAGAGCCAAGAACTTGAAATGGGACAAAGAAAGTCTTTTCAACAAATGGTGTTGGTACAACTGGAAAACCATCTGTAAGAAATTGAAAATTGACCCATACCTCACCCAAAATGGATTAAAGACCTTGAAACCAGACCCGAATCTATAAAGTTTATTGAGGAAAATATAGGCAGAACACATGAAGACATATATATCAAAAAGTCTTTGATGATAGAATGCCAATGGCAAGCACTTTATCACCAAACATAAACAAATGGGACAACACCAAACTAAAAAGCTTTTGCATAGCAAAAGAAACCCTACTTAAAACAAGAAGACAGTTAACTGAATGGGAAAAAAATCTTTGCACTCAACATGTAAGATAAAGGGTTGATATTCAGAATATACAAAGCACTCAGAAAGCTGAGCCCCCAAAATCAAATAAAACCATAGAAAATAGGAAGATGAAATGAATAGACACTTCTCTGAGGAAGACCGAAAGATTGCCAACAAACACATGAAAACATGCTCACCTTCACTCATAATTAAGTAATTCCAAATAAAGACAATAATGAGGTATCACCTTACACCAGTGAGGATGGCTCACATCAAAAAATAATGTGAATAATCTCTGTTGGTAGGCATGCGGCATGAAAGGCACTCTCATCCACTGCTGGTGGGAATGCCTCCTAGTCCAACACCTATGGAGAACAGTCTGGAGAGTGCTCAAAGAACTCAGAATTGAGTTGTCAATTGACCCAGCAATTGCTCTCCTAGGTATATACCCCCAAGTTGGAAGGACATTCATTCCAAAGTATGTGTGCACCCCACTATTTATCGCAGCACTCAGTATAATAGCCAAATCTTGGAACCAACCTCGATATCCAATAACAGATGAATGGATCATTAAGATGTAGTATCTATACACAATGGAATACTACATGGCAGTCAGAAATGATACAATCACAGACTTTGCAGCAACTTGGGTGGACCTAGAACATATTATGTTAAACCAAGTAAGTCAGAAGATGAAAGATAAACACAGGATGATAGGACTATTCTGAAGCACCTAGAACATAGACCTTATATACAACTAATACTCAACAAACAAATAACAGGGTTTGACAGGGTAGAAACTCCAAACACTTTAACAGTCAACATATACGAGAGAGCAGTGCCCAAAACACATGAAAGAGGAACAACACAAACTCTTTACTACACATTATACCACAAAGAAATGAGCAACAGCATAAACAGCAGCATAGAGAGAACAGGTATGTAATCAGCCTTCTACTACAAAGGCCCATAATAATCCCTTAGGGATCTTATACACGACTACAGGTAAAGAATACCATGGGAAATTACTGACTCCAACGGAAGCATTTTATAACAGTCTGTTTTAATGCCTTAATATTACTATATTTAAAATAACTTCTCAGCTTTTCTGTCCACAGGCGTTCTTGGATACAAAGGGTGACAAACTAAGATGGCATCTCGGGGCTCAGTCACAGGAGATACCATACACAACTTGCACTATGAGAATGTCCCCATAAAAGTCTTTAACAAACCCTTTATCTCTAGGTTATACCTTCTTTTAGGACTTGAAGCACGTGACCAGGGAAACCTCTGAAGCATCAACTGTGACCTACAGACTTATACTACAGGCCCTACTCATCTGACACATTCAAGCAAACTAGCATTATCTTGCTCTTTTCTCCTCTCTGCTCACTACTTTTTCTTTTTTTACTTTTTCTCTCCTTTTCTTTTTAATTTATTATCTCTCTTCTTTCCTGCCCCTTCCATATATTTTCCCCTTTCCCCCATTTGAAAATCCGATTATCCCTTCATCCCTCAATCTCATCGAGATTTCCCACCTTATTAAAACTCTTCACCCTCAGTTCTTAATCCATTAGGCATCAAGACTGACCTCCTACCCCAACAAACCAGTACCCAGCACCCAAGCAAAGAGACAACCAGTCAAACCGACACCTCGTCCCCTGCAAGAAAAGGCAACCAACTCCTCTGCTGACTCATGCTGCGTGGTCCTCCTTACCAACCCTTCCTAACATGGACTGTTACTTGAAACCAGACTTAGCTCTAAAAGTATCCCCAATGCAAGAACTCTTCCCAAGACCTCCCTGCCTCAAATCTTTTGCCAACCTTGAGGGTCAGGTTGTGGGATGAACAGGCGCCCGGGAACCCACACCCCACAAGAAAATCTCAAAAGACAATGGGGAAACCTATACTTCCATCATAAGTATAAGACCTGTGTTATTATACTACCTCTTTACCTGCTTTTCCCCAAATGAAAGGTAGTCTCTTGCATCACTTTGTTTCTTTAATTACTTTTTTATTTCATTTTTTTAATATTTTTTCTTTTTATATATATATATACACCTGAGCACATATATTTTTATTTCTATTTTTATCTGTTTTGATTGTGGGACCTGTTTTTTTTTCTCTTTCCACCCTCAAATGCACCAGCAATATAATGTAGCACCATTTCTCCCTGGAAAGGCACACTAAAAAAAGGGGAAATCTTACATATAAAAACGAGCTCTTATCTACTGGGGATAAGAACTCATATTTGTTTACAATACAGGGTCATCTCCCTCCTTGAAAATATGTCACGTGGACCCAACTTAGACCCCAGGTGATTAGGCACCAACTGTCCAGCCTTGAACCCTGGATCCCAGACATAGAAAGGACACAGTTCTTCACAACAGCCACAGGAAACAAATCTCATCTGGGACATCCTCAATATTGCTCAGACACCAACAAGTGCCAACCCTAATATGATATCCTGACAACGAGGAAAATGGGAACAACTTGACAGAAAAGCAAGTTATGCTACTTCACCAGATAACGATAAGACAAAATCAGAAGTCTTGTCACCCTTTGGTCAAATGCCAAGATCGCTATTTACAGATGACTGGCTGACAGAACCATGACCGAACTGTATGTATCCTGGGACCAATAAAAAAAGCCCTAGTCTAGGGTTTGAGCTACGACCTGCACAACAACCATGATCTCTAGTTCCAGAGGTCTGTATGAGACATTTGCAACGGAATGGGTCTTCTGGAAACATAACGAAAGACGCTATCCCAGGCCCCATCCTAGGATCAGTGCAAAAACCAGGACCACCAACCACAGAAGACAGATTAAAACGACACTGAGGGAACAGAACTTCGAACTACAAAGAAAGACTTCATCATAAGTTCCACTCCTTGACCTGTGCAGATACCGAGTTCTCTAGATACACAGGTCTTATTTTATCTCCCAGGACAGAGCAGAAGCCTTCCATACACCATAAAAGCACCAAGGGGAGAGTAAATTAACCTGAAAGGAGTCTATAGTTAATCACATGACAATATGCTTCAAGGGTGGAGAATCCCTGTACCTCTTAGGCCAAGGAAATTCCTTTTTGAATATCCCCAATATTTACTGTGCATGTGCAGGAGGGAAGAAAATAAAAAGAAAAAAGGGCAAAAAGCACAAAACAATTTTTTTTATTTATTTATCTAGTTTTTGTCAATTTCTTTGTTTTGGTTTGGCTATTGAAGTTATTGTCTCCATTTATATTTATTTATTTATTTTCTTCTTTTCTTCCTTTATGTGCTCTGCCACGTTTTTTATCTCAATATCATGGCTTTTATGTGGTGTTTATTTTTTTGGGGGGTGTGCTCACTGGATATTTTATTTGACACTTATTTGTACTGTTGTAGTATTTCACCTTCTTTTTCTGCTTCGTCTCTCAAACCTACGATGAGAGCCTCTAGAAGAACTCTGCCCATTTTCAGAGTATTTGATTTTTTTCCCCAGTTTATTTCTTTTCTTTTCTTCAAACAAAACCACATAACTTGAACTATCTACTCCCGCCTCCCAAGTAGAGGGGGAAATAAGGGAGGTACCAAGACCAAACAGGTGTAAAACCACTAAGTAGTAAGCCAGGCACAGAGGGGACCACTTAAACTATCAGCCCCGGGGTGAGGGAGGAGGATATGGGAAGTAGGACGGGAATGGAGGTGGAGGGAGAACAATTCAGTGATGGGAATTCCCCTAATTTTATGTTAATATGTACCTAAAATATTATTGTCAATAATATGTAAGCCACTATGATTAAAATAAAAAATATATTAAAAATGGTGCTAAATCCTAGTTTAGTTGAACAGTAAGATAAATGTTGTAAAACCCTTTTCTTATTATACTTTTATAAATTTAAACAAATGCATATAGCTAAGTGAATGAGTGGAAGTTTTTCAATTGGAAACATTAAATAACTCAAAAGAAATTTTACTCTAAAAAGTCATTGGATTATTGACTAATAATAGATTCTGGTTGGAATATAATTATAAAATATTTAAGAAGTGTAAAACATGTAACATCAGTCAAAATCAAGACATAATGAGATTTATAATATGTTATTTGGTTTAATATTTATTATTTAATGATTATACTTCTTTTTTAATAAAGTTGTTTTCAAAACATGCACTGTCATTTTCCAGTAATTAAATGTGTGTTTAGCTTAATATATATTGACTTATTACGAATAAGTCAAATATTCTAAGTCCATTATTTACATGAATGGATTATTTAGTCATTTCTTTTTGAATTATACTCTGCATTCAATCCACAATATTAAAATGGAGTACATTTTTAGGTTTATCCATAAATTAAATTTCAAATAATTTAGAATAAAACACTGATTACATTAAAATATTAGCTGTGGTTAATAATTTTCCTTATTATAATTGTACATAAATATATGTAAAATCTTTTCTTGATATCTTTTTGTTTTTTTTATTGGTGTTCAAATCTTTTTTTTTTTTTTTTGGTTTTTGGGCCGCACCCAGTAACGCTCAGGGGTTACTCCTGGCTATGCACTCAGAAGTTGCTCCTGGCTTGGGGGACCATATGGGACACCGGGGGATCGAACCGCGGTCCGTCCAAGGCTAGTGCAGGCAAGGCAGGCACCTTACCTTTGGCGCCACCGCCCGGCCCCTGGTGTTCAAATCTTATTCTTGCATCTGTAGTCAATAATCACTTCTGAATGTTCCAGAACATAATATTTACAAGAATTAATGTTGATAAGGATTATATAGGTATAACGAAAGCATTTTTACCTCTGTTATATCCTTCAGGACTCTATATGCCTTTTATCTATTTTTATATGCATGATTTTATCTTTGTCCCTAAATATAAATTTCATATTTAAAATGTAGAAGGCAGTACTTAATTTGTACTTAAGTACTTAAGAGCATAAAATTTTATTATGATTTAATGTATAATATATACTTTACTATTAATGTGTTTAATTAAAAAACAGGTTCAGACAACTTAGGCTCCAGGGAACTAGACACTGACCGTTCAGCCTTAACTCCTGGATCCCAGACATAGATACGACAGAGTTCTCCACAACAGCTCCAGGAACCAAATCAGGGCTCCAGGGCATTTACAATGCTGCTCTGACACCAACATGTGCCAGTTCTAAATTGATAACCTGACAATGAGGAAATGGGAACAACTTGATCTAAGAGCAAGTTATCCTTCCTCATCAGCTATCGATAAGGCAAAATCAGAAAACATGTCACCCTTTGATCTGTGCAAAAGCCAAGATCGCTATATACAGACGACTGGTTGTTGCAACTGAGACTGGACAGTACGCATCCAGGGACCAACAACAACAACAACAACAGCAACAAAAAGCTCTAGCCTAGCTTTTGGTATACGATCTGTTCAACAAACAAGAGCTCCAATTCCAGAAGTCTGACTGAGACAACCGCAACTGAAGGGGTCCACAAGGAAAGACTTCATAAACTCCATTCCCTGAGCTGCAGTCACCAAGATCTCTAGAAACAGAGGTCTGATTTTACCATCCAAGACAAAGCAGAAGTCTTCCACACACCACAAAAGCAGCAAGGGGAGAGTAAATGATCATGCAAGGAGTCTAGACTTAATCCCATGACAGTATACTTCAGGGGTGGAGAAACCCTGTATCTCCTAGGTCAAGGGAATTCCCTCTACAATATCCCCAATAGTTACTGTGCCTATGCAGGGGGATAAAGAAAAGGAGAAAACAAAAAAGCACAAAACAATCATTTTTCCACATGTTTATTTATTGATTGATCGATTTTTTTTTGACGTCTTTGTTTTGGTGTGGAGACTACGGTTGATGTCTCCAATAATATTTTATTTTATTTTGCCTTGTCTTTTTCTTTTTGCACTCGAGCATGATTTGATTTCAGAACCGAGACTATTGTGTGGTGCCTATCTTTATTGCTGTAGTGCTCACCGGTTATTTATTCGATATTTTTTTCTGTATTGTTGTGGTATCTCAATTACCTTTTTCACGTCCTCTCTCAAACTGAGGTTGGAAGCCTCTAGAGTGACTCTGCCCATTTTCAGCGTATTTGACTTTTAACTTCTTTTTTTTCCCTCTTATTTTGTACCCCAATCTATTGTTTTTCTTTCCTTCAAAAAAAACCACATACCTCAATTTTTCTAGCTCTGCCTCTTAAATAGAGGGGGAAACAAAGGATGGTTCCAGGACCAAACAGATATGTGATCACTAATAGTAAGCCAGACAAAGAGGGGTCCACCGACTCTAGCAGCCCCGGGGGGTGATGGTGGGGTATATGGGTTGTAGAAAGGGAACTGGAATGGGCGGAGGACATAGTTGGTGATGTGTATTCCCCTGATTCAATGTTAATATATACCTAAAATACTACAGTGAAAGATATGTAAGCCATTATAAAAAAATTGTGTTTTTAATCAGAAACTTTCTTTGACTTACAAGTATTATTATTATATCAATTATATTATATGTTATGCTATGTCACTAAAAAAAGAGTGTAATAAAATTAGCTAATTAGTGGAAGAAAAAAATAAATATCTAAATATTCATCTATTCTTGTAAAAAAAAGAAACAAAGTAAGAGAACAGTAAGGGAAAAATGTCTAACTGCATCAGAACTGGATATTTTGCTTATAGAACTGAGCTTATCAAGGAATGGGAGCAGCTGGCCATTTGGGATTTGTGTGGAGGGATGCAATGCTAAATGTAATGTTACAATGATGTAGAGTAATACTATTATGAATTATGGTATCTTAATAAAAATGGTAAAACAAAAAAACAGGTTCAGAAATGCATTAGAAAAAACAGAAATACAAAGGTTTGTGACCAACTTCACTAAAATGCCCATTTTCTAGTCATCATTTTGTACATTTTAAAATAAATGTACAGTCAAATATCTATATAGAGATATAAAGTTCTTGCTAAATTTTGATCACAACATAATAACCATAAAATCCAATACCAGAAATTCTTATCATTCAGGAACTCAAGCCCATGAAAAAGTATTTCTTGAGTTCCTAACAGATACTTTGACAATTTGTAAGAAGTCCTTTACCTTTAGGAATTAATCCTGGCCCTAATTTGGGAAAATTAACTCATCTCTGTTAAGCTCAGATTCTTTTGTTGAGGAGGTTCTACATAGCTGGAAATCCATAATAGTAATTGTAACTTATGATTTAGACTTTACCTGTGTCAATGAACTGAGTGGGCATGACATAAGCCCTCTATGACCCACTAATGTACTTTACCCACAAAGCACATGTTTAATACAAGTTTCTTAGGTGAATGCTTGGGCATGGGAAGTTTCTAGTGTACAGACAAGACCTGTTAAGCAAGATGATATAATGATGCCAGGATGAACCAACTAATGAGTGACTGCTACACAACAGAATAACATACGATATAGAGGTCCAGTTGCAAGATTCACATTGGAATATCAGTTGGCTCATCAAGCAACCAAATTCATGTATATACATCTCCATTCCAAGGGAAATCCAACCATTTTTGTTCTCTGAGAAACATAAAAATATACTGAGCCACCATATAAAGCACTAGAAACTAGCTCTAGTGTAATTATTAGATTAATGATAATGGAATTGTTGCTCAGAAAACTGTCATATGATAATGGTTGCATGTTTGAGGACAATATTCTACATTATAAATATGTGAAACAATATTTTGCTTATTTTATTATTTTAAAAAACTATAAGTATACATGTGTCATAGACATTTATATATATCATTATTTTAGGCGATTTAAGAAAACTGAGTCGGTCTGCTCCATCTTTTCTGATTTTAATGTGTGTTTGGTATATGTAGAAATGCACACTCTTAATTGTTATTGCTTATTTTGTAGTAAAGTGAGATGAGAAATGGAAGTGGATTAGATACCTCTTAAAGGAAGAAGAGCATAAAAAACACAGAATGGATCATTACAAATCTCCTTAAATCCTCTGGCACTCTCTCCACAGCCTAATTAGGATGGTGAAGGAGTCAAGTTAATACCTGAAAACTTCTTCCATAAAAGCTTTTACCTGAAAGAATATTGGCAAACTATGTATCTAGCTTCAACAATTGATTTTTCAACAGCCTAAGTAGTTTTTAAATACACAAACTCTGTAATTCCAAAGTTTCTTTTAGATCCAAATGTAAGCTTTTTTTGGCTAAAATTCAGTTTGTAAGAGAAAATAAGTAAAATATATTTATTAAAAGAACGTTATCAAATAAATGATAAAAATACTTTAAAGTTTGACTAAATTGTTATTAGTAAAACTTTTAAAAATATTTTCATTGAGTCCTTTTCATCACAACACATAATTGTGGATAGATTACATGACATTATTAATGATATTTTAAGTATTACATTATATGCGTACATAGGCTGTGTTTGTTATAATAGGACACATGTTTTTAAATAGTCATGTGGTAAACAGATACCATTCTTTGACAAACTTAGAATCTAAGCATCCCAATAGATAATGTAATTCCAATGAACAAACAACATGAACCCTACTTCCTTTCAAATCCAAGAAAGAAGATGATATCACTCTACAGACCAGTGAACTCTGGGTCAAAATGGGCAAAAATGCTATCAAATCTATTCTATAATGTCATCATTTCTTTGTTTGAAAAGTTCTATAGCAAAAAACAGTCACTTTTCAACAACTTTCTCCCAGTGGTCATCAACCTTACTATTGTTATACATAAAATTTCCTCAGGAGTATAAAATTAAGGTGTTTTCTATGTATTTTATTACTACAAATAAAACACAAAATAATTCCTCCATAATCTAAAATTATAAAGACTAGAAGTAAAGAGACAGCAATTTTGTATTACTAATCCACATACATAATAAAAGCTAAAGATAGCTACTTTCATATTTCAGAAGCAATTATTAATTAAAAGACTTTAATTTCTTGTTTTGTTTTGAGGCCACAACCAGCACTGCTCAGGAGTTATTCCTGACTCTACACACAGGAATCACTCCTGGCAGACTCTGAAAACTATATGGGTTGTCAGCAAACAAACCAGGGAACAGCTGGATGCAAAGTAAGCACCTCATTACAATACAATCACTCTGAGTTCAACAAGACTTTAACTTGTATAAATAATCAATTTGATGTGTAATTTCTGTTTTATATGATGCTTAAACAGATTTTTTTCCAAAAACTAAATTGCCATTATTTAATTTGTAATATTTGTAGGGGGAAGTGGGTGTACCTCTCAGTAGTGATCAGGAAGACAGAGGACCTCACTAGTGATTCTCTAAGAACCAGGATAAAGTATAATGCAAGTGCCTGAAAATACAATGCCATTGGACTCTTTGGTACTTGAAATTACCTATGTCACCCCTGCAGTGCCTCAAAACCATACTCAGTAATGCTTTGAGGACCATGTAATGCTAAAAATCAAACTCATATTAAATTTATGCCAAGCATACGCCCTAGCCATGTTACTATTTCCTGCCCCTTGTGGGTTTTAAATTTTGAGTTCACTAATGAACTAATTCCTTTAGTTCTTTATTTTATTTATTTTATTTTATTTTATTTTATTTTATAAAAGCTTAATTTTAGTGACTTGGTTAATAAAAATATTATTATACCGTGTCTAGCTTCAACAATTCATTTTTAATTGTCTAAAAGTAGTACACCCAGAACTCCTCAAAATTATTTTTTTATTTTTTTAGAACTCCTCAAAATTATTAAAATATAAATTATGTTTTAGTTGTGCTCTGTGGGGTCTAATAATTTGAATATGTTAATTACGTTAGTCAAAGTATCGTATTTTACTTGCAAAACTTTAGAAATTTTATCATTTCTGATTATCAGCATCTATCTGATATCATAAAATGTAACTGACTTGTGGTTTACAGAGTAAATCTTAATTAAAAAACATAAATTATCAATTAATGTACAATTGTGCCATATTATAAACTTATTTAAAGAACAATTAAAGAACAGATACTTAGATCAGCAATAGAGCACTTTTCTTGATAATATGAGGTCTTGGGTTACGACCACAGAACTAAAATTTTATATGTTTGTTTGTTTATTTATTTATTTATAATTTTGCAATGCTAGAGATGGAAGTCAGGAACTCACTCATACATGGCTTAAACTGAAATGGAGACATCCTTGACCTTTAGTTTATTAATTCTAGAATCTTAATGGTTAAATATTTTCCTCCTTTCTTTACAGAACTTTCATTTCCCCTACAGTAAGATATTTGTAAATAACAGTCTCATCTAGCTAGATTTTTTAAAAAAATGTATCACATAATATATGCCTGTTTTGGTCCAGGCAGGACCCAAGCCAGCATTTCCGGTATAGCCATCTGTGAGAATGCTCAGTAAAACAAGGCAATGGCCATAAAAACAGACGGCTGTAATGAAAGGGAGTCAGGCACATAAATCCAAAAGGGCATGCTCATCTCCCAATATAACCCTTACCAAAATAATCATTACAATCAAACCAAGCTGCAGGCAAGCACCATTGTTTTTTTATGCAAATATATGACTTTCTTTTCCTTATCAGGCTTTTCCATCTATCTTTATTTTTATGCTAGTAGTTGGTTTCTGTGTCCTGGCAGCAGGAACATCTTTAGTTATGTTTCCATTCTTTTAGCTTTGGGTCCCCATTCTTTGCCACCCTCATGATTAACCTCCCTCCTAAATAGCCACATGGATCTAGTCATGTAAACCAGAAAATGAGAAGAAAGAATCCTAATAAAAGGAGAAAGGAGGTGGGGGAACATCAGTGATGGGAATGTTGCACTAGTGAAAGGGGGTATTTTTTTTTATGACTGAAACCCAACTACAGTCATGTTTGTCTTATAGGTGTTTAAATAAAGATACTATTAAAAAAAGAAATTGAAAATAAAAAGCTATTTGATGCCAGTAAAGTCCATGTTATTATTTCAGACTCTGCCATGTCACTAGGAAATGTACACATATACCTAATGCTATTATACAAGTAAAATTTAAGTGACCAAAATGAGTAGTTTCTTAATATGTAAATATTGACAGCATTAGAAAAATTTAAAAAATTAGCATTCATTTTTCATACCTCCTGGTGGTTTCTTTCTAAATATTTTCCTCTTCGCTAACAAAAATTAATCCCCAATTATAGCAAATTATGTGACAAATACTATCTAGAACTCTTTAGAAAACTAGAAATTTATTTAAATATGTAAGGCATAATTTAAGATTTTTTATCTTATGTCATTTAAACAACTTGATACTTTTACAAACTACATAACTCAATGTCCATTAATTTAATCCATTTTTAAATTTCCTGTTAATTATAAAAGATTAGAACACTGAGTTCTAATAATAAAGATATTATTATTAAATTACTGATAAACTGGTTTCTAAGTACCTAAATTAGTTTTTAATTTAATAAAAATTAGACTATAGAAAGTTTTATAGATAAGTTTTTTTTCAGGGCTTTGATTCTGAATGCTTTTGATATTTAGCTAATCAAATCCACTAGTAAAAACTATTCTTTATTATTGATTATTGAAGAGATACCAGGCAAATTCAACTAAAGAATATATGACACTAGTAAAAACTACTGAAGAAAATCAGTTTTAGAAATGTAATAGCAGACATAAATTGAAGCCATATAAACAGAAAGTATGAGGCCTGAGTGATAGTACATTGGTGAGAAGGTTTCACCTTGCACATATCCAATATAGGTTTGGTCCCCAGTATCCCAGATGGCCCCCTTAGTTGGCTAGGAGTAATTTCTGAGAGCACAGCAAGAAATAACCTACTCAGTTTGGTCCAAAAACAAATAAACAGGGGCAAGAGAGATAGCATGGAGGTAAGGCATTTGCCTTGCATGCAGAAGGACAGTGGTTAGAATCCCAGCATCCCATATGGTCCTCTGAATCTGCCAGGAGCGATTTCTGAGTGTAGAGCCAGGAGTAACCCCTGAACGCTGCCGGGTGTGACCCCAAAACCAAAAACAAATAAACAAACAAAAACTGAGAATTAATTGGCTTTTTAGAGTGGGCCTGGTTAAGGAACTGATCCTGGCCGATGTCTCCAACCAATAGTTGCAGGACATTTCTACCACTTCCAAGAATGCCCTCAAATGACAGACCACCTCATTGGCTGAAGCTATAATCTCATATTTTACCCACTATTGCCTTAATGACAAAAGACTAGAAAAGATACATGTATTTATTGGAGAACATTGTTGTTGTCTTGGATTTATTTAGAAGAAAAAAAGTGTATTTTTTATATGTAGTTTCTGTGTAACAGTGTTGTTTCTAAACCTTTGTATCAGGGATTTAAAGTATGACATTTAATGAGGGATAGATACTACAACCTAATTAAGAATAGTCCTCTGTTTCCCCAATGTTACCTATGGCAATATCCTTTTTTTCTCTTTTTTGCATAGACCCAGTAAAATGAGAGAAATCTTATGAAAGAGATGAGTTCTCATATATTAGATAAGAACTCCAAATTTTATATATTGCATGCTTCCCACCCAGGTTCAATTCCTCATATCCATATGGTCCCCAGGTCCTGGCAGGAGTGATTACTGAGTGCAGAGGCAGGAGTAACCCTAAGCATCTCTGGGTATAGTCCCAAAACAAACAAACAAAGTCTTTTTTAACTTCAGTATCTTTTTATTGTTATAAGTATTAGACTATTTGTCTCTTTGACCTATTATCTTTTTTTCTATTTTTCCATGACTACTTATAATTTATAGCACTTAATATGAAGTTAAATTGACAGTACCAAGACAATTGGAACTATCCTTTGGAGATAGTAAGAGAAAATTTTGGAGAAGATGAGATGATGACAACACAGGAAAGTATTAAAGTCTCTCTCTGACCTCTCAGCTACTAGATAGTTGATTAACAACTATTACTTTTCTGTATTTCTTTTCATACTAAGCTGAATTTAAGCATACATCTAGAATAGAGATGATGATTATCTAGGGATAAGTATATAGTTTATATAGAATTTATAATTATTTAGAAATGTCTTAAGTTATAGATAAAAGATTATACAAACAGCAGAAAATACTTCCATTCTTCTAAAGGTGTACTATGTTCAAAATAGTACAAAAGGATAAAAACTAAAAAATATGAGAGAAACACATTAATGAAAATTGGCATTGTAAGTCAAGTTCCTATTTTAAACCATTTTTTTCTCAGGGCATTCCATTTTTGTATGGTCTTATTTGTATTTATATATTTACAATATTTAGGTAATTTTGTCAACTATTTTCAAATATTCATTTCATATATTAAATTCATAAAGTGGTAAATATAAGATAAAACAACCCATGAGAACAAATCAATTTTCTTTTATTGTTAGCTCTGGCCTTGAGATCCTTCCCACAAAAACCAGAGGAGATGAGACAGTGTTGCAAAGAAGACAGTTTATTACATATCAGCATCCTGGGGTCACATCTCTCGAGGTGGCAACCCAGGCCCAACTAACTTTCTTAATTTTTTGCTTAGATTGGAGAATTTTAGAATGGGTTAGGTGACTGTTGCAAGAATTGGTTAAACATTACATCATTGCTTTTAGGGCGCTAGGTGATTGGGCAGAACTAATAAGGACTTTTATGGTTGCAAGCAGAGTTGTGTTGGCCTAGATGTATGGGATGCAATATAGGATGTAAACAGGATGTTGGCCTGGGAGTAGCAAGAAGGATGTAAATAGGATATTGGCCTGGGGGTCCAGGTGGTATTTTGGAAACTTGGTTTGTCATTTACAGTAAGAAGCTTATTTACAGTAGAACTACCTTCCTGTCAGTTCTTTTGTCTAAACAAAACAGCAGTTAATTTTAACTTTTAATTCTAGTAATACATTGAATATTTCTTTCTAACATATACTTTCTATACACATATCAAATTATCATGAAAGTTACCGTTCTAAAAGTGTAGTGAAAGTGGTTGTTACAATTTCTATTTGGATAAATAATTTAATTTTTAATATAAAAAGAGTATGCAATGCATAATGTTCTCTCTATACTAGATATGAAACCTAAAATTTGGGGAACCTTCCCCCAAAAAACCTAGTAACAACTTATGTTAAATTACCACAAAATAAATAATAGAAAAGCCTAGCATGTTATATAATGAGAACAGTTACATTGAATAGGATCAGATGAAAACATAATTATTTCCCAGTGAACACACACATACACAAAAGGAATATAAATCTACATCACCTGCCAGGTCATTTTTCCTTTTAATAAAACAGGAAATTTAAAACACATAATTTATTCTACCTGTTGAAGTAATGTAAATGAACATGGGATTAGCCCCATAGCTGCATTCTTATTTAGATGTACCAAATAGAAACCAGGCAGCAGTGAGGCATATATGCTGTCAAATAGGATTGGCATTCAATCAAACTATGTAAAATATCATATGTCATAGGAAGAAAACATAATACAACAACTGTAATCTCTAAATAATGAATCACTGGCTTGAGTACTTTAGCTTTCCTTTCCTGAAATAAGAAAGAAATATACGTCTATATATAGTTTAAATATGTAGTATTATATGTATAGTTGTTTGGTTATATGTGTAGTTTCACACAATTTTTAACATTTGTGGTAAGTTAAGTGTCTCACTTTAAGAATCAATTTCTACACATAAAATCAATTTAAAAGTATTTGGTATTATTATTATAAAACAGGAAAGTTGTAAATAACCCAGCATATGCAGTAAATTTGTTTGCTCAGAAAATTTCCAGAAACATATCTATGATAGTTTTATTTTTGCTATCAGAATAAAATAGGTAAAATATATTGATTTTTTACTTTTTTTAAATTAATATAATAAAAAAGCATGAGTATAAATGGGGTATTTCCATTATCAGAACCCTCTGGGATTATAATACTGTTTTCTCCATTAATACATATATTTTGCTGTTATCTCAATTCCTTGTGTGCTCTCCACTTCTTGAGTTATATAGCAGAGACTCAGAGTTGATAATAATTCAATAGGAATTTTTTTCTCTGAAAAAATATTTAGTGAATTTACTTGTGAATTAATCAATAGAGCACCACAAAGTACTGCCATTCACAAAATATTTAGATAACTGATAAAGTCTTAAGTACAATTTTTAAAAATTGACAACATGTTCTATTGATAAACATGGCACCCTCACTCATTACTGAAGGCAAATCAGTTTATATTCTCCATGGAGGACAACTTCACTCTATCCATTGATTATTTTGGTTGAAAATACCTTAAAAACACAGTGTCTAAAAGGAAAAATGTACTGGAAAGAGATAGAATAAAAAAAATTAACTATCATATAGGCAAGCAGGGGGTATGGCGGGAGGGAAACTAGGGACACTGGTGTTGGGATATGTGAATAGTGAAGGGATAAATCAACACCCAATATCAAATGACTGAAATTCGACCATGAACAACTTTGTTAACTATATACCCTGTTGACATAATTAAAATTATTTTAAAAAATCAGATTTTGTAACATTTAGGTAATGAATAGAGTAGCAACATTTGTCATAAAGCATAGCAATATAATAACTTTAAATCAATATGGAAACTAAAAGTGATATAAATGAATATAAAGTGGATGTTAAACAAAGGATGTAAAAAAGGATGAAAGGGGCCAGAAAGATAGTATAATATTCTATCCTTTGTACCATATATGGTATCCAAGCCACATAACGAGTGGTTCCTGAGTGCACAGAACTAAGCTTTAATTATTTTTGGTGTGTCCCCTCCCAAATGAATAAAAAATTAATCTAAAGGGAAGATGGAAATTGGACTGTCTATGTGAAAAAATCTCTAATAACTAGATTCATTTCTTAGTAGTTCGATTTTGAAACAAGTAAATATAATTAACATAGTTGACTGGAAAATACTTTAACTGGTTTTTGACAAATTTATTTTATGTAGGTTTTATTTATATCTGTGGTTTAATTATATGACAGTGTGATGAGAAATATTCATTGCAAACAGTCATCTAGTATTGGAAAGTTCCCCGAAAAGCTTGAACAAATGTAGGAATTTGTTGATTTTATAAGTCAATTTTGCAGATTTATGTGTTTAGTGATTATTAGAAATCCAAAATGACATAAATTAATTGTAGCTAGAATATATCTTAATGAAAATTTCAAAGAAGATTAGTTCTGAATTGTATTGACAGATCTAATTATATCAATAGTTACATGCTTATAACATGAAAGATTTTGCAGTTTGTGTGAAATAAATTTTCATGGAACTACTAAATCAATTCCAACATGTGTTTTGAAGATTTTTACCATTTTCATAATTGTCTATTGTGTTTTAAAGCTAACCAAGCTTACAAATACCTTACTTATAAATTATGTTTGTGGTAATAATTAGTTTGCTAATTTCATATTATGCCTCTTAAGTAAAATTATTTTTCTATTTATAAATTCAGATCTAGTGCACTGGCTATTTCTAATTTTCAGAAGTCAGACTTAGTATGACAAGAGCAGGCTTTTATTCTATTTCTTTGGTGTATAGAATAAAATGTGTCAAAATAACATTATTTAGTTTGATAATATTACTAAGAAGTTTTTCCCTGTTTTTGTCAAAATTAAATTTCTTAAATGCTTCTATATATGAGTTCTTATGGCAGATTTAGTTAACCTTGTGGACAGGAGAAAACTTACGAGAACTTTTTTAAATTAAGCATTCAATAAAAAAAGGAAATATTAAATAGCTTATAGCTTACAGTTGAATTGGGTACAGGGCTGTAAAGGGGCTTTTTAACTTATCCACCAGGATGTAATGATAGCAATCAGTAGTAGTTTCCACAAATTAAAAAATAATGAAACTGTTATGGCCAATTTTAACTTTTATAAGGATGTATTTTCCTAAGAGGATTTTTAAGAAAGTAAAGCACTTAACTATTTTCTAGTATATATGTATATGTATTCATTATATTTTCATAGGTTTACTCTTTTTAAGTTTTCCTTTATGTGAATAGCTCTATAGTAAATAATCAATTAATAGTCATCACATAAAAATCTTTGAAAACATGGCGATTTAAGATTTGAATTGTTCTATTTTAATAGAATAACCAAACATACTTCTAGATTTTGGTATGTGTGTATTTTACTCCAGAAATAAATTTTAAGTACAATTAAGCTAACATTCACTTTGGGTCCTATTATATGTTCCATTTTTAAAACATTTGAAAATATTATTATTATAACATGAGTCAAGTTATTAAACCAGATCTTTAATATTATTTAAATATGTTGTGCTCTAAGAGGACACAGGAAACAGAACACATGTTAAAATGCACACAGTTAACTGACTTAGCTGGTTCAGCTCTATCTAAAAGGAAAAGTTCTACATTAGTTGAATAGTCCAATTTCTCCTGTTGCTATTTTAGTTTTTATTCAATAATTACAACTCAATCACTATCCAGAGATTAAGTACCTTAAAATAAAGAAAGATTTAAAGAGTTAAAAATATTAATGTAATAATGAGGGAACTGGAAAGCCTGTTTTAGAGTACAGGTGGGGGTGGGGTGGGATGGAGGGAGATTTGGGACATTGGTGGTGGGAATGTTGCACTGGTGAAGGGGGTGTTCTTTACATGACTAAAACCTAATCACAATCATATATGTAATCAAGATGTTTAAATAAAAAATAAAAAGAAAAGAAATATTAATGTACTGAAAAACATTTAAAATATTACTATCTGTGAAAGGGATAGTATAACAGTATTTTTTAAATAGTAAAACTAATCTGAGAAAGTATGTTATATTATATGTTATTGTTCTATTCAACTGATCATTTTTAAATGATTTGTAAAGTATGTATTTTGTCTATGTTTCCTAGGACTAAATCTTTTTCTTTGACCCAAAATACAAAGCTTCCTGAAAAGTTGTTTAATAGATGTAAGACAGTCATGCTTTCCTCTTCAAGGCTAACTAGAAACCAATTATAAATCTCAAGAACTTTCAAATTACTTCATTTGAAAGATGCATGTCTGGCCTTGCTGGAGGAAGACAAGTACTGGTCCCTTAACATCAGTAACAACAGGAAGAAAAATCTGGGGGTTTTTTGTTTGATTTTTTTCACTGTAGTTTTTTTTTTGTTTGTTTGTTTTTTGTTTGTTTTTTTTTGCTTTGTTTTCTCGTTTGTCTTGTTTTGTTGTTGTTGTTATTGTTTGTTCTGGTTTTGGGGGGTGCTTTTTTGTCTTTTGGTTATGTGTTTCTTCCTTTTCCTTTTTCTTCTCTTAAATTAATATCTATAACCTCTAGATGGACTTCTCCCGGGTTTTTTGTTTGTTTTTTGCCTTTTATTTTTCCTTCATACAGAACCACATAATTTCAATCCTCTTGTTCTGCCTCATAAATTGAAGGGGGGAAAAGGGATGGTACCAAAACCAAACAGCCATATTAACATTGAGTAGAAATAAAATAAATGATCAGACTTAATCACCAAATTCAAAGCCAATGACAACAGAATCGATACCCAATCTACAACAAGCTAAACACAGAGGGAACCACTTATACTAGCAGTCCGGGGGGCAAACGAGGGGGATATGGGATGCATTCTGGGAACAGGGGTGGAGGGTGGACAACGCTGGTGGTGGGAATGCCCCTGATTCAATGTCACTATGTACCTAAAATATTATTGTGAAAGATTTGTAATTCATTTTGGTCACAATAAAAATTATTTATAATTAAAAAACATCTGGGCTCTAGGCTAGTGACTTATACCCTGGCTAATTCCCTTTTCCCTTTAGGAGGCGCTCTGACCACCTTTAGAGATAAAGAGCAGAATTGATTTGGAGGCAAATAGGGTATCAAAAAATATCCATGGAGATGGAAGAGCTACAAAGCCCTCTTGACTTTATGGACTGCTTTCACAACAGGATAATGAAATGTAAGCCCAGGTCTTTTACAAAAATCAAAACTTCTTAGTACAGAGGCACAATTCTGACAACAGAGACTGAGCAGAACCATTGGAACCATAATTTCCTAGACCTTAGCTTAGGGAACGAGCAAAAATATGGAGCACATGATACAGAAAACTGAAAAAACCAACAATGGTGGAACAGTATCTCTAGAACCTTAAAGACTCTATCCTAGGCCCTGTCCTAGGACCTGCGCAAATACCAAGATTGCTTGCTATAGTGGCCTTATTTTCTCATCCACAACAGAGAAGAAAGGTTCCTGACACCACAAAAACAAACAAACAAACAAACAAACAAAAAACCAAAAACCTGGGATATGGCAATGAGAAGGTATGGAGCCAGTGGTTGTTCCCATGACAATATGCTTCAAGAGTGGAGAAACCCTGAATCTCTTAGGCATGGGAATTTCCTTCCTTCCCCAATACTTGCTGTGCCTAATCAAAAAAAAAAAAAAAAAAAAAAAAAGGTGGGGTAACACAAACCCTGCCACTGCAGCACTTTTTCTGGTGTTGTTTTGTTTTATTTTTTGTTGGTTTTTTGATACTTTTTTTCCCCACTTTTTTCTTTCTTTTCCACTTTTGTGGATATTATTCGGTGATTTTTTTTTTTTTAGTAGTTGATACCAAATTTTTTCTCCTCTTTTCCTTAACCTTTTTACCTCCAACAGAATAGCATAATTTGAATCATTCAGCCTCATAAATTGAGGGGGGAAAAGAATGATACCAGGACCAGTCATATGAACATGTAGTGTAAATAAAAAAATGACCAGACTGGAACACCGAACAGAATAGATAACCAACCTATAACAAGCTGTAAGGCGGATACCATTTGCAGTAGGATTCTGGGGGGTGAAGGAGAGAGATGTGGGAGACATGCTGGGAACAAGAGTGGAGGGAGGATAATATTGGTGGTGGGAATGCCCTTCATTCATTGTCACTATGTATCGTAAATAATTCTGTGTAAATAAACTTCAGTCACAATAAAAAAAATTTAAAGGTAAAAATAGTAAAAAAAACAATTTATGCTTACATAATAAATATTTTCTATATTTTATTAAATTTTTACATGTTTAAAATACATAATATGAAAATAAACTCCATTGTAATTTTCTTGCTATATTTGCTCAAATTTGATAATTTTAAAGAGATTGTGCAGGAATGAGATTGTAAAACCTATTTAGGAATTATATAAAATGTAATAAAAATAGTCAATGGCCTAGTGAAAAAAAATAATTACACTGTCTCCCTTCCACATCAAGGGGAATCTAAACAAAGAATTCTAAGATTAAATCTACAGTGCCACCTACAGGAAAATTAAAAAGGCAAAATCATGTTTAGTGTGCGAACAGAAAAATTCATTAAGCAACTATTATAAAAACAAGATGGTATTCTTAAAAGATGATGACAAGTCTCCAGATGGCAAACACAAAGCACAGAAATGGAGAATATAATAGGCATATAGAGTCATCACAATAATATAAAAAGCCAGAGAATTTCATTTTAGTGCAGAGAAACTGGTTCAAAATAGACTGCTCCTGTATCTATATGAGTACATGGATACCTCTACCAAATAAATCAAAGTTTTTTTAAATTTTTTTCATAGATTATACCTGTAAAGAACACATTAATGAAGTATAATCTATCATTTAATCCTAAAAAGTCTTTTAATCTCACAGTAAAAATAATTTTAGAAATGGAAAATAAAATAACAGTATAGATTTCATGAAAAAATAGAAAAAAACTGGCTTTAGAAAAAAAAGAAGACAGGATATAAAATGTCATAATTGAAGCTGGCGCTATATTATAGTGAGAATGACATTTGTCTGGCTAATGGTGAACAATGGTTAGATCCCAGGTACCCTATATGGTCATTTGAACACCTGAACACTCAGGATCGATATCTGAGCACAGAGCCAAAAATAAGCCATAAAGCACCATTGAGTGTGGCCCCAAAACAAAAACAAAAAGGATATAAAAATATCATAATCTTAGAACTACAGAGATATTACAGCAAGTAAGTCAGTTGCTTGGCATGCAGCAGATATGGGTTCTATCTAGATACCCCTAAAAAGACGCTGAGCCCTGACAAAACACACCCAAGATTAAGCCCTGAGAGCTACCAGTGGGGCCACAAAAACAAAAACCCAAATAACAAGCAAACAAAAGAAAAAAGAAAAGAGCTATCAGAAGACAAAAGACATTCAAAGATGAGGGACAAACCATATTGAACACATACAAACACACACACACACACACACACTGGACACACACACACACACACACACAAACACACACACTGGCCCTGAGTGTTAGCACAGCAGGTAAACAGTTTGCCTTGTATGCATCCAATTTTGGTTTGATCTAGTGTGATGATTTCTTAAGTAATTTATTTTTTATAAAATACAAATCTGAAAAAAATTTTAATACCATTAAATTAATGATAAACCAATCATCGCAGGACATTCAGAAAAACATTTCACAAAATTTAAGTCCTTTCCATGATTAATAATTAGAATTAAAAAGATAAACAGGGAACAACTCAACTTAATAGTGGACTTATAATAAATCTTTAGAAAATGATCTGAAGTTAAAGCATTTCCTCTAAGATTAGGAATAGATGGATGATAACGCCACTCTTATTCAATATCACCTAGACATAACAATTGGGCAAAAAAATAAATAAACTTCTAAGGCATTAAACTTGGAAAACACACATTAACTTGCCTGGTTACTGATAAAAAATTTTGTGTATATTTTTAAAGTTCTCATGCACAATAAATTATACCTAAAATCACTTAAAGATTCAAAAGTAACATAAAAATATCACTAACAGAAGACATTGAAAAGAAAAATTTAAAAAATCCTATTAATAATAGCATACTTTTAGAAATAAGATTATACAAAGGTGTGAAAAATGCTATTCTGGAAGTGTTAAGATATTAATGAAATATATCAAAGAAAGTGAAATTACATGAAAATACCTAGAGAGATTAGAGAGATAATACCAGATATCAGGCACTTGCCTTGAATGCATTTGACCGAAGTTCTATTCTCCAGCATGTAAACAATCTTCCTGAGCTTGCCAAGAGTAATACCTAAGTACAGTCAAGTCAGTACTAACCATAATTGTGTCTAGTAAACATTAAAAAAGTCATATAAGCATGCACTACACATTATATACCTATTAATTCAGAAATTTTGTTAATGTTTATATGAATTGATATAACCTGCAAATTAAATTAACTACTAGAATGTAAAAGGTATCATAGATATAGACACAGATATAGATAAAAAAGATAGATACAGATAAAATTTTGAGTAATTAGCTCAAAATTTTCTCTGTATTTTCTAGAAAACTTTTTTCATGAAACCTAGATAAACAAAGTTAATTATACTAATTATGTTCTTTTGCATATGTTCTTATCTATACCTATATATGCATATATTTTATTTCTCAATATTGAGTAATTATGTTTTAACTTCTTATGAAATCTGGTTTAGCAAAACTTGAATTATATATCTATTTATTCATTTTTGTTTTTTTGGCCACACCCAGTAGAGCTCAGAAGTAACTCCTGGCTCTGCACTCAGAAATTACTCCTTGCTTGGGAGACCATATGGGATGCTGTGGGATTGAACCTAGGTCAGCCAAGTGCATAGCAAACACCCTTCCACTATGCTACCACTCCATCTCCAATCTGAATTATTTTAAAATTTTGATAGTATAGGGTTAATTTCCTATGAATTTTAGATTCAGAGAGCAACAACTTATTAATACATTTGCTTTTATGTAAATTTTTGTTTAAATACATTTAAATATATAGTATCAGTTTAATGTGATTTTGAATTATATTAAACAGTTCAGTAACTCATGACTGGACAAATCATATCTAATATTCATTTTATCATTAATTATTTCTGTTAAGTATAATACAGTCATTTTCATTTTGGAAATCTGGACAGTATGCCAGTTATGTCTTTCAAGTAAATTTTAAAACAGTGAAATCTCAACAAAGAGAACAAAGGTCAAAATGTAGTATTAAATAGACCTTAAGAGTACTAGCACTTGAGTTTCAGAACTAAATATAAGTCAGAAAATTGTTCAACCTTTAGGTCTCTGTTCATAGGGTGACAAAAAATATTTCACTGCTACTAGTAGGTTTGTAAATTGCTGGAGCTTTATCATATGGTTATATTTTATATATTATCGCCTGTTTGTAATTATCTATATTACCTTGGGTGACTCCAATAAGAAACATACCCTATTCATTGCACAAGGAAACCTTTTCTAAACTTCCAATATCAATTATCTTGCACTTCAAGATTTTACCTTCAGGATCATCAGATCTTAGGCCACAAGTTGGTCCTGAAGCAAAAACAAAGTGTGTTAGATTTCTGTTAGAAAATTCTAAGTAGGGGCCGGGAAGGTGGCACTAAAGGTAAGGTGTCTGCCTTGCAAGCGCTAGCATAGGACGGACTGCCGTTCGATCCCCCGGTGTCCCATATGGTCCCCCCAAGCCAGGGGCGATTTCTGAGCGCATAGCCAGGAGTAATCCCTGAGCGTCAAACGGGTGTGGCTCAAAAACAAAAAAAAAAAAAAAAAGAAAATTCTAAGTAATGATTCTTATAAAACTCTGTTGACTATGGTGCTGAGTTATATTATGACCTGCTATTTCAACGCAAGCAGAATTTAAAACAAGGATAATTTTTTTATATCTTACAGATATAAATTACTTTGTATTAGCTGGCAGTTGTAACCTTTGGGACTGGTACATTTGGACGTTCAGTTGGGAAGCTGTAATTGTTGTACCATATTCAATTAAAGGCTTTTTCCTTGATGTATTTATGTAATTTTTTCTACTGAGTAGTAGTATTTCTTCACATTCAAAGCAAAAGTTTCCAGAGCTATTTAAGTATCTGTGTTGACACTAACAAAATCATTAAATTTTGTTCTATAGACTAGTCAAATGTTTGCTAAGAAAAAAAGACATAGGATGTTAATAATTGTTAAAATTAAAAATCTTAATGATAAAACAAAATTTGTCTATATTTTAATCTAACAATTAGCATCTCCTTTATTTTCACCTCATTAGAAAGTCATTAGCTTTAATATTAAGCAGGATACTTCCATTATTTAGTAAAATTCTTTTATTGATTAATCATATAATTGATTTTTATCATTCTCATCATTTATCAGTTATTACAAAAAAGCATCATTTTGAAAAATAAATTTTAGGTTTATTAAAAGGGATTTTCTCTTTCATTATAATATATTAATATAGTTAAGTTACAAATGATACTGATTTATATAGTACAGATATTAATATATGTACTGATGTATATATAGTACTGAGATTAATATAGTTAAGTACAAATGGTACTTTATACTGAACTATTCTTAAATTTCTGTACTTAAATTCTTGTCAGGATTTTTGTGTATTATGAATTCAATATTTATAAAGTTCATGAATCAATAATTTAATGTTAACTCATTCTGTGGTCATAGAGTATGTTTGTGTCACTTTTTTCAGTGTTGGGGGTATTATTATTTTTTATTTGAATAGAGTATTTTGGATGATTTTTCCCTCTTTATTTGATGAGGAATAGTCTTTATTCTGTTTATTTCTGGAAATAATGAAAGGTAACATCTGAAAACTCATCTTTCTCTACCTAGTAGGTTTTCTTTATATTCTTAACACTTGGAAATATTTCTTACTTTGTCATAATTTTAGATACCTGATAAGTTATTTCTTTAAGTGTAAATAAAATTACAGTATTAAGTAATATTTTCTATTTTTGCTTTGATTCTAAACTACACTTTATTTAAAATTTTCACCTATTATACAGTAGAATGCAATTTATCTATAAGAAAACCAAAACTGGATATTTCATGAGGCAAAAATATAGATAGAAAACATTTTTCTGGAAAAAATACTATGGTGACATTTTATTTGATTCTAATGTACTATTTCATAATAAATTCACATGGTTCACTTTTCTATAAGCATCAAAATCTTGTTTTGAATACCAGTTGAAATACTGGCTTACATTTAGAGACCATATGGCATGAGAAATAAGTATGTTTGAATACTGCCATTATAATTACATGCAGTAAACTAAAATGTGCAACTTATGAAACGGAGGAGGAGGTGTGATTAAGAAAACACAGAATTATAAGCCAAATCATGATCATTTTATAGCATATTCATGGAAAATGAGTAAGTGAGATATATATATACATATATATATATAATATAAATTCTTTAGTGCTATCACTCTTACCAAATGATTCACTTGAAAATTTAAAGACTGCTATGTTTCTTCTCAATATTTTTCTCATTTTGGAACCATTTTCATTTAATTGCGCATTGGGACCAAATAATTCTGAACACATCATAGTTTAGTATCAGAAGTTATGGATATTTGTTCATTAAATTAAGATTATTAATTTTCTGTCACTTTTGTAAGTTTTAAAAATCAAAAATTTTATTTGAGCATTTAATATGAATTTGACATTAACCCACAATTTTACTGCATTATATCCTATTTTAAAAATATATGGTATTTATTTTATCAAAAGTGTTAGATATTTGAGCCCAATTATTTAAATTTCAATAAATTATAATGTTAATCAATACTTTCGAATGGTTTTTACATAATTTTTGTTTTGCTTTTTTGGGTTACACCTGGTGGCACTTAGGGTAACTCCTGGTTCTATGCTCAGAAATTACTCCTGGCAGGTTCAGAAAACATATGAAATGCTGAGGATCTAAACAGAATAGGCCATGTACAAAGCAAAAGCTCTACCTATTGTGCTATTGTGGCTCAATCTTTCAAATTTTATTTCTAAAAATTAATATATCTTAATTTCTCCAATGGAACAGAATTTTGTAATTTTGGTATAGCAAAATAGCAAACAATACATTTTCACCTGAACAAAAGTTTAATAGCATTTGACTCACTGTAGGGCATTAAACTGACTTATGTTCATTAGTTTATTAACTATTTAAGAAAGATATGAGAAAACAAGAGTTCAAATATATACATCTGTTCTCACTCTATAACCATGCCAAAATCTATTGCTGGTTTCATTTAAATTGCTATAATATAAACTTTTCCTTCTGTCATATGCTTATACCCTAACTTAGTTTCCTAATTAACTTCTATTCTCACTCTGCTTGAAATGAGGACAAGGATTTGATTATGAAGATAATTTCTAAAATATTTCCAAAATATATTCATTTTTAAAAAAACATGTTCTATTGCTCTTTTAAGACAATTCTCTTTCCATTTATTTATTCATTCAGCTCTTTATATGTAAATGAGAAATTAGCATGTGTTAAATCTATGCTCAGTTGCAGTAAATAAAAATTGAATAAGATGAGTCATCTGTCACTGTATGAAATTAAAGCATTGTTTGCAAGTTATAGTAAACTTGAATTCATAGTACAACTTGATAAATGCTACCATCATGGATATAAAGTTCTTAAAATAGATGAAATAAAGAGCTGATTACTAAAAGTTGGGGGTTATGAAGAAATAGAAAATATGAGATTTTTATGAAGAATTGGTCCAATTTTATATTTCATAGAATCTTAATAATGTTTTGCATAATTGTCTATATAATACTTAACTCATATGAGTAGAGTTTATGTTTTAATTTGTAAGTTGGACCATTGTGAATTTAATAGATAGAAAACATTTCATTTCTACTTATTCCATAATATTGTACATTAAAACAATATTAGGGAATTTCATAATATGCATTGGGTCCAAGATTATATCACAGAGTTCATAATTTATTTTCATGATGGTGGGGCCACAGAGGGAAAACCAGGTAGTGCTGAGACAGCATGTAATGTAGCTTGAATTCAGGATTCAGGCTTTCAAGGTATACAGTCTACCCATTTAAGCTATTTTTACAGACCCTTGAACAGTCTTATTTTACAAATTATTATTATTGTAAACAGATAATGTATTGGAATCAACAAAGGTAAATCAGCTTTATTCAAATAATAAAATTTTTTTCTTGTGATAAAATTATTTTTATTTTTATTAAGTATTTTAAAGCATTGTGATTTAGTTATTTATAGTTAAGTTTTAGACATACAATATTACAACATCAATCCTACCATCAGCATCAACTTCACAAATGTTCCCAGGTTCCATCCCATACGTCCCTTTTCCCAGCCTGTCATCATAGTAAGCACTATTTAAGTTTGATTGCTAAAGTTTGATTCTCATTATTTCATTGTTGTTGACTTCATGATTTGCATATTTAGTTCTCTCTTTTTTAACACCAACAATGTACCTGAATCCCTTTGACTCCTGTCCTCTGTTATTTTATATCGTTCTTCCTTTTCCTACACTAAATATCTTTCCTTTCCCTCACTATACTCTGGGGTCGAGTGCTCTATACAACCCCCACTAAAACCATTTCATTACTTTATGTAGTTATTTTAAATACCACAAATACATGATATAAACCTGTATTTATCCTCCTTCTTCTGGATTACTTCATTTAACATGAAATGATGCAGTTCATTACATGTTGCAGCAAATGGCATTATTTTATCATTCCTTTCGGTATTTCATTGTGTGTATGTATATGTATATATACATATATGTGTGTGTATGTATAGCACCTTCATGATCCATTCATCCTTGTTAGAAATTTAAGTTGAGCATGAGTATGGATTTCTTTTCCATTTCCTGCAGACTTCCTCAATTTTTTTGTTAAGTGTTTGAAGTTTTCTTGGTATAGGTCTCTCACCTCTTTTATTAGCTTGATCCCAAAAGAATTGATGGTTTTTGACACTATTTAAGTGGGATAGGCTTTTTGATCGCTTTTTCTCAAATTCATTCTTTGTATGAATTATTTGTATAAAGTAATGTTATTGTTTTTTGTGTATTGACTTCATAGCTAGTCACATTCCTTTATTGTTTCTAGGAGTTTTGGAGGACTCTTAAAGGTCTTCAATATTTATCATGTCATCTGCAAATAGAGATAGCTTGACTTTTTCAAATTTAGATCTATTTGATTGCCTTCTCTTGCCTGATTGCTGCTGCAAGGTCTTCTACTACCATTTTTAATAGGAGTGGTCACATCGGTCATCCTAGACTTGTGTCCAAGCTCAGTGAAAATGCTTTCAGTTTTTCATCATTAAGAATAGTATTGTCTATGAGCTTTTTATTTATATCCGCTACTATCTTGAGGAAGGTTCCTTCCACCGTATTTTGTTAAAAATTTTAATCATGAATGGGTATTGAATCTAGTCAAATGCTTTCTTTACATCAATTTAAATGAACATAGAATTTTTATATTTTCTTTTACTGAAATGGTGTATGATGCTAATTAATTTGCATCCATCACACTATCCTTGAATCTGCAGGGTAAAACTCATTTGATTATGATGTATAATTTTTATATGTGATTTTAGATTCAGTTTGCTAAGATTTTGTTGAGAATTTTTGCATCAAAGTTTATCAGTGAGATGAGTAGGTAATTTTCTCTCTTGGTAGTATCTGTCAGCTTTAGGTATCAGTATATTGTTAGCTTCATAGAAGGTGTTGGGCAGGGTTCGCATGTCTACAATATTTTGGAAGAGTTTTAAGGATCAATAGTAGTTAGTTTTCTTTAATGTTTGATGAAGTTTGTAAACCCATTTCGTTCTAAATTTTTATTATTGAGGAGATTCTTAATTCCCATTTTAATTTTCTTTTCTTTTTTGTTTTTGGTTTTTGGTTTTTGGGTCACATCTGGCAGTACTCAGGACAAACTCATGGCTCTGTGCTCAGAAATTGCTCCTGGAAGGCACGAGGGACCATATGGGATTACGGGATTCAAACCACCATCCTTGAATGCCTTACTGCTGTGCTATCTCTCTGGCCCCCTATTCTAATATTTTTGCATGTTTAGGTTATCTATTTCCTCCTCATTCAGTTTTGGGAGACTATATGTTTCCAGAAACATGTCCATTTATTTTAGGTTCTCTAGATTAATAGACTAAAGTTATTTATAATAAATTCTCATGATGTTTTGGATTTCTGGGAGTTCTGTTGTTACTTTTCCCCTTTCATTTTGTATCCAATTTATTTGATAACTTTTTCTTAATTTCCCTGTGAGACTTGCCAACAGTTAATGTATCTTATTCTTTGGAAAAACAGATCCTGATTTCACCAATTCTTTGTATTGTTGTCTTTGTTTTTAGATCATTGGTTTCTGCTTTTATTATTAGTAGTTTTAGTATTAGTATTATTAGTATTAGTATTATTGTGTTTGGGTTCCTTTATTGTCGTTTTTTCGTTATGTAAGGTGTGCTTTTAAGTTGTTTATTTTTTTCCTTATGTTGCCCCTAAATACTGCTTTTAATGTGTCGAAAAGATTTTGGTAATTTGTTTATGATATCAGACTCATGGAATCCTTTTTATTCTTTCTTGTTCTGAACCAGCTGTGTGTTTTTGTTTTCGCTTGGTTTTTGGGTCACACCTGGCAGAGCTCAGGGGTTACTCCTGGCTCTATGCTTAGAAATCGCTCCTGGCAGGCTCAGGGACCATATGGGATGTCGGAATTCGAACCATAGTCCTTCTGCATGCAAGGCAAATACATTACCTCCATGCTATCTCTACGCCTCCTTGTTTTTAAGCAGCCTGTTGTTCAGTCTCCAGGTATTAGAGTTTCTCCACATCTTATCATAATCAATTTCTATTTCTGTGGCATTGTGTTGTGATTGTATGCATAGAATGATTCTTATGTTGGTAATTTTTTGTAAGTTAGACTTATGTCCTAAAATGTGATCTATGCTAGAGAATGATTCATATGCTCTACAGAAGAATGTATATTCAGCTTTTTGAGGAATTAAGGCCCCGTAAATATCCATTAGTGCCAGTTCTTCTCGCTGCTCATTTAAAGCTCTTATGTCCTTACTGATTATCTGCCTAGTGGATCTACTCAGTGGTGAGTGGCATGCTGAAATCTCCCACTACTATCATGTTTCCATGTAAGTGTTTCTCTAGGTTTGTGAGGAAAGACCTTACAAATTTTGCTGACCCAACATGTGGTGAATATATGTTGATTAGAATTAACACGTCTTGGGGCCGGGCGGTGGCGCTGGAGGTAAGGTGCCTGCCTTGCCTGCGCTAGCCTAGGACGGACCGCGGTTCGATCCCCCGGCGTCCCATATGGTCCCCCAAGAAGCCAGGAGCAACTTCTGAGCGCATAGCCAGGAGTAACCCCTGAGCGTCACAGGGTGTGGCCCAAAAACCAAAAAAAAAAAAAAAAAAAAAGAATTAACACGTCTTGGTGTATCATTTCCTTAATCAATAAATAGTGTCCATACTTGTCTCTAATGACTTTCTGGAGGTCGAATACAATTTGGTCTGATACAATATGGTTGTCCCAGCTTTTTCTATTTGCCAGTAAAATAATTTTTCATAGTAGAATTCAAGTTTCAAGATTCATGGATTTATTCATGAGAGCCCATCAGTTCCTATTATTTCTAATTAAAAATGAGAGACTTGACGTAATTTCCAATAATAAAGAAATCCTAATTTCTATAGATGTTCTCTAACACCAGTCCCTAGATTTTATAATCCTGTGTGGTGATTTTTTTATATTCTAATTAATGTAAAGGAAAATATTTAATTGATTCATTAATTTAATTAATTTAAATGATTCATGTTTTAATATAGGTAAAAGAAAGTTTTAAGATCTAATTTTCATGTGGTAAAAATCATAAATTACATAATGAATAATAGATATTCTCAGCCTAGACACCAGAGCTATATAGCAGGACAGGTGCTGGTCAAAGTAATTATGCCATAAGTAATTCCTGAGTACAGAGCCAGGAGTAACCTCTGAGGATTGCCAAGTGTGATCAAAACAAAGAAACAAAAAGAAATTCTTAACCCACTATATTGCCTCTTAACAGATTATTATTATTATAATATATTTGATTAGAACATATGTGTATATTTGTAGATGCAACTAATAGAAATAACTTTAACTTGCTATTTTCTTTAAATTTAGGAACTATTTATGCCCAAACTACTGCTCTCTAGATCTCTGTTAAGCTTTTTGTTAAATTTAAATAAGTGTACTAGATTCACAAATATCTGTTTTTAGGCATTTTGTAAACAATCTACTTCTAAATGAGTATCTCCTTCAACCACTAGCTTGACATTTTGCTAAGTAAGCAATTTTGAGTCTAAACGTCATAAAAATATTTTTTATCAATCTGCTTACCACATCTCAAGTATACCTTGAAAAGCTATGTGGATAGATAATAAAACACTGGAGAAACTCCACTTGACTTATATAATTTTTTCAGTGACCTTCAACACAAATAGTTTACATTTCATATACCAACTTTTTTCACAAGATATTTTTATCAGATTAAATAAGAGTGCATATAAACATTTTAATCATTATTATAATTTAGATTTAGATATACTAACTTAAATTATATATAAATCATATTATTTAAAATAGTAATTTAAAATTATTATAATTTCACCATATTAAACAAGAGTACAATAAATGTTTAACAGTCAAAATTAAGTGACTATATTAGTAAGTGATTTGCTGAAAAATTTGAGTTTAAGATAATATGTTAAATAATTTCCAGTCATTAATTTTAAGATAGGATTTCTAGATCATTTTTCTCATTTCATTACTTTGGAAGTGCAATATTTTAAATTTCTTTCATTATTAAAACATTTTTCCAGTTCATAATTTCAAATTTAGCTTAAGTTTTGCTATGTTCCAGGATTGCTTTGACATGAATAAAGTCAAACACACCATTATTGATTCATATTTATTTTTATTCTTGAAGATCCCATTCTCTAGGTTTACCAGATTATTTTTAATATTCTGTCTAGAAGTTGCTGTTTTTTGAACTTTGATATGATATCCTGAAATTTTTAGTTTTCCAAAAATTAGGTTATGTATTTCAAGCTATCTGGAAATTTTAGTTATCTTAAATGAGATCTAACCTCACTCAGTTCTGAGTGACATTCATCCAATAGAGAGTGTTGTAAAAGGAGCTCTTGTTGGATATCATTATGTCCCTTAATTTCTAGGAATTATTATGTGCTGACTCCAACAAATGGTGAAAGTGAGAGCTACTCCATGCTGTCTTTGGTTCATCACTGCCACCTCTCTTTTTTCTTTCTCTTCCACATGACAGAATCTAGTTAAGTCTTTGCCTAAGCAGATATCCAACTGAGGAACAATGCAAAAACACCATTTCAGAAAGCATCCTCATCTCTTTTGTTAATTTTCTAAGGATTACCATCTCATTTGGGGGAGAAGAAGCAGATGGAAATAAGTATTTATAAGCATTGAGACTATAGAGATGAAGTCTCTCTTCCTCTTGCAGTTAATTATTCCTCAATAACAACTCATCAAATATAACTTAGGAAGGTACAAATATCAGGGTCTGGAGGGGAAAAAGTACAGTTACACATTTTACTGTCAAAAAATCAATAGCATGTCATTTAATGAATGGAATATATTGATTAAACCATTTAGCCAAGGTGAAATTAGTTATATCACTTTGTTTCTTATTATGGTGAATTATGAAATCATAGAGTAACATAGTTTTGTTGCATCAGTGACATGAATTTAATCATCAAAATTCTTAAAAATATAAAAGCAATAAATGTGGGGACATGAGAATAAGCTAATCTATGGTTTCAGAAGCTAGATGAAGTTTTCTTTGTATAGATGGTGGAAATAATGGGAATGGTTCTAATGGGACATTCAATTTGCTGATAGAGTTCTAATATTTGCCAAGTTATTATTTCTGTAGATGTGCTCCTTTTATCCTAGCATATCAAATAGGCCTCTGCCTATGAATTATTCAGTATGTATATATGTATACAAAGAAGTACATCAGCCAAAGTTTATTTACTGAATTTTAAACACCCAAAATGATGTAAGATACAGCCCATAATGATATATTATTGTTAAATGAAAGCATTTGGTTATAGTCTTGCTTTTATAATATTGAGGTCTCTTATAAAAGGAGTGTAGCTGCCTGTTACACTCTCCATGAACAGAATGACCTATTTCAAAGTATGTTTTAGAAGAAAAGCCAGACAAATACTTAAGAAGGCAGTTGTTAAGCTAGATGTTAAGCAAAAATGCCTTAGACTTTAATCTAACTAAATCATTTATCTTAAACTTTCCAGACTCCATAATTATAAGAAAATATTTCTAATTAAACTATTTTGTTTATAGATATTTGTTATAAGTAGTTTAAGTTAACTATGACAAGGGTAACTATACGTTTATTTTTGCTTACATCAGTTTAAGATTGCTTTAAAATGTCAGTGTTCTTGAATCCATCCATACCTGCAAACTATAAAAATACAAATATTTCAAAAGTGATCAGACTTCTAATACAGAAACAAAACACGATACAGCTAGTAAGTTATTTGTTAAATTCAATGTCATAATAATAAAATTCTATATACCAAGGAAATATCTGAAGGATAAGTAACATATTTAATTTCTTCAATAACTCTAGGGAAAACAGAGAATAAGATATTAAGTCACTTTCATGATTCCCTAAAGTAAGTGGTAGACCTTGGATTACAGATTTAGCACTATGGCTTTAGTTATTTTGTTTTAAGATGGCAGAAAACTAAATATATTTGTGCTGCTACTAAAGAGCAAGTATCAAAAGTGGAGATGCTAAAATATAAGAAATATAAAATATAGAAAAAGGTAATACAGTGTAGCGTTAGTAGATCTATACAAGTAAAATTCTCTCCCCTTTATTATTTAGAAGATGCCATTTTTTTAAATTTCTGGAATTTCTTTGTCTTAGTGACTAAGACACTGTGTTTTGGAAGAAAAATAAAGGAGACTGTGGTTAAGTACCTTACCATAAACCATAAACTATTATGAGAAAGACATAGATAAAGTACTCCATAACAAAGGCCAGAGCAATAGCACAACAGGTAGGATGTCTACATTGCAAGTGGCTGACCGGGTTCAATCCCTGGCATCCCATATGTTCCCCACAACTTTCAAAAATCCTCCTTTTACATAAAAAAGAGAAAGAAAAAAATGTTCTTAATATTGGTGCGATTTTTTAAGTATGAGGCTTTCTATAAATGGAATTTCCAAATAAAGACAAATAAATACAAGACTTTTTTAAATGAAAAAGGAACAGTAACAAATAAAATATATTACAACAGAATATGAACTAGGGTTGTATCTATATAACAGTAATTTATAAAACCTTGCTAATGACAGCAAATTTTATCAAATATTTTAATAATAAATATATATTTAACCTTATGATCAGACTAATTTTAAAGTTTCACTCGACTTCCAACTTTTAAATAATTGTTATCCTAAGAGAATATTTTAGTTGTATTATATCTGAAGTTGAAACAGAGTTGCATGGTAAATTTGATAAAGAAGATTTCCATGGTAAAGTGTTAATGTGCCAATAAATTCTTTAATAGATATTTTCAGCTTTCTGCTAACGTTTTACCCAAGAAGTGTAGTATAAAGAATAAATTTATTTTATTTTTCTATTCTTCTCAAAATGATATATATATACATATATATTTTAAACTTACCATTATTCCTTGACTTTTTCAGATCATTTTATAAGACCCTAGAAAAGAGCAAGACATTTACAAGAAACTATCAATGTATAATCAATGTATACTTTAAGCTCTTTATAGAATTAAGAATATATATTTGAAACTATGTTGGCAATAAGTTAGCTTTATATACTATGTTGGAAATAAATTAACATTATATATTGAACCCAAATTTTATGCATTGTGATAATGTGCATGTGCTTTGTGTTTGAAGATTGCAGTTATTTTTAAATATCAGATTGTTTTGGAGGAAAGAAAACATCTTTCGTTACTATTTTCTATCAATCTGACATCAACAGAATTCTTGAATAGATTTCCCACTTAGCACTATAATATCACCCCTAGACTAGAATGAATACATGTGAGGTATCAGGATCTTTCTTTCTTATGGCATACTAAATACTCATTAATTTATCTCATTAAACTCACTAATTTAAAAAATCTGGAAAATTAGTTTATAATTTTAATTAGTCAATTTTATTTTTCACAATACACATATGTACACACTTACATATAAGATTCCTCCCAAGATAACATTTAAGAAAAAATATTTTATACAAACTTTTAATTGATTTGCTAAAATAATTTTTATTTATACCCTGAAAATATTTTGTAAAAATAGTTTTTTTACCTAATGATAAACAAAATTAATAAATAATTATTGCCAAATGTAAAAACTAAAGTCATCTGATTTCTAATTATGTAAATATATGTTGCATTAAAATAATAATATATGAAATGTAATTTTAAAAAGCATACATATGCCAATGGTAAAAGTGAAAACACAAGAGAAAAAAATCTGTTTCTCAACCTTCATTCTTCATTTTCTCAGAGACAACTGTTAGCAGTTGATTATCTCTTCAAAGGTAATTCATGAAAATAAAATTGAATCGTATAGCTATAGCTATATAATAAATGCAAAAAGTAGTTATTTATGCACTAATTTCTCTGTATGTTTACTGTACATCTGTTGTACTTAAAATAATCAAATCCATAGTCATATCCCAACATTTACTTATAAATATCAGTTCCCAGTTCCCCTCAAAACAGCAAACAACTCTAAATTTTTTCACTTTCTACTGCATTAATCAATCAATACTATTTTTTCCAGAAGTATAGTATTTTAGATAATCTCTTTAATTAATTTATTTACATTTCTGATTTTTCTATTACAGTAAAAACGGTCTGAGTGCAGACGTTCTTACTATTCATCATTTATGCCTTAGTGCCTAAGAGCAGAACCTTGATGCTTACTAATTTTCCTCACTTGATAGTCTTAAATGCAATTAATTACCATAAAAATAATTTTACTTGACTACTTCAATTTTATGATTTTATTTATGAAAGTAGTTTTCATAATTTATCATTTGATCATTCATATTCTGTTTTTCCTAAAACAAGCAACTTATAATGAGTATACAAGCAAGTATACTGATATTTAATTCACATGTGAAATTATAACTGATAAGTTTTTAGAGATCAACGCTAAATTTGATGCATTTGCCAAGTGTTTCTCTCAAGAAATTCTTTTAATTAAATGGTGTACTACCGTATCTGAGAGTATTTTCAAAGATTCTCATTATTATTGTGTGATTAAAATGATACTTTTTTACATTATTTTATGATTGTGATTTTGCACATATTTCACATTTTCACAAAGAGTTTATTTTATTACTAAGTTAACATTTATATATAATAGGAAGTATGATGTTATGAAAGCAGATAAAATAGTCCATTTTTTATTTTGGGCCATACCCAGTGATGCTCAGACGTTACTCCTGGCTATATGCTCAGAAATCGCTCCTGGGGGAGCATATGAGACACAGGGAGATCAAACTGTGGTCTGTCCGAGGTTAGCGGGTGCAAGGCAGATGTCCTACCTCTTGTGCTACCACTCCGGCCCCTGTATAATTATTAATTAAACAATTCAGTTCAATATCTGGATTTTCTATTTTATTCTATTTATTTGATGCCAAGTTGTGCTTTGATTATTAAAGCTGTATAATAGTTTTTTATCTATTTGTTTTTACATTATGACTTTTCATTTTTTCCAAAAATTACTTACAGCTTTGAAAATTTAAAAAAACATAAATTTTGGGGCCGAAGTAGTGGTGCTAGAGGTAAAGCGTCTGCCTTGCAAGCACTAACGTATGACAGACTGTGGTTTGATCCCCCGCCGTCCCATATGGTCCCCCCTAGTCAGGAGCATTTTCTGAGCACATAGCCAGGAGACACCCCTGAGCGTCAATGGATGTGGCCCCCCCAAAATAAAAAAATTTAAAAATTTAAAAGACTTGCATTTTTATTTGGTTTTTAATTTGTACATATTTATTTACATTAATTTATATATAATTTATTTAAATCTTATTTAATATAGATTAAAATACATTGTCAGTAAAAGAAACTACATAAAATTACATTTGCCTTTTATAATATAGACTTTTCTTCTTTGAAAATAATTAACTTAAAAAATAAAAAATAAAATAATTAACTTAATTTTATATTATCTTCTTTTGCTATATATATTACTCAATCACATTTTATTGCTTCTCATCTGTACATAATTTATTGTATTTTTAAATGCATTTATTTATTTTTGTTTCTCTTGAAAATGCCATAGAATCTTCTATGGGGATTACATTAAATCTATAATATAAACAATCTAATAATAATAACAACAATAATTTCCATTCTCGAGCAGGGAGTATTTTACTCATGTTTTCTGAATTATTGTTTTATAATACACACTTATAGTAATGCAATAGATTTTTGTGTATTATGTTCTAAAGCCTACTAAATTTGATGTTTCACAGATAATTTAATGGAATCTTCAGATTTCTCCATCATCTATCTGTCTTTCTATCTATAAAACCAGCCCTATGTGTTCAAGTTATAATTTTAGGGTGATTAATTGTATAAATATTTCTTTTTATTAAAGAACTTTCTTTCGGGAGTTACACCCTGCTGCTCTCAGGATTTACTCCTGGATCTGCACTCATAAATTATTCCTGGCTGACTTGGGGCACCTACTGGGATACCGAGAATCCTGGGTCAGCCACACGCAAGACAAACGCCCTACAGCTGTGCTATCATGAATTCATAGATATTGATAACAACCAATATATAGGGCTCTATATATTAGATGGGGCACCTGGAGTGCAGATCCAGAAAGAATGATACAGAGACAGAGTACTGAGTAGCCCAAACCACTGACTATTAGCGAAAAACAATTAGCTATATTTATATTCTACCCTATTTTCTGGGTTTTTGAGATCAGGTTTACATGACTATTAACAAGGATTGTTAATCAAGAGGGCTGAAAAAAATGGAGGAAAAAAAAGCTTAAAAAAATGGGAACAATATCAAATATATTTGCCAGCTGCAAGGAGACAAAAGCCAGATACCAGTATGAGAAAACCAGATATTTGTCTACAGTTCAGTCTAATTGTAACGGCTCTATTGGGAATGATTGGGTATATATGGATATGTGTGCTGACTTGATGTTATCTTGGGTAGGCTGTTTCTAATGCCATTTCTTTAACTTTTGAATATTCTTGTGGATGAACCATAACAAAATGCTGGTCCTTCATCATGCCTGAATTCAGACACTCTACATATGATTACATGTGTATAAAATTATCATTAACTATTCTAATTATAAGTAGTTGAAAATTGTGAATTTTATGGTGACTCAGTTAATTTCATCATTTACTCTGGTTTTACTTGTACTTTCAGGGGTTTTTTTTTTGGCAGTTACATATATTTACTGAAGCTAAAATTATTGTCTATAGTAAAGTAATTGAGGTTTGTATATAAACTATAGGGAAGCATATGTTGTTTGTAACATTTTAATAATTATACTATATTCTGAAATCCAGATGAGTGTTCTTTATTTGTAAGGAAAATGAGAACTGTCCAAACATTTATCATTAAAACTATTATTATTCGCATTGTCTTTACTTCATCTTATCCTTGTGAGTGATTTTTGAGCTCCTGAACTTAAATAGACACTTATTAATTCCTTTCACAAAAGCTAAAACTTCTCTCAGATCACACATTAAACTTTACAATATAGCATTAATGTTTTGGAGAGTTGTCACTAGTTCCAAAAATACTTCATTGTTTTACATTTACAAACTATTCAGTAGTAATTTGTTCTAAGATTCAGTTTAGTTTTTGTTTTTTTTTGTTTTGTTTTGTTTTTTGGTGTTTGGGCCACACCCAATGATGCTTAAGAATTACTCCTCGCTATGTGCTCAGAAATCTCTCCTGGCTTGGGGGACCATATGGGACACTGGGGATGAAAAGAAGGGTTGTTTTGGGTCAGTCACTTGCAAGGCAAATGCCCTACTGCTGTGCTATCACTCTGGCTCCTAAGATTCAGTTGTTTTTTTTTACTTTTGCATAGTAGTGATGCAAGACAAAGTTCTTATGATCTTTTATGTGTAGAATTGTCAAGCATTATTTATTAAAGTGATAATAATTTATCAATTAATCTGTTTTCTTCAATATCTATATCTTCAATTTGATAGTTCCATGTATGTATGATCATTTCTTGAACCTATCCCCCAAAATTGAAATAAATCTTTTCTGAAATAAAAACATAAAGGGGTGTCCTTCAGTAATTATAAACGAACATTGATACTTATAAGCAACACTTGTAACTTTTCATATTTCTTTAGTTTTTTTGATTATTTGTTTTGATGTATTCTTTGATAAAAATGTGTTAAATTTGCTAAGCTCTGTGAAATGTTCAAATTTAATTGAATTTATAAATCAATATCTTCAAAATAATTATCAATATAAATGCTTATAATGCATCATTAATGACATTTTGTAGAACTTTCTTAGTTATCTTTTATTAAATTTAGCAAATTATCTCTATTCTAGCTTGTTAATTGATTATAAGATTCATTTTTCTATGAATTCAAATATTTTTTTCTTTTAAGTTCACTGACATTTGTTTCAGTTCTGGATATTTATTAGAATCCTGTTCCAATTAGTAAATACCATTCTTTCAGTTATCATTATAAATAATAAGCATACACTTCTAAAATTTTTTCAATTATTTTGTATTTTTAACAACCTTTATAGAGTAAATTTATGTTTTTGTGATTTGTTTTTGTCTTATAACATTTATTCATTGTAGGATTATAGTGGCAAATCCAACTTAAAAAACTTTATAGCATTGCAGTGAAACAAGTTAGTATGTCTTACTGTCAATAGGAAGCAATAGACTTAATCAAAGAGTTTGCCTTATCACATAGTTAAGTGTGTGGAGACAAGAAGCCTTCACTGGTATAAAAGCCATGATGACATCAAGGAAACTTGTTCTATATAACTTCATGCTCTTTCATCCATAATGTGTAGTTTTGTCCTTAAGTTGTCAATACAACAGATGTACCTGTAGATATCATGTTATTTTTTCTACCAGAAATAATAGGAATGATTCAATATTTTCTCCTAATAAGATTATCTTTGGGTCAAGAAATCATCAACCTGACCTAACACATCTCAATGACTTGAAAGATGTCATATAAAGCATTAAGCTATATTTATAAATTTCACTAATTACTCATTTTATTTTTTATTTGGGGGGGTTATGGGCCACACCCAGCTGTGCTCAGGGGTTACTCCTGGCTATCTGCTCAGAAATAGTTCCTGGCAGGCACGGGGACCATATGGGATGCTGGGATTCGAACCAACCACCTTAGGTCCTGGATCGGCTGCTTGCAAGGCAAACACCGCTGTGCTATCTCTCCGGCCCCTAATTACTCATTTTAAAATACCACTTGTAATGTCACTCGTAGTAAAAGTTTAAGAAAATTTGAAAAGATGTATTACAGGTCTATTTCCAAAAAACAAAACCAGAAAAGAAATCTGTCCAATGACAAAATAATGTATAAAGAAGCTGTGGTATATAAACATAATCATATTTATGAGCAGTAAGAAATGATACATTTTTTTCTTATTATTGCATGGTTAAAATGATAAGGTGTTGTAGAAAGCAGATATATCAGAAGGAGAAAGACAAATACCCAATAATCTTATTTAATGCTATCTAAATCAAAAAAAAAAAAAGTAAAAACGCAAATAGAAGGAGACAGAGGGATATTACAGCAGGTAAAATACTTGCCTTACATGTAGCTGACCTGGATTTGTTTTTTGGCACCTCTTAGGGTCTCCTTAACCCTGCTAGTAGTGATGCCTGAGATAAGAAATAAGAGGCTGAGACCAGAGCGATAGTTCAGAGGTAGGACATTTGCCTTGCACGTGGCAGATCCAGAATGGACCTGGTTCGATCCCTGGCTTTCCACATGGTTCCTCTGAACCCATAGCCAGAAGAAACCCCTGAGCATCACTGGGTGTGGCCCAAATCCAAAAAGAAAAGAAAAGAAAAAAAAAGGAATGAGCCAGAAATAAGACCTGAGAACTACATGGCATGGCCTAAAACAATTATTTTGAAAAATTATGAAATAAAGTGTACATTTAATAAAAAAAATACAACTGTTTTAGTGGCTAAAACAGATTACCTTGGATACCTTAAATAGGTTGAGGTTACTTAAGAAGTGTAAAATAAAATGATCTAATAGACTTGTGGAAGGTTATAGGCACTTTGATCATGGGCATGCTACAGGTACACTGTACTCTCAAAACATCTAAACATTTATATGATTGTAATCTAATGTTACCTCAGTAAATTAAAACTTTAAAACCAATAACTATACAGAGAAGTTCTAATATTTCAAAAATCTATATTTCATTGTAAAAAATTGTCCCTAATCCCATCCCCTTGTAAGTCTGTTTACTATATCTATTTTGTCAATTACACTAAATCATAAAATTCATAGACTTCCCTTGAAATCAAGTAGAATGTCTTTTAATTTTATTTTTCTATAAAAATCAATACTTTTTTTTCTTATTAGTATTTTTCACATTGTAGATAATAGATTATTTATCCATACATTAAATGAAATCAAGTTTCCACTGAACAAAAATAAATGAGTGAAGTACTTGAGACTGTGAAGTACTAGTTAATGAAGTGGTCTCAATTGTGTTCAAGATGACTATAGAAAGAGGTGTAGATTGATGAAATAATCTAGAAAATGAGAAATTGGAATTTCTAAATGTTTACAAGTGTATTAGCAGGAGTCGTGTTGAGAGAACAATAGTATACAAGATAAAAATGAGATTGAGAAATTTAGGAAATAACCAGAAAAATGAGATATTGAGCATATAATAAAATAAGAGGAGACAAAGAATTAGAAAGGGAAAACAGTTTTAAAATAGCAATCATAGCCAAGATATACAATTCTTAACATTTTAATGTCAAGTTGAAGAAAAAAACTGAGGGAACAGTGTTGTCAGAAGAAATAAATATTTTAAGCTGAAAAATAATTCTGTGAGTAATATGCTTTCCTTTCATGAAAATGGCCTGGGTTTTATCCCTAGTACTAGGATTATTCTCTAAATTGGCCAGAATTGGTCACTTAATGCAGAGAAAAGGGTAATCCCTGAGCACATTTAGGTGTGGCACCTAAAAATCAAACATGTATTGGAAAGAGAATCATCTGAAAGATCTAGGTATGTTCTGTACCAAATTTTGTTAAGAATGGACTATGTCACAATGCTTGTTGAAAGGGTTTTGGAATTTTGTCATGGTGTAACAAAAATTAAAATGTGAGTGGCATAGCAAGCTAAAAATATTAGACAAAGAAGATGATTATAGTTATTATTTTTATTCAATGACAAAAGATCAAATGATATTACTTCTTAGAGCAACAATCAATACAACATGAAAACATTTTTATTACATCAGTTTATTAGTTTACATATTTTAAAAACAAATATATCATTTTTATTAGCATATGTGTAAAATATAATCATTTATTTAAATATTTAAGTATTTCTTTGCAAGGCAATTAATACTGAGTTTCAATATTACTAGTATTTTCTGGGTTTTTACTAACATGAGCTATTTCTTTTTTTTTTTTTTTTTTTTTTTTTAGTTTTTGGGCCACACCCGGCGATGCCCAGGGGTTACTCCTGGCTGTCTGCTCAGAAATATCTCCTGGCAGGCACAGGGGACCATATGGGACACAGGAATTCGAACCAACCACCTTTGGTCCTGGATCGGCTGCTTGCAAGGCAAACGCCGCTGTGCTATCTCTCTGGGCCCAACATGAGCTATTTCTAATGCTAGAGTAGTGAACATAGGTCTGTATATATGATTCCCAGGTTCCTCAATTTTTTGAAGAATGAAAATACTGAGTTACTTACTATTTTCACAAGCTGTCTCAAATATATTCCAAAGTTTTCAAGTAAGTGAATCAAGTCACAAAAGTAATTTTTTAAATACATGTGCTCGAAATAACCTCGTTTATACTTCCTATTTAAAAAAATAAGCAAAGGACATTAGTTGTAACTGTTCATTCAAGTAGGGGCACTGCATTCTCTATTAAGGATTGATTTTCTTTAAGTTTATAAGACCATTTATATAGTATGTATAATTTAAATTAGAATCCTTACACAGGTAGAATGGGAAATAAGCATTAATGTTAACTTGTATATCATGAATAGTTTGTAGTATATTATTTTACCTGTCTAGTAAAATCACAACTAAATTGTTCTTGTTTGTATAAAATGTTAGTTGAATTTTTTTAAAGAATATACTATTGTTTTGGTCTTTAGTTATAGAATATCTAGTACATGTATTTGGTTCAAGAAAGTTGAATAGATACTTTTTATAACATTAATAAAAAATTTAACACAGAATTGTCAAGAATTATGAAATGCTAAATTAATTTTCTCATCTTTTTCTTATTTATATTTTTAAGCCAAACAGTTTTTATTGAAAGCAATTTAGATATATGATAGGGAGACTGTTATTGAAGAGAGAACACAGGTTTCTCCATAGGAGAAAAAGAAGGGAGTGTCTTTTGGGGAATTTATTAGAAATTTCTCCAAATAGGTAAAGATATTACAGATAACTATAAATTTAGTATAAGCAGGGAAGCAGATAAGTTGGGTCAAAATGGTTTTAGATTCATTGACAGTGGTATTTTAACAACCACTCACAACACTATTGACAACATTGAAAGGAGCCATTTTTGGTTTTTTGTTTTGTTTTGTTGTGTTGTGTGTTTGCTTTGTTTTATTTTATTTTATTTTATTTTATTTTGACTACACCTGTAAGATCAGGAATTACTTGTTGTTCTCCACTTAGAAATTACTCCTGGCAGTGCTGAGAAGACACCATATGAGATGCCAGGAATCTAATCTGGGACAGTTGTGTGCAAGACAAATGCCCTACCCACTATATTAAGTCTACAGCAATGACAATAGCCATTTTGAAACCCATATTTTGAGTGTAAATCTAGATCCTGATAACAAATAATATAGAGAAGCTTCATTCATCCTAAGTGGCCAAACTACTTTGGAAGCTGAGAAATGGGTATCAAGAAAGTTCATCCTCTCAGTCCCTTACAGCTTTCATTTACCTCCTAGAAAGTAAATTTAATCCTGACAACCAGCAGTCACCCCTCTGACATCTCAAAGCAAAGCTAGTGAGCTAGCAATCTCCACTGCCTATTGCACTCTTCTGCTATCCCTCAGAAGTGACGCCTTGTCATAGCTCTGGTGGGTACTTTAGATTTTTTGCTGCTGTTTTGTTTGTTTGTTTGTTTTTGCTTATAACCCTAATATTTATTGGAGTTGTCAAAGCCCACAGCCCCAGATTGTTACAATGGACAGCTCTATGGGATCTCATTCTTCAATTATTCTGCAATGTGATTTCAGTCTGTGCAGAGCACTCATTTGTCATTTCAGTCTCCTAAAAGAATTTTGGGTTTTGTGAATGTGGACATGGTAAGACACATCTCTGCTATAGCACCCTCTCTAGCGAAGGACTCTCCATGCAGTTTATGAACTCAGCTTTCTAAAATCTACAGCATCTACAACCCCAGAATTTCACATGACTTCTATTTACCTTGATCCAACATCATGCACATTCTTTTGGTTTTGTTTTGTTTGAGGGGGTTGTATTTGGCAATGTTTAGTGTTTTCTCTTGGACATAAGCTTAGGACTCTTTCCTGGGTGGATTTGGGTCCATAAATGGTGCTAGGAATGGAATCTGGTTTGGTAACATGAAAGGCAAACATCCTATCCACTATGTTATTTATATACACCTAAATCTTAAGTCCACTATGCATTAAACTCTGAAATTAGAGTGCAAGAAAAATTCACCCTCCCCTCACAAACAGTTCTTTTGATTTTCAAGGCTTTGTTTTCAGATTTGACAGCTAAAACAAAAACTTCTAGGAAAACTCTCTATAGAGCAAGCTATAATGGCAAAGATATTTTAAGTTAACCAATTATTCCCCTACCAGCTCTTAGAAGACATTTAGAAAGCCTCTGGATACAAAATTTGCAATTATTCTTAATACTTTTTTGTTAAGTTTTTGCCTGAACCAAAGAACAAAAGCTTGGCTGCCAACTCCTGAGATTATAACTAGGCTATAATTGAGGAGTCAATTGCAGTTAAAGGCTTTGGAGAAAAATTTGCCAATGTATTTCTATCTTTGTAGAAAATGTTTGCAGAATCCTTCCTTAGTCTAAGTAGCTATAACATCCAGGGAGGTTTGTGTCATTAAGACCTATAATAGCAATATATGTGTTTCTTTCTCTCACAGAACTACATCTAGAAACACATCACGATGACTTGTGGATTCTAATTTTCTTGTATGGTGATCAGATTTCTCCAATATCAAATGATCCAGCACCTAAGGTCATCTCAGGACAATGTGCTACAACACAAAATTTTTATTTCTAGACTTCAAAAGAAAGTTATAAAACCCTAATTCATAGGAAGGAAAAACAACATGGGGTATCAGACAATGAAGACAAAAAGAATCTGCAATATTTCTAGTGCTACAGAACTAAGAAACCAACATGAAAACACTTTGTAACATTAATCATAGTAATGCTCATTAAAATTAGAAAAACAATGTTATATAAAATAACATCAATGAGGAGATAAGAAGATGTTTCCAAAATTATTATGGCATTAATGAAAAAAGATAGGACACAATAGCAGAATGTACTAACTGAAAACCAAATAAATGAGTAGGAAAATGGAGTAGAGGAAAGCATTCAAAAAGATGAACAAAGAAAGGAGATAAAAAGGACTCAAAAAATAAATATAATTGTAGGCCATCAAGAGGAAAAATAGAGAAATGGAGAAAATAGAGAAAAAAGAAAAGAAAGAGGAAGGGAGCAGGAATATTTTATTTTTTTGGTTTTGGAGGTTATTTTGTTTGCATTTTTAGTTTTTGGATCATTCCTACTTATGCTTAGGGGTTAATTTTGACTCTACACTTAGGAATTACTCCTGATTGTACTCAGGGGCTATATCAGACGCCAAGAATTGAACCTAGGTTGGTTGAATGCAAAGCATGTGCCCTAACTGCTATACTATTGCTCTAGCACCAGAAGCTTTTTTTTTTTTAAGCAGAAGACAAAGTATCTCAATAGTAAGGGAACAAGTAGTTAGTTATGACATGCAAGGATACAAGTTATATTTCCTGTAGCACCTTCCATCATAAATTGCACCAGGATTAGCCTATAGGTTTCCTGAGCACTGGCAAAACCAAGCAACACTATATCAATTGGGTAAATATTGGCCATTCTAGCCAGGTTAACTGAGTATCACTGGAGAAGACCCTACATACCTAGAGCACTACTTGGAATCTTCACATTCCCACATGAACGGCAAATGTAAAGAACATTCCAAACTCAAGAAGTTAAGATTCCAGGACTTTCAAGGAGTTATAAACAATATAAACCAGACATACACCAAGCCACAATTAAAAGGAAAAATCAAAATAAATAATTCTAATAGCATCAAGAGAAAAACAAATAGTGACATATAAGATAGTTTCATAAGTCTATGAGTTTATATCTCAGAAGAAAATTTACATGTTAGCAAGAATGACACAGAACAGTAAATCTGGAATTAATAAAGATTTCTATTCGAATATGTACTATACATCTAATTTCTTTACATAATTGAAGGGTAATAAGGAACTTAATAGACAGTGAGATTTCACATTTAGGTGCTTACAGGCTAATATTCAAAAGACAAAAGTCACTGTGAGAAAACAAGTTTATTTTGCTGCCACCAACATGAGCTAATAGTGCACATTACCCAATGAAACCATTCTGTTGTCTGGTGGGATTAGTGATTTGTGTAAAGCTTGTTAGGAAAGTAAGCAAGCATAAAATTGTAGAAAGTGGGTCAGCAGGATGAAGAAATCTTGGAACATTCAGGAGTCTTTTCAGAAGGTCTATTTGTTTCTTTCTTCTTCTCCATTTCTAACTGGACCTGGTTCAACATCAAGTACAGTGATCAAGAAAATCTTTTTCAGATTATAAATTAAACAAACAAACAAACAAACAAGAAAACCAGTGGGTCTGCCACTCCACTCTACCTTTAGTGCTTTCTTACTTGCCAGGGCATATAATCTACTGATTCCTGAGTGCCTCTGCCCAGAAATACTTCACTTATATCTGTGTGTTTCATTGGGAACTTCTCCATTATAATGTTCTGAATAAAGTATTTGTTTACAATAAAATAAAAAAACAGAAAATGTGAAAATTTTAAAAAAATAGATATTTGAAGAAGAGTATAAAGTCACTAATGCTTGCTCACTTAAATTGTAGATAAAATATTTCATCTTTTTGAAGGAAAACTAAAAGAGTTTCTAATAATGAAAATTCCTGGGAAGAGGAAATAATAAAGTGGAAGAACTTTTAAAATAATTTTGATATCTGTTTGTAGCTAATTTTAGTTTTATGTATAAATCTCAAGGTAAGTCAAATATATAATAAAATAGAAACTTAATACAATACAAAAGATGGAGCCTGAAAAAATTACAAAATAAAATAGTAAATAAACAATTTCAAATACTCTCAATAAAGATAAACAAAATAAAATAGTAAATAAATAATTTCAAATACTCTCAATAAAGATAAACATTCTCAACTTACCAATATATATATATGTATATATATATATATATATATGATAGACTACTATTAATCCATAAGAAAAAAAGGTGCTTTTATTCCCTCATAACTGCAGGGATTTGCTTTGATAGAATTGTACCTTAACATTGTACCTTATTACATTGCTGTAATTTCCTTGTTTGCAAGAAACCCTAAATAAAAACATCCATAAAATTTTATTCTATTTCTCTTATTGCTTTGTTTCTTCACATTATTATCATTTTGTAAAATGATTACAATAGTGCTAACTTACTTAGATTTTTTTTGTTTGGGGGCCACACTCCAAAACAAGGATTGCTCCTGGCTATTGCTCCAACCCCTAACTTTCTTAGTTGTGTGAGGAAAATTACTTATTATAGTAATGCCAGATTTTGCGTCTCTACTTAGTTTTAAGTGCAGTATATTTTCTCCCCCAATATTTGTCATTTTAAATTAAAAAAATGTCTCTATATCATTTATAAACTTAAATGGATTTTAAATATTTTTAAGACTATCATAATTATTTCAAACTGGAAAATGTGTCTGGGAATTAGCCAGTTATGCTCAAGGCTAAATCTGGGTTTGTGCTCAGGGATCACTTCTGACAGTGCTGGGGCATATGCAATGCCAATGATCAAATTCTGAGAAATAATATGCAAGGCAAGTACTATCTATGTGATATCATTATTTTAATTTTTACCAATTATAAATTGGCATAATGTTGCTTTTCCTTGTGTTATCTAATATCTATTCAAATAATCGAATAAAATGCACATATTGCAATGTTGTACATATTGCAATGCACATATTGCAATCAGTGTTAAGAAAATTTCGTGAAAATGAATAAACGTGACTGTGTATTTTAATAAATGTATTGTGATTTGTGATGCATTTGTGTTCTCATGTCCAATATGCATACAACAATGATATTTTATAGCATTTTCAAAGTTCAGGTTCAGATCCATCAAAGCAATTCTTGTATTTATAATAAAAACATTATCTATTGCTTCAATTTTTCATTTGGGGGAAGACCCACACCCAGAGTGGTCAAAAGTTGGTTACTCCTGCTCTGCACTCAAAAATCACTCTAGGTAGGCTGGAGGGACTTTATGGGTAGCCTGGGATAGAACCCGAATCAGTAACTTGCAAGGCAAATGCCCTATCCGTTGTGCTATTGCTCTGGCCCCAAGTTTTCAAATTTTTAAATATAGCACTAATTACCTTTTAGATACTTAATTTTTATATATGTCTTGACCACTTTATTGAACAGCATAAACTGAGTCTAAAAAAAAAAAACTCTGACTTGCTATCCAGGCCCATGTTTCTCCCTTGACACATCTCAAGTGTGGTCTCTGTGTTTATTTGTTTTGTTTGGTTTTCACTTTGGAGAAGTCTGTGCTCTATCTCAAACAAATACTTTTCCTTTTTTTTTTATTACATCTTCCTTGCTTAGCCAAAAACAAATAAACATTTCCTCGACCATTTCTTGCAAACCATAAATATGATCAAGCCTTTCTGTGGAATCTTCATTTCAATTTCAATTTTTATCACTATGTGCCTCAAATTATAAATGATTGGTATAAAGTTGTGTGAGCTATGACATATGTATTATTAATAATAATGTTATTTTTACTCTTTAAGCTTCTATTCTTCCTTGAACATCTATCTTTCTTGCTTGTCTCTATTTCTCTACACTTTTTTATTTTCAGTCTGGAGAAACCTTTGTTCTGTTTTAAACACATATTTCCCCTTTTTCTCTTCCAACATATTTCCAAGCAAATTCTAGACTATAAAAATCAACTCAATTCATTTTAATAATATCATAGATATCTAAACAGCTAATGGATCTCAGGTTTTACACATAACTTTATATCAAATCTAATGCTAATATTTACTTCAGATTATGGATTTATAAAATAGTTCTAGGATATATTTTTAAAATACAAAATATATTTCCAGCAAAAAAAGATTTGTTGTCAATCAAATGGATTTTCTTATTACTAAATATTATTACTAATATATTTTAAATTGAAATATATTTTTATCTTATGTACAATCAAATAAATTGAAATTTCCTAAAGAAAAGGGATTGATTTGAAATTTAGTCATAATAGCATGCAAATGTCATATAATTCCAATTGATATTAAAAAATCTTAGTGACATTATTTTGTAAATAATCTGATTTGATCTAAACCTTTTAAAATATTTATTTTTGTTTGATTTTTGTTTTTGTTTTTGGTCCAAAACCCATTGACGCTCAGGGATTACTCCTATGTGCTCAGAAATCGCTCCTGGGTTGGGAGGACGATATATAGGACGCCTGGGGATCTTGCAAGGCAGAACCTTACCTCCAGTGCCATTGCTCCGGCCCCTAAAATATTAATTTTTGTTGTGTGAAGTGTGTCCTCATATTTTAGCTTGGTTTTTTTTTATTCCAAAGTACTGCAATTAGCACTTCTTTAGGGAAAGATTCTAATATTTCAGTGTTACCTTTTCAAACACTTCTCACTCTGTAGTGGAATGACACAATCTGCTGTTTCTGAACAAAATTTTTCTTGTTTAGAATTAAGACAAGCTTTGGAAAGTCATAGCCTATGGACAATATATAACAATTCTGATCCAACCTACCATACTTTAAATATAAGATCAAACACTATTTAAATATTTATTGACATTGAAGGCTAAACTACATACAAAATTTTAATATTTTAAAATCCTATATAGTGTACAATCTAAAGTTAAATAATAAATTGAAAAGATCCAAGAATAAAATTAAAGAAACCAAGGTCAGAGTTTGACTTTGAGAAAACATAGGATGCAGAATCTCATATATGATGAAAATAGGGATTGATAAAGAAAAATATGCTCAAATAATGAATAGAATTTTTGATAAAACTAGATATAAATACTATCTCTTCATACTGATGATACTGTACAGACAAAATCTGAGAGAAAGAAAAAATACTAGGTATATCTGAAAAATTGCAAGAAATAAGCATTACATGGTTATGAAGAAAATTAGTTTTGCCCTGGGTGGGAATAATGTAAATTCAGCTGAAGAGAAACTGCCAAATAATATTGTAACATCTTTCAGTTTAGACATGGTTTAAAGATCATCATTGAACTTCTTCTTCTTCTTCTTCTTATTTTTTTTTTTTTTTGGTTATTTGGGAGTCATGCCCGGCAATGCTCAAGGGTTACTCTTGGTTATGTACTCAGAAATTACTCATAGAGGTGCTAAGGGAGTACATGGATACTGGGGATCAAATTCAGATGGACTTATACAAGATCAGTGCCCTGCCCAATACTATACTATTGCTAAGGTCCTGTCACCATTATTCTACAGTATCTAAAATGTTACATTAGTGGCCAAAATGATAGTACAGTTGATAGGACACTGCTTTGCACATAACCCTTCAGTGTTTGCTTTCTGCCAGGCACTCTATTTGGTCTCTTGAGCACTAACCGGAATGACCCCTGAATGCAGAGCCAGGAGGAAGCCCTGAGCAAAACATTGTTCAAGGGACCCAGGAAATTACTCTGAGCAAAGCTTAGTGAACCAAAGAGGTGTGGTTTCAAAGAGTCGGCCCAAAAATTAAGCACTGCTGGGGCTGGCTCTGTGAGGTGGGGACCACTCAACCAACACCAGTGGTGCTTGTGCTGGGGTCCATGTGGTTCGAGGATTTGGTTTTATTGTGCCCTTCACCTATCTCTGCCTTTTTGTTGTTGTTCTAATACCATATATATAGATCTGTACAAAGTTTTCACATGTTCCTTATTTTATTCCATTAACATTATAATTAGAATGCAAATGAGGTTTGGTTCTCTGTTCTCAAATTTTACCCTATAAGTTTATGTATATTTATTTTTAAATTAAAAAATTATGACATGAGGGTCAACATTTTTTCAAAAAATTTTGAAAAACTAAAAATAAAAACAAGATAACTCAATGTGACCAAGAAATAAAAGCAACACATTATTGTCAAAAATAAAGTAAAAATATTTACAACGAAGCAGAATATGTAGAGAAATAACTGAGATAGAAAATTCAGCATGCAAGCTGCATAAATAAATAAAAACTAATTAAACTTCTCAGTTTACGTCTCTAATTTTTAAATAGTAGTGTGCCAGTGAAATCCTGAGGAATTCATGGTAAGCATGAGAAATAGATCTCTTGTTCAAGAGGCAAAACCTAGAAGAAAATATACTAACTTATTATTTACAGAAGTGATTTCATAAAAAAAAGTTTAGGATGAATATAGCAATTTTCAAGATATTACTCAATAGTTTAGAGAAAGTATCACCCATCTTATCCAAGCATAAGTTCTTTTTAATCATTAGTAATGGTATTAATGGGTGATGGAGAGTTGACACTGATGGTAAGATCGATGTTGAACTTTTTTTATAATCCTTATTGAAACCAATGTGAATCACAAGTCTTTCACAGTTATATTTAAGGTACATAGTGACAGTGAACTAGGGCAATTTCCCCACCAGTGTTGATTCCCTCCACCAATGTTCCAGCATGCATCCCATTCCACCACCCTTAGCCCCCTAGACTGCTAGTGTAAGGTCCCTTTGTGTCTAGCTTGTTGTATTTAGGATCTCTTGATTCTATCGTTGTTGAAAACTATTAATAACTTTGTAAATCATAGTTCTTTAAATTAAATCCATCAACCATTATTACTAAAATAGTGGAAAATTTTTATATAAAATAGAAAAGGATGGCTTCTTTCTTATTTATATATGATGTCATCAAGAAAGGGTAAAAATTTCACTATAAATCAAGTTCACTATAAATCAAATTCACTATAAAGCAAGTCTATGAAATCTTATTTATTTCAGAGAATTAAAAGAGCTGAAGAACTTTATAGGATTAACTGTTTCAGCGCATATACTATAGAACACTTACTCTATTACTATGATTAGGTTAAAAAATAAAAACAGAACTAAAATGCTATACAAGGTATTTTCAATTTAGTGAGTGAACACAAGAAGTGCTTACATTCTATCATGATTCAGACTAGTACAAATGTGAATATAAGTTCAATGGTAATAGGTAGACTGACCAAACCCTTTGAAAATCGATCAGGAAAATACATCTGAAGAATGCTAAGATAAAAGTAAGAACAGATAATGAAAAATAGTTAAGTAACAAGATATTTCTGATAAAAATTACTGATTTTAAAATTAGTGGTTTTAATAATTTGTGTATGAGTAACCTTAAATATTCTGCTTTGTTAAGAAATCAGTTTTGGAAATAAAAAGTAAATTAAAGAGTAACTTTAGATATATTTTTATATTTCAATCATAAAAGTAATTTATACACTCTACAGAAAAAGTATGATCAATAATTAAAATATTATAAGCAGTAAAATAGAATAATAAAATGGGTGTAACAAAAATGTACTCATAGCTAAAGGACAGGTTCAGATGCTATTATAGCAGTTTGACAAATGGGTTTGAGCACAGTTTGGATAGTGAGAATATAATTAAAAAATTATTGGATTCTATAGAAAATATGGCCATAAAATTAATGATTTGGGGATCAGACCAGAATGATAGCACAGTGGTAAAGCCTTGCATGCTGATGACCAGGACAGACCCAAGTTCCATCCCTGGCATCCCATTTGGTCTTCCGAGCCTGTCAGGAGTGACTTCTGAGTGCAGAGTCAGGAGTAACCTCTGAGAGCAGCCAGGTGTGGCCCCAAAACAAGTGATGATGATGATGATGATGATGATGATGATGATGATGATGATAATGGTTTTTAAAAGATACAAGCAGTGAGAGATAATCAAAATGATGCTGTCGTAGATAGTTATACATATGTGGAAATAGGAAAACCAATACTATGCATGATATACCAATTCCATTTCACTTTGATAATTCCTTAAGATGAGTATGAATGGTAATGCTTGTCTCTCCCCTACTAACAGGAGACCCAGTGGAACAAAAACTTAAAATATTTTATTAACCCATATTTTATAAATAGAAATGATGGGTGGGTGACTAAATTTAAGTATTGGCACAATCAACATGAAGTTGGATTAACATTCCATTGTTCTCTTCATAGACTTGTTAAAGAAGATTGAATGTATAAGTGAATTATTTGTCTCTGTTTAAATTCTTACATGCTAAGCATAATCAGAATTTTTATGAGACAATCAAACAAGCATAAAGTAGATCATGGTTACTATTATTTTCATGTCTCAGATGGAAGGAAAATAACAAAGAGACAGATACTATTTAGGGGAAAATCTATATTTCTGTGTTTTGTCAATTATGATTAATTCATTTATCAATCATCATATAATAGATGTTATAGGCAAGTTTGTAGTTAAAATACAATATTTACTTCTGACTTCTTGTAGATTATGGAACCTTCTTAAATAATGAATGTAAGGGGCCAGAGTGGTTGCCCAAGGTAGGGCGTTTGCCTTGCAAGCTTTAACCTAGGACAGTCTGCGGTTTGATCCCCTGGTGTCCCATATGGTCCCCCAAGCCAGGAGCGATTTCTGAGTGCATAGCCAGGAATAACCCCTGAGCATCAGCAAATATGGCTCAAAAAAACAAACAAAAAAATAAAGTAAATGTACGAGTTCCACTTAACTATGCTTCATTAACTAAAATATAGAGCCACACTGAGATAGTCCTGAGAATTTTAATAAGGGCGAATGGAAATAAAACTCTACTCTCAAAGAACTGAGAGGTCAATTACTTCTAATAAAGCAATGCTAATTTATTGTGTTTTCTCTCACTTTGAAGGTGTCTGAATAAGTTTGTACAGTGCCTTTGGCCCTTTTGTCTCGTTCGGTATGGTGTCATTATCTGTAGGCATTTTTTTCTGAGCTGGTGATTGAGTGGGAAGAGGCTGGTCATTATTACTATGTATATACTCCAGCCAGGAAACACCTGGAGGCAGCTTGTGATAACTAAGCATGTTATTGAGCACATAACCTGAGAGGGTAGCAGAGGCAGTTTCTTTGACTGGAGGAGTTGGGGAGGATTTCTTGATAAAGGAAGAGGTGGAAGATAATGATGAAAAGGAGGAGAAGGAGGAGGAGGAAGAAGAAGAGGAGAAAGAGGCTATGGAGGGAGAGGAAGACAGAGGCGGGATCTGTGACTGAGAATTATTTTTCTTAACATAAAGCAGCCAGTCAACAGCTGGGGATTGTTGGCTTACAACTTTGTTTTCAGGGGCCACTGGTAGCCATTCTTTCTTCACATTAAGCTCCTGCGAGATAGCAAGTTCAGATGTTGAGAACAATTTTGATTTCTTTTCCATTCTTTCAAGATTGTCTTCAGGGGCTTCTTCATCAGGCTGATTTCTTTTCACAAATAAGGGGAGAGAAGAGAAGATAGACGTCTCTGGTAGAGAAAGGATAAAAATTAATTTCACCTCTATTTTCCCCTCAGAACTGAGCTCAGGTGTTGGTATGACAAACAGTGTCGCACCACAGGGATCTTTCTTTCCTGTAAGATGGGGACACTGATATTTTATGCAGGAGGCACAATTTAAACAGACCAAATAGCTTGCTGAAAGGCGGGGACCTGGTCTAGGATTTGGCTTTCCCCTCATCCTTCGATAAAGAATCTGCCTACAGAGATCTCTCTGGATTCTGGACTTGGAGAGAGAATTGATAATTTTATTTACAACATCATCAGAAAGAGTTCCACCTTTAACAATGCAGGGGTTAGTAAAATGTAAAGTCCAGGGAATCTCTTTCTTTGGTTTTATTTTTGCCCAAAAATCACAGCTACTTTTATTCTGGGGTCTTAAATAGACCACTGAAGTAGTTCTAGCTCTGATACTGTGTTTGGATCTTGATGGTGATTGGCCTGAGATGCTTAATTTGGTATGGAATGGAGTTAAGGTTCTGTGTTTATCGTTTAGTGAAGTGGGGCTCCGAAAGGCAAAGTGGCAAACTGGTGAATTCGGTGTCTTGATGATATGATCACATATAAGCAGAGATGGAGATTTGGCCTGAAACAAACTCTGAGGCTGATGGATGGAATGTGGTAACAAAGAGTTTTTTGATCTTGAGTGGGACAATGCTAAGTTCAGACCACAGGAATTAGAGTTCGAGACAGACTTGATTTGAGATCTGGAGTCAGTTAGTGATGATCTCAGAGTCATTTGATTGGGTTCCAACAAAGGTGATTTCTGAAGCAAGCAGTGTGTTTGAGGTGCAGAGTTGAGAGATGGTGAACTCAAAGATCTTTGGCTGTGGTCTATTAAGGATGTCCAAAGGCTGTTCAATGAAGATCTTTTCTGAGGCTTGTGTTGAGATGTTGTTGCACTAAGAGCTTTTTTATTGGGTTGTAAAGATGATGATGTCCAGAGCCTGTCTAAATATGGTGTTTCTTGATGGTTGACCAAGGGAAAGGAAGAATGTATGACTCTTTGATCAGACTTTAGTGAAGGAAGTAGACAATTGTCTAAGGAAGTAGTTTGAGGTTTAGTGACAGGTAATTGAGAGCTCAAAGCTACTTGATGGTGCTTCGGTAATGTCCTGGGATTAATTGAAGATGTTGTTTGAAGTTTGTGGTAAGGCAAAGGTGTGTTCATGACATTCTGGTTCGACCTCAACAATGTTCTCTGATGATGATCAGGTAAGGAAAAGAGTGGATTTTTGGAATAGGATGATGAATTTATAACTTTGTTTTGGGAGCACTGTAAAATTATGTCCTGTGTCTTGGAAGGAGGCAATATTGAACAACTCTGTACCTTCTGGTTAGAATTTAGTGAAGGTATTCCAATAAAATTAGTATGAGTCAGTACTCCGTTTGAAGAATGCTTACTGGGTTGACTTAATTTTTCACCTATGTGTTGTTGTGTTAATGACTTGACAGTGACTACTTCATACGAGGGTTCAAATGGCACTGAAGTTGTATTAGATGTTAATGGCACCATCTTGAGTTAGGGAGAGAGGTATATTTTAAAAGCAGTAGGCTGTAGGGTGTTTTAGTAACTGATAGTATTTTGGCTGATTTCCATGAACAGCAGATATATTTAGATGGTGTTCGGTAATTTCTAGTGTCTAACTGATATCTTTAAGCTGGAAATATTGACTTTTTCAAAACTGAGCTGTCAATGAAGTTGAAAAATGGTGCCACTATTTGATATTTTCTTCTGGCTTTTCCTTAACTTTCTGGAGTTATTTATTCTTGCAGAAATAGTGCCTGTTAAAGAAATAGTGAATAGAGTTCAGAAGAATAACTTATAGGCTTGTTTTATGAAACATTTTTGGTAGTTTATATCAAATTTTAGTAACATACTCTGTTGTGTAACTTTTTTTTTGTGGTTTTTGGGTCACACCCGGCAGTGCTCAGGGGTTACTCCTGGCTCCATGCTCAGAAATTGCTCCTGGCAGGCACAGGGGACCATATGGGACGCTGGGATTCGAACCGATGACCTCTTGCATGAAAGGCAAATGCTTTACCTCCATGCTATCTCTCCAGCCTCTGTTGTGTAACTTTTTAATTGCACTTTCTAAATACCACTGCACCTCTATAATATAAAATATGAATTTTAGAGGCCAGAACGATAGCATCGAGATAGGGCATTTGCCTTACATGCAGAAGGATGGTGGTTCGAATCCCAGCATCCTATCTGGTCCCTGGAGCCTGCCAGGAGTGATTTCTGAGCGTAGTCAGGAGTAACCCCTGAGTTCTGCAGGCTGTGACCCAAAAAAACTGACTAAATAAATAAATAAATAAATAAAATTATGACTTTTAATTTGGGGCTGAAGATTGAATATATGTATCCGTGTCCATGTGACTGTGTCCTGGATGTTACTAATTCAACAAAAGATCATTATTTCTAATGATCATTTTGATAGCTTAGTAAAAATAACTGTGATAAATTTGTTATAAAAATTAAGAGGTACTTAGTAGAAAGGAGAAACTTCTTCTGAAATTCTGGCTCTCAAGTTGAACCCTTTACCTTACTTCTAAAAATTCAAAATTCTAATTGAAAGCCTATTTCATACTTTCATTTTATCCTTACTTACCAGCATTGAAACATTTGAAATTATCAAACTTTTACCTTTTAAAATTTCTCTCTTCATTTATATTTATTATTTCACTCTACTCTATTCTCTTTATTCACTTATTTTTCTTTTAAGTCTTCACCAAATACTTTTTTTTTTTTGCAATAACTGTTCAGGGTTAAAATACCTGTCTTGATATTTTTAAAGTAAATTTACAATATGATTAGAATTTTTAAATGAACTGTACAAAAATATTTTTTAAAACAGTTTCTGACTAAAACTGATACAAACCTGCTGGAAACCCTAGCAGTCATACTCACAGCCACTGCCATGTAAACATATGGAAAAGATGATCAGCCAAGCCAATCTAATTCAAGGATTCACTAGTTTCCGGGCTGAAAAACTCTGAAACCCTATTGGGAGGCAGTCAAGCCAAGTTCTTGCTCTGTATAAGCCCCAGAAGTTGCACTCGAAGTCTAGAGCTGCACAAAAATGACCAGACCTACTTCACTACTTCACAGGTAACCTCAGAGAAATCTCCAAACCAATAAAATTCAAGTCTTCGAGCTAAAAATCTGGGGCATCCTCAGAGTAAGAACAGGCAACTTCCATTCACACCCCTCATACTGTTGAAATCCCCAACAGCCAGATCCACATCCCACAGCTACCATATATCCGGCCCAGCTTTACAACTTCACAACTAAGATTGGAAAAGATGCCAAGTCAAGCCAATAAAACTCAGACAGACATCAGGATGAAATCTCTGAGGTTTCAAGAGGAGGATGGGCTGAGTTCCTGCCCAGCCAAACTCCCAGAAGCCATAACCACAGTATGCAACTGCCATCATTCAAAGAATTTAGCTTCGTGAATTTGTTACTAATCTCAGAAGAGATGCCAAACTGACAAAACTCCAAGGTAATTGGGGCTTCAGGTTGAAAATTCTGAGGCCTTCTTTGAGTGCATACAATCAGCCTTTCTCATCCCTATCCCATACTACTTCAAAAAGTCCTAGCATCCTCCTTCATGTAAACAGCCCAGCTTCACAACTAATCTTGGTAGAGTTGTCAAGCTGAGGAAACTCAGAAAAACTTAACTTCAGGCTGAAATCTATAGTCTCCAAAAGAGAGTGTGGACTGAAAATTGTCCTAGTTCTACAGGTCCTAGATATGCAGCTCCATGCAGCTCCAAATTTCACAATAATAGTCCAGTAAAAACACAGCAAATTAGATGGGAAAATGACATAGAGGTCATGTAAGCTCAATGAGACTAAAATAAGAGAATAGATTTAACTAGCAACATACAAATCAGTAAATTCTCAATGACTTTAATAACCCCATTGCTCAATATAATAATTTTTGCAAATTTGCTATTACTAAACATTTTTTATTTAATTCTATTACCATTTTATTGTAACAAACTATATAAAATATATAATTTTGTGCCTGCAAGAGAGTAGGGTAGAAAACTGGAGACAATATTAGATGGAAGGTCACTCTGATGGATTAGTTTTTGAACATTGAATATCTAGAAAAATCGTTTTATTAATAGCTATATTAACCTTTAAATAATTTTCAGATAAAGGTTAAAATAAAATAAAAGCTAAATTTAAAAAATTGTTTAATAATATAAATTACCACTCAGTACAAACAATATTCTATTTCTTAAAATGCAACACATTTTTATTTCCATGCATTTTCATAGTATTGTTTTTTTTTTCATTTTAAGGATAACATACATGATAAGACCAAAAATTTAATTGAAATCGTCCCTGAAATAAGAAAATTTGTTAATGGTTTTATTAGCCTTTAAAGAATAAAAATTGTTAGAATGTGGCTTCAAGATGCATTCTAAAATGACTTACCAATAAAAGTTGTTAAAAAATTATTTTCCTACCTGATGACATATACAATAATTTACTCACAATTATATCACTCATATAATTCTTTACTGATGGTGTATATATATTCACATTTTTGTTTTTTACATTTAAAATACTACATTGGTGATGAAATAGCCCTAACTCATTGTTACTATGTACCTTGAATATTACTGTGATGGATTTGTAATTCACTTTAACCACAATAAAATTATAAAATAAAACCAGCATAACTTCAATAAAAATATGTTCTTTGTATCTTAATTGACTTATATTTAAATAATGAATCATTCTCTTAGTAGCAATATTAATACACACCAATGATTTATTTTTTTATTTTTTTATTTTGAATTATGAGAACAAAGATGCAAAGAAAGAGGACAAGGTAAAGTTACAGAGGAAGGACAATCACGCATAAACAGAATTCTCAGAAGTCCCCTTGCTAATATCTTAACTTTGAACTTTCAGCCAAAGAACATTAAGAAAAATAAAACAGAATCCATGTACAATTACTTTGTTCCTCAAGTCCCCAGATTGTAGTACATAATATTTCTTAGCCGCATACAAAGCAATCTAAAGACATAAAAACTTATGTAACTCCTTAAACATTGAAGGCAAAGTACTTTTTTACATTTCCATGAACATGCATATTAGTTTAAGTTAACCTCAAAAGTTTAAGTGGGTTGTTTTTCTTAAGGATTAGAGTCAAAGGAGCACAGTAAAAAACGGTGTTAGAGTGGCAATTATTGTTTTCATAGGCCCACCAAAATATGAGGGATATGGAAAGGAAAAGCCTTGGCCTAAATACAAGGAAACCCTACCTCTGAAGTTTCCTGGCATAAGACCAAATCTAGGCTCCAGGCAAACTAGTTTGTCCAATACAAGTCATTATCTGTAGTGCCAATACACTTTTACTTTTCACACAATCTCTGTTGTTGGTATCATGTTTCTGTATTAAAGATCCTGGAATCTGCATATCCTACATTGCAGTCAGGATGGTGTGGAGAGTCCTCTTGTTTCACCTCACAATTAAAGGGCAATGCAGAGAGCCCTGTCCTGTAAGCAGGTCATCATTGTTGTCAAATCTTCTTAGAGTTAAGGGAAGTCTCTTTTGAGCAGGTTGATGTCAGAGCAATGGTAATGTCTTCCCTGGTAGAGAATTGTTTCCAGGTGTTATTATAAAAAACCTTGGATGTTTCGTAGATAGCTTCCCTGGTTAGGGGTGAATGGAGGATGCCCATTCTTCTGAGGCCTGTGCCAGGTCATTATATCAATGTTCAGGGTGTAAGGTCCCATTGCACTACAAGATTTGTGTGTTTCAATCTCTATTAGATAAGAACTTATTTGTATGTATAGTATTTTCCCATTTTAATGTGCCTATGCAAACAAGGAACAGTGCCACGTGGCGTTATCAGTGCTTATGGGGGCCGTAAGAACAAGTTCAACAATCCCCATGATATGGTTAAATCATAAGCATTAAACTGAGGGATTCTTTCACCAAAATTCCTTATTGAACAGCTCACGAAGAGAAGAAAAGATAAAAAGTGGGTAGAATGGTCACTGTAAAAGAATATTTAGTATGAGTTATAGCTGTCAAAGAAAATACACATAAATCTATCACCTTATTTAGGACCAGCCTAAAACATGAAATTTACGGCAAGGAGTGGTGAATTCAATTAGAAAAATAACTAAACTAACAACAACCATGACAATGGTAGTGAGAGAAATAAAATGCCTACCTCAATTACAGCCAGGGGGTGGGGGAGGAAGTAGTAGGGGGCTTTGATAGTGGGTAGGTTGCACTGGTGAAAAAGGGGTGTTTTATTACTATAACTGAAACCAAACTACAAACATGCTCATAATTATGGTGCTTAAGTAAATATATATAATTTAAATAAATAAATACATAAAAGTTGGGACATTCACCAGTGTTCAAAAAATAAATAAATAAAATTGACTTGGTGAGAAAATATAGTAGATAAAGAACTTGCCTTACTTACACACAGCTGACCTGGATTCAATTCCCAGTATCCCATATCATCTCCAAATATTGTCAGGAGTAATTTCTGAGTTTAGAGGAAGAGGTAACCCCTGAGAATTCCCATGTATGTAAAAAAATCATATTATCAAGTAGTCATAAAATTTTTCTAAAAACCGAAAATTTAAAGAAAAGCAGTTATTTCTCCTAAATATTTTCCTATATCTTTATTTTGATTTATAAATCTATTTAATATAGAATCAGTTAAAATATCCAGAACAGCTTGATACTTCAAAACTATTAGAAACAAAGAACTGTCAGTCTTCAAATGTTAATTTGCCTTCTTATATCACCTTTTTCTAGCTTTCATATCTTGTTTTTCCTTTTTTCATTCAAATGCACTCTTTCAGTTCATACTATAGGTACATCATACTACATAATTTTATATATTATCATCCAAACAACATGATATCTTTTGCCCTACAACTTCATGTAATCTTTCTTTGTCCTGTCAAACATTTAAAAGCAAACTCCTGCTGGTGAGACACAGGTGTTACACTCCTAGAAATGTTAAGAATTTGCTTATATTAATTGATGCATGGATGAATAACATTGCAGTTACTTATGAATTCTGGATTTTGAAATTCAGTACTAGGGTTTGGAGCAATAGAACACTAGGTAGGGCATTTGCCTTACATGCCACCGACCTGGGTTTGAGCCTCAGCATCCCACATGGTGCCTCAAGCCTGCAAAGAGCAATATCTGATGGCTTTGCCAGAGTAACCACTGAGTATCTCCAGGTGTGGCTCCCCCCCCACTCCCCCCACCCAAAAAAAAAAAAAACAAAGAGAAGGAGGAGGAAGAGAGGACAGGAGAAGAGGAAGATACTAACCATCTTGATGATAACCTAAAATGATCTTAAGATTTTGAATTGTATAAATATTTTAAACAGAAAATAAAATAACTATTAATGTTTATACATTAAAGTTACAACTCCTCCTAAAAAATATATATGAGAAAAATAAAAGCCAAGTAAAAAAGGAAAAAGTAACAATACATTCATATTTCAAAAAGAAGCACTACCCATGAATATTTCTAAGTATTGCTTTTGAAAAATTACACTAGAATGCTGCATAAAGTGCATATACAGCCATTTCAAAAGTAAAGATATCTAAAATTCTAAATTATATGTGAAAATAAAGTTCAACCTCATTAGAAATAATATGATGTATATTTAAATCAGTGAGTAGCTCTACTACATTATGACCAGAATGTAACTAAAACAAAATTAAAAATATGAAAACTGAATGCATAAAGTGTATATTATACATACATATATGCATATGTGTATTTTATATTCCATGACTCTATTCCGTTGCAATGAACATGAAATGCAGGTATATTTATATAAAATATTTTGCCGCATTTATTAAAACATTGTTCATAATAGTTACAAGCTAGCATTAACACTCAATCAAAAGCAGAGTGTATACTTAGATATATTTATTTACAAAATGTGACAATGAAAATTTAAAAAATCTAGCATCATACAATTAATGAATAAATCTGACATACAACTTGTTAACAAAATATTGTAAGCTCCACATATACTTTATAATCTTACATTTAAGTAAAAATTGAGTTTATACTCAGAAATTAATGATCAAAACAATACTTTTGGGGAAGCAGAAATTAGAAGGTAACATCAAACTTCTGATGCTGGTAGTGTTCTGTTTCTTGACCTATATGATGATTATATGAGTCAATTTACTTTGTAATAATTGAGCTCTCACACTTATGTCATGTGTATCCTTGTATGTTACCCAATTTCAATAAAAAGTTTAAAAAAACATAATTTGACACTGATTAAAAAAGACACATCTAAAACAGAATTGCAGTGAAAGGTGAAACATTAAAGGATGAGCCAAGATCTGGCACACAGATGCAATGAAAACTTGAAGGGAAAAAAAAATAAGAATGTAATGTTGAAATCCTGCAATCATATGTTGAGGGATAAAGAAACTAGAAACAAATGTAACTAACAAGAATCTCTTTAAGACAAAAACCAGAGGAAAGTAGCATTTCTGAATTTTTTTACTTGCAGAATTACTCAGCAAACAAAACTTTTGTTTCAAAGACTGTACTTTGATAAAGCATATAAATGTGGACAACACAACTAGCAATGGGAATTTGATGAATTTATAGTTATAGTAGATAATTTGATGAAATAATTAGAACAAATATTGTTAGGTGGCAATATTTTATATGAGTTCTTTTACTTTTATCATAAAATAAAGAGCTCTGTAGATGGTTATATAAAACTTTCAAAATATAAAATCTGAAATTATGTGTTTGGTGTTTTCAAATTTATTTGCTTTGAGGGTCATTCCTGGTGGTGCTCAAGGGCTACTCCAGGCTTCCTATTCAGGAAATTTTCCTGGTAATGCTTGGAGAACAATAGGGGGATACCAAATATGGAATATTGGGTCAGCCATGTGAAACACTAGCACCAAATCTTCTGTACTGTTCTTCCAGATCTCACCAAAATATTTTATCTATTTTATCTAAACTTCATTAAACTTCAGACTTTAAGTTATGAATTTGAAATAAAATAAAATTATAAAAAAAATAATAATAAAGGAGCCAGAGATAGCACAGTCGTAGGGCATTTGCCTTGAAAGTGGCTGACTCAGGTAGAACCTGGGTTCGATTCATGGCATCTTATATGGTCTCCTGTGCCTGCCAGGAGTTCAATTTCTGAATGCAGAGCCAGGAGTAACCCCTGAACACCACCAGGTGTGGCCCAAAACAAAAACAAACAAATAACTAAAACAGTATAGATGTAAAAATTAAAATGTTTAAATTAAAATATATCATTTGGTATAAATAGAATAGAATATGACAATATAAATGTGAATGATAGGAAAACTTGAGTGAAGAAATGGAGTGCAAAGAACCTAGAATGAGAAAGCAACTTTGAAAAAGATGAAAGGTGTAGGACAGCTAATACCTTATAGCAAGATAAAAAGGCAATCATAGGCAAAAATGGCATATAAGTGGAACCAAGCAATAATACAGTGTAAGGTGCTTGCCTGCAGGTCTTAGTAGATGCCCAGCACTGACTAATCATTTAAGTATTCTGATGATATGACATTATGTTCTATTTTAGAGAAAAGAAAATAAATATAATTGAGATAACAAAAAGGCACCTATAATCTTATTACTCAGTCATTATATTTATACATTTAAACAATATGCTACTCTGTTTCTCCATTTATACAACCATGTGTTATTTGTAAGTTTCTCTTTTTGTTACTAAGAGAACATGAATATTTTTGTTATTAATTTTTTCCCAGAGTCTGTACTGATAGTACAGCTAGTACAATCTTGCTTTGCATGCAGAAGACTGTCACAAATGTTCCCCCACAATCTGTAAAGATTTATCCTTATAACTTAGGTTATGAATAGACACTACACCAATGAGTGTTCCAAAAACAAAAGCTCTCAAATATACTCTTTATCAATGTCTCTAGTTCATCATTTTTTCATAAATGGCGTTTAAAATCAAAAGTTTAAAGATCATTATTTGATATTGCTTAAATAATTAAAATACCAATATTTTGTACATGGCATATCTTAGGGAATACTTTATAGATTAATTTTAGGGTTAGATTTTATTTTTATGTTTGTTTGTTTTGTTTCTGAGGGCTACACCAGTGACACTCAGGGGTTACTACTGGCTATTACTCAGAAATAACTCCTGGCTAGGGGGACCATATGGGACGCTGGGAATTGAATCAGGTTTCTGTCCTGGATCTGCCATGTGCAAGGCAAATGCCCTAAGGCTATGCTATTGCTCTGGCCCCAGGTTTTATATTTTAATATATTAAGTATATAGGTGTATTTACCTCCAGTAAACTTTTTTAAAAATCAAGTTCCCATTCATATTCTCAAGCTGAACCAAGGATACACTTATACATCACAAAATCACAGCAATAACATAAATAATAAAAATAAATGAAAGTAATTAAAAATTTTACTCCCCTTCATACAAATGACATGTAGCTTCTGGGCAAACTCTAGAATATTTTAAAATTTGTTTGTTGTAACATTCCCCCACAACCATTTTAATATTCATTAGCTACATTTTAGTTACCTATATTTTTATTAAGTCCTTGGCTATTTTATTTATAATAAAAATTCCCATAATTATAATCATAGATGAAATAAACTTTTCACACATAACAAAATCTAACTATGTAACAAGTACTGAAGGTATTTTTCCTAGTCCTTGCCTTGAGTAATTCATTAGATTTGAGACTAGTTCTAACCCACCCAATATAATCATACTATCCAAAATTTTAGTTCCACAAGTTTTTACTGTGATATGTATACAGTGATAAAGACAAACACATTAAACAAAGAAAAACAATAACAATCTTTAAAATTTTGAGTTAACCTCAAATGATATATGTGTTTTCAAGCCAAAAATGTTTTAAATTTTCAGTGACTTGGTTCTATGTGCTATGTGGACTTCTTTAACAGAAAGGAAATCCAGAGTTTTTCAAAAAGTTATGCATAATTTGGAATTTTATGAGGTCATTTCATCATTAGAATTTTCCATAAATTTATCTAGGGATAATACACAAAACATGAAAAAACAAAAACATTAAGAAACAGTGAGGAATTCACTGGGGCTGTGCCACACAATACTCTGGAAGAGGTAGAATAAGTACTGAACCTCAGAGAGATGAGCCTGAAGTCAGGTGCAGAAGAGTGCATTATATAATTCTAAAATGCTATATATTTTATCTTCTTGATAACTGATAACCTAAAGAAATAATCAATTAGAAAAGTGAAGTCATTAAAAAAGAACAGGAAAAATCACTGTGAACTCCGGAGGAAGGAAATGGTCTAAGAATGTCATGTTACTAATCTACTTAAGTCTTTTGGCCATCTTTTGTTCTATTGTAAATGTATAGGCTTAAAAAATCAATAATGTAATTTTATATTAAGTTCAATCATTATTACCTTATCTAACAATTACCAGTATAGCCTTTGAAATTCAGTTTTAATATATCTTTTCAAGGTCAATAAAGCAATCTATAAAGCAGTTTCAGTAGTGTGATATTTCTAACAAAATGATCTCAGTAAAACTACATGTCGAAAAATTAAAAGAATATTCTATCCTCTGAATGGAAGTTTGCATTAAAATATCTTCATTTTTATTTTAAAAAGGTTACTTTTTACACTGCACTGAAAAATCCAAACATTTTGACTTTACACAAACATCAAATACCAATACAATGAAAAAGTGGATCAAGTCTTCTTAAGTTCAAACATTTCTACAAGCAGCTTTTCCTGGAAATGGTCACTAGGTTTAAAAAAGCATTGGTGACAATAATTTAAAGGAAATGTGATATACAAGTCTCTAGAAAGCAGCTGTGCAAACAAAAGGAAGGACCTTATGGAAAACCATGAGACATTAAGCGACCTGTTGATTACATTGCATGTCTAATTTGAAGATATTCTGCTTATACAAATTCAAGAACATGGCCTCCAAATGGATACTTTGGTAGGTTACTTATTGCATCCGTATTGCTTGATAAATCTTTTCAATTAACAGAACACCCCTGCTCTTTGAATAAAATATAACTAGATTTTTATAATGGATTTGTCCCAAATGTCTATTTGTTGGTGGCCTAATGCTGATCATTGATAGATAATAACGAAATAGGATATTTTAAAATATTAACTTTTGGCAAATTGCAGCATTAGTATTCTCTTCCAAATGCAAGAGATTAGTCTCATAATGAAAAGCCAAAATATTATTATGATGAAAGGTAACATTTGCTGAATAGCCTTTAGTTTATTGGAAAATACTCTTCTGGGACTTTTATATATAAACTAGTATAATATATTCACCTAAATATTCACTTGTTTAGTTTGTGTTTAAAAAATTCTTCCAAGTAAAACTATTAATCTAATTCAACTAAGCCTTTGGCTTTATAATTAATAAGTTTTGTCTGATTCAAAATGTTACTTTCCTAATATTTATTCAAATTTTCCAATATTTTCTTTTAGAAAAATATTTTCTTTTATCTGAATGCTACCAAAGAAATTTTTTCTATGTAATTTTACAAAAATAAAAAAAGGAAACATTGTTTAGGTCTTTGATGTTGCAAATATCTCAAATTAAAAGGAACATATTACCCATTTACTATTTTCTGTCCTTCTCTTCCAAACATTTTTATTCATAGAAGAATAAGACCTGCCAAGTGAAACAATATTGAAATCATTAAGATGATACTAATGGTCAACACTTAGTTCTTGCTGTCTTGCTTGAACTTTGATGCTTTTAAACAACTCTTTACAGTAATGATTAACTATTTTAGTAAAGAACAATGATGATCTGTAGTTGTGAATCACAGTTATTGGGTTGAGTTTTATGATTTTGCTAGGTAGAAGTGAATACTTTTAGAAGAAATACTTGTATATGTCCTTTCTGGAATCTAGAAGAGCATTTAATTTCTGTTTATCTTTAAAGAATGAATCTTCCAAATCACCATATCCTCTCTCTGCTTCTCCCCCAACTGCTGCTAGCATCTGTTTTCAGTCATCCTCTACATACCTTCCAAGACTTTTCTCTTCATCTTTCTGACCTTTTCTCTCTGACCCAGATCCATGCACCTCTTTTCCCAATTTGCACTCATTTTCGTAACTCCTACTACTAAATCCTTCTTCTATTTCATATTAAACTCTTCTTTTATATTTTTCCTCACTTATAATATTATCAAAAATTGCTATGTCAACAATTTTAAGAATTTGAGTAAAATCCAGATGTTTATAGTGAATGCAATTCCAAACATGAGGCGTTTAATATAACCAATATGTTTACAATGCTCCTTTAATAGACAGAATATATTTAACTCTAAGAGCAAACCAAAGTATTAAATATATGTAAAGATTAAAAAGCATCAACAGTATAAAATCCAGGCCTTCCGTTGCTTTTATAGATTATTTTGCTGGGTTATATGGAATATAGAGACTGAATTTAAAAGTGAATGATAAAATAAACAAACATTTTATATTCATTTCCATTTGTAAGCCAATTGATAGATCAATTAATGATCAACTACCTTAGAACATGGAGTATATTTACACTGTGAAAATTATATAGTAAAATATAATTCTCAAGTAATTATTTCATAATTATTGACCATATTCAAGCTATGTATCTTTACTTGTTTTTACCATTACAGAAAGTCCATGTCCTCTCTTGAATACATAATTGTCTCTCTCTTTCCACTCATGTCTTAATAAGTAAATTTTATTCAATAAAATCTACCTTGCATCAATGTAAAAAATGTGCTTAAAAATATCAGTGCTTGGCGGGCGGGAGAAAAAAAAATATCAGTGCTTTACCTACATGTTGTTCTATATACTTTATGGTTTCAGGTCTGCTGTTAAGGTCTTTTTGCCATTCACTCCATGACATTGAGGCTAAAAGCATCTTCAAGGAGGATACATCAGTCTCCAAACAAGTGGGAGTAGAGATAAACAGATGGGACTATATTAAGCTGAGAATCTTCTGCATCTCAAAGAAAATAGTGAGTAGGATACAAAAGCCATGTTATGAAATTTTCCTATGCATGATGAACATGGAGACTATTATGCTGAGTGAAATAAGTCAGAGGAAGAAAGAGACACAGAATAGTCTCACTCATCCGTGGGTTTTAAGAAAAATAAAAGACACTATTGCAATAATGCCCAGAGACAATACAGAGGAGAGGTAGAAGGACCAGCTCACAATAGGAAGCACACCACAAAGGGTTAGAGAAACAACTACACTAACAAGTGTCATGACAAAGTTAATGAGTGATAGAAGTAGAATGCCTGTCTTGAATACAGGTAGAGGATGGGGAAGGAGGGAGAGAGCATTATGGTGGGAATATTTCACTGGTGAAGGGGGACTGAAACCCAGATACAATCATATTTGTAATGATGGTGTGCTTAAATAAAGATAATATGTTTAAAAATGTTTTTTTTTAAATCATAATCACACTGGTTGCAGTCTTAGAAACCCCCCAATAAATGCTTACAGTCTCCTTCAAACATGTCTATCTCATTCTGGGTGGGCACATAATGAAAAAAAAAAAACAAAATTATTATCATAGATGAAGCATGATAAATTTCACAAGTGTAAAAATTTTAAAAAGAATGTTTCCAAAAGATTATCTTCTAATTCTCATCACATTATACTCATGTAAAGGAATTTTTAAAAAATATATATCAGGTTATTAAAGCTGAAGATTCTGATAAAAAATAACAAGTCTAGTATTTAAGGATTTATCCAGGCATATAATCAATCATGGCATACATTTTATTGCCTTTTTTTTCCCTGTGCAACAGCTGAAGGAAGAAATAACCTCAGAATCACTTAAAGTAGAATCCAAGAAACATATTCCATTTAATCCCTACGTTTCTTTAGTTTTCTTCCCAGAGTAATAAAATATCCCTCTGTAAAAGCTAAACAATTTGACTACAAAAGCCTAGTAGAGAAATTTCAGACACGATGTTCCAAAGATCATGAGTTTCAACCATATATTTTTGACAAAGGTTAAAAAAATAAATGGGGTTACTTAAAAAGAAAAACTAGTTTACACCTTTCTGGATCTGTATATCTAACTAATAGAAATTGCTTTTGCTAATAGAGTGTACTGTTCCTTCCCTGGAGGACTCATAAACTTCTCTAGACAACACCTAGTTAAATCAGGCCTTTATTAAATCGAGGTTTCCTTTTAACTCACCTCTGCACTCTTGGAACATGTTATTAAATAAGGCAGTCAATATTCCCTTTGGCACCTGCAAATAACAATTGAAGCTACCTAATTAAGGCTCATTTCCTCTCTTTTGAAATTCAAATAATGGCATTAAAATAGAGTGCAATATTTTTATCTGCATTTGGCCAGGCTATTTCCTGGCATTTGAGATGAAGTAACAGGATAACTGCATAAAACTGCTACATAAAGACGCTGAGATAATTTCTATGTAACTTCAGAAATGCTAGCAACTTCTTAGACCTCAGAGTTTGCAGTACAAAAACTTAACGCACTCCTCTATAGCCAGCCTACGGCATGGCAGGAAGATCCCGTAGGGTGAGCAAGACATTTCAGATTTTTATTTATTTATTTATTTATTTATTTATTTATTTATTTATTTATTATTTTTGCTTTTGGGGCCACACCTCGCTACTCTCAGGGATTACTCCTGACTCAGAATTTGCTCCTGTCTTGGAGACCACATGGGACGCGAGGGGATAGAACCTTAGTCCATCCTAGGTTAGCTGTGCAAGGCAAATGCCCTACCTACCGCCTGTGCCACCTCTCAAGCCCCACATGTCAGATTCTTAATGAAAATAAAAGCAGAAATTAAATCAATACTAATAATTAATTGGAAAAAATATAAGAAAGAAAATAGACTTCTACTACACCTTAGAGATTATTTTCCATGAAGTTTTTAAACAATTAATCTGATTTACCCTTCTATATATGTACCCTTTTTATATTTCCATCTCCATAGGTACATTTACTAGAGTTGCTTCCTGTTTGTTTTTTCCTGCCATAATTTTTAACAGTTCTATAGCCTGTTTGATATAAATCTTCTTTTGAGGATTTGCATTTGATGAATATATTAATAATAATTACCTTAAATTTTTGTTATAAACTAAATGATACAGTGATTTCTATAAAGTGAAAAATTAGCCAAGAAGTATAAGGAACAAAATTCTAAAAAGTCTATATGAAACTCATTGCCATGATATCTCTTCACTCAAATATATATAGTAATATTGGGATGACAAAGGAGGATGAAAAGTCATAAAAATGACATATACTAGGAATGGGTGCTGTAGGAGATTAAAAAATAGAAGGTGAGTATGTGTTAGAGAATATTTCATTAAAAAGTTAACAATTGGGGGGCCGGGCGGTGGCGCTAAAGGTAAGGTGCCTGCCTTGCCTGCGCTAGCCTTGGACGGACCGCAGTTCGATCCCCCGGTGTCCCATATGGTCCCCCAAGCCAGGAGCAACTTCTGAGCACATAGCCAGGAGTAACCCCTGAGCGTTACTGGGTGTGGCCCAAAAACCAAAAAAAAAAAAGTTAACAATTAAAAAAAATAAAAAAAATAAAAAAAAGTTAACAATTGAGAAAAGACTTGTTTTTGTTTGTTCATTTGTTTTGCCACACCTGGTAACTAGCCAGGGATTACTACTGGCTGTGCGATCAGAAATTACTCCTGCCAAGCTAGGGGGACCATATGGAACACCAGGGATTGAACTCTTGTCAGCCACCTTCAAGAAAAATGCCCTCTCTGCTGTGCTATTGCTCTGGCACAAAATTGAGAAAAAACTGTTAAAGTGAAATGATTTTAAATTTAAAAAGTGGGAAAAGAAATCATAGTTGAAGGAGAATATGAACAATACAATTTAAGATAGGTAAATAAAGATCAAATTAAATATAGAGTGGAATATAAGAATGCAAATATAGATCTATATAAGTGTGTGTGTGTGTATATATATATATATATATATATATATATATATATATATATATATATATATATATATATATATATATATAAAGCTTTGTGAGTGGTTAAATATTACTTTGGGGCACTACAAAAGATATGAGTGTATCATATCAATTAATGTAGCCTAGTAGACAGAATTATGGTACTAAAAGTTTCAGAGAAGTTAAGAATAAATACTTCTAAATATTTAACTAAATATATAACTGCTTATAGACTTGCAATAAAAATTCTAGAAAGTTGTTTCAGACATCTAGTTTTGGTGGAAAGAATTTCACCCTGCTGAAATTAATAAGAATATAGATTTGAAAATTAGTCAGGTATGAGTTAGAAATAATCTTTTGCATATGTTGGGTATTTTGAAAGTTCTTATCCTTTGTAAATTACCTCTCAAATTATTTCTTTGTAATATAGGAATCACTAATAAATAACTTATTGTTGACATCAAGATAAGTAAAATTGAACATACTCAATGTATGATCTAGGAAATAGCAAGAAGTGACTGTTATATGAAATTGGTTTTATTAAAGATTCATTTATGGTGATGGTCTGAGATAGTTGAATAATAATGCAGTCCTCATAATAGTAAGCTTATTAGACTTGAGACCTAGATGCTTAATAATAATATTATTATATTTTTGGTACTTATATATTTGGTACTAGGAAATTTAATTAACTTCAAAATACTAATTTGTCAAAATAATATCAATCGTATATCCAATTGAACTGGAAAGAAGATATTTAAAGTAGTTTTATAGAGCCAAGGAGATATTATAGTGGATAAGGTACTTCTCTTGCACAAGACTGACCTAACCTTGCTCTTTTGCACCCCACATGGCCCCTGGAGTCAGCTAGGTGTGGTCTAGTATCCCATTAAAATAAAAATGGAATTTTGTAACAAAATTATGATTAGATAGTTCCTTCTTGACTCATAATAATGAAGGTATTGAACAATTTCCCATCTCTTAACTAAATAAATTCCAGTCAAACTTGAAATTTAGTAGCTTCCATTTAACTGAGGGCAATGTGCCATGCATTCTGAAACATCTGCCATTAATTGAACAAAACCATTAATGGGATTTAAATTTGTTCTATGTTAATGGCCCTCCAATAAAAAAAATTCTTAGGTACTCCAATGCAAACGGTGATCTTAGAAGATATAGACAATTGCAGGCAGAGACACTAACACCAGTAAATTTATATTACTTAGACACCAGATGGAAAAATGGAAAATTAAATGAGTAAAAAACCTGAACTTGTCATTTACTTAAAATTGTGAAAAAGACCAACTATAGTCTGATAATAAAAAGTCATCAGACACTTTTGATTGATATAATATTCGTTTTGTTAAGCAGTTGATTTCAAAAAGTTAAGTTGAAGTTTAATTTTCAAAAACATTGGACTTTATTTAACATATAAGTAGTATTTTTCAAATAGTGAGTATAAAGGACTTTCACAATAAAGTGGTATTAAATCATTTTGTTAAAAAATCTGTAAATAGAGGCTGGAGCTGTGGTGCAGAGCAGTAAGGCATCTGCCTTGCCAGCGCTAGCCTAGGACGGATCGTGGTTCAATCCCCTGGTATCTTATATGGTCCCCAAGCCAGGAGCGATTTCTGAGTGCATAGCCAGGAGTAATACCTGAGCGTCACCGGGTGTGGCCCCCAAAAAAACAAAAACAAAAAAATTTTGTAAATATGCAGAAGAATGTTTAGTGATAAGAAAAAAAAAAAAGTATTGCCTTTGTGTAGATACAACATGGGGGAACCTAGAGGGTGTCATGCTAAATACAGTAAGTCATAGGGGGAAAAAATGATACCATATGTTATTATTCATATGCATTTTATAAGAAAAACGAAGAAATTAAATATGTAAATATAAAAAAAAACCTTCATCTAAAAACATACATAAATTTTCAAGGAAAGGGTGAAAGTAGAGAATAAGAGAATGATTCTGTAGAAAATGTTAGTGGAATATTAGTATGTGTTAGTGGGCATAGTGTGGTAATACTACATTCAGAAAATATACAAACTTTATGCTCTGGTACCAATGTTACCACAATAAAATAAATAATAAATATAAGAGAGGGGCTGGAGATATAATAGAACAAGTAAGATGCTTGTTTACCTGTGCCAGCAATGTAGGTTTGATTCTCAGTACCACATATGGTGCCAAGTATTGCCATGAGGAATCCCTGAGCATAGAGCTTAAAATATCCCTTTTATATCACTGACCTGAGTAGAGAGGTAACCATTTGTTTCCAATATGACAAATGTTTATCATAATAAACACTTCAACTATAATAATAAATATTTGTTAATAAGTAATTATTTAAACATATTGTAAAATCAATGGACTATCATGATAGGAATACTCTTGTTACTTTGGTGGTGGGTGTGATGTTGTAAGCACTCATTTTGAAAAGGTATAAGTTTGTACCTGTACAACACATGCAATCTTGTCACCAAGATTGTCTCAATAATAGAAATTCTATAAAAACACACATATATAAATATGAACAAACATCCCCCTAATCATACAGTAAATTTGATTTAAAGTTTTTAGTATCACAACAATATGCTTACCATTAATTTTAGGTTTTTTTTTTTTTTGCTACATTTCAATAGATAATTATTCAGCCAACTAATTGACCTACACAAATTCCCTGTACTGTAAGGACCATATGAGAATTCTTCTACTTTCTAAATAATCAAATAACATTGGTGGGAGATAGAGCTAGTCAGCTTCAAACAGTTCAATGTTGTTTTAATTATTTTAATTATGGACTTATAAGTACTTCTTTTCTTTTAAACAGTCATACACGTTTTTATTTTGTAATTAAATTTAGATTTTGTTTAAATTTCATGAAAGGATTATGTTTAATGAAAAAGCCATCCTGTTAACATGATATAACTCAACCATCAGTTTGACTATGAAATGTGGCCAGAGTGCCTCTAGGGATCAAAAGATATTATTTAAGGGAAAATAGCTCATTTATACTCTTTTTTCAATTTATATCAGCTTCTCTGAATCCTAAAATTAACTTGGTAGTATATTATCTAGCCTCTTTCTTTTGGTATCTCTGAATGGTTCTGAATTTTTAATTTTCATTTAATCCAGCATTTCAATGCAGAATAACTGATTAACCTTTCATTCCTTCAAATGTTACCATTTAAAACACAAAACATTTGGCATCTGGTAATGGATATTATATAAAGTGTTTACAAGGCTTAAATATAATGTGTTCCACCTTGCTAATTTGGGTAAAGTGACTCATATTTTAAAGAACATTGTATAATAAAAATAAATTTCTTCTTTTCTATTTTCTTTCTTTTCTATTTCCTTTCTTTCCCTTCTTTTCTGATTGTTACTCCTTTTTATTTTATTTCCCTTATGTCTGTACATAATATATACACTAAATTTATTTCAAAAAGTATCCCATTCATTAGCAAGTTTTCATATAATTTGCTAATTCAGAAATACATTTTATAAACAAGATATTCTCATTTAGTGCTTTGAATAAATATTCACGGGTAACTTTAAGTGCTATCATGTGATGATGAAAGGTTAGCTGTAACTGCACTATAATACACATTTATTGAGATAGTTTAGTTGAAAATCTATGTATTATCTATATCTGTCTATCTATCATGTATTTATAGCTTTGGTACTCAATGGTCACTTTGGAATTACTCAGGATATTATGTAATTAAACCCAGGGGTCCTTGTGAAAAAAGCACTGGGCTTTTTCTCTGGCCCCAGTTAGAATATATTTTTAAATCTTCAAGCAACAGGAAATATAATAAGCCTAGCTCACAAATGAGAAAATATTATGTATGTCATTAAATCATCCAGGTAATATATTCTGTGAGAAAAATATAATTCACTTGTCTGTAAACATATTATTTACTTCTGCTTATTTTCTTATGTATCAGCCATTTTACTCTATATTTCAAATTTTTACATTTCTCTAGTATTGATGAATAAGAGGTTTATATAACGGGATGTAGAAGGATATTGTGAAATAATGTATTTAAATCTTCTTGCCACTTAGCAGTAGTCACTTTTCACACCTCAGATTAGAACCCTTATTATATACCATCCAATTTTCTCAATGCTAAAAATCCACATTTTGGTCTGTTATTTGAAACTTTCCAATTTTAGAAGCAAAGTTTATATATATATATATACATATATATATAATTGAATAAGAAAAAATATGGGATAAAAATTATTTTAAAAGATATATTGGGGCCGGCGAGATAGCATGGAGGTAAGGTGTTTGCCTTTCATGCAGAAGGACTGTGGTTCGAATCCCAGCATCCCATATGGTCCCCCATGCCTGCCAGGAGTGATTTCTGAGCATGGAGCCAAGAGTGACCACTGAGCACTGCCAGGTATGACCCAAAAACCAAAAAAAAAAAAAAGTTATATAAACATTTATAATTACCTAATGTGGCCAGACATGTACATTATCGAAATAAGCAGATGACTAGTGTTTTATAGGCCAAAACTTAAAAAATGTCAGTACAAATTGGAGAACACCCAGACTTTTTGCTTGTTGCCCCACTATTCCAAGTGATATTGGCTTCTGGATATCCTGGAGACTATTCTAGACTTAGAGTCAAACCGGTGGATCAAAGTAGAATTTATATTGAACCTGTGCCATATTCGAAGAAACATCACAACTTATTTCTTACTTTCTGCTTGCAGTTCCATCATCTCAGGAGAGGTAGAAAAGATAGAAGGCCACCTCTAGCTTAATCTCTCAGCAAATTCTAAGGAGTTAACTACAAAGACTCACATCCAGTATAGCACTACTAGTATTAGAAATCTAATAGGGAAAAACACATAGAAGCCTGTCAAGCTTAATGAGTGAAAACAATATCACTGAACACATAAATAAAGTAAATCTTCTGGGTCTTTAGTGATATTATGATGAGGAAGTACAATGATTTCAAAGAAACAGAAGCACAAGTAATCAGCAAAGTATTAAAATCTATAAGAGTTAAAATTTAAAAAAAGAATGACTATAGTCAAAAACGACAGAAATGAGGTAACCATGTCCACAAACTCAATCAACATGTTTGCCCCAGACAAGCTCCATAGACTCATTCTTTTATTCAAAAAGATGTAAATCACACCATGTGAAATCATGGGTACACTGACCACGAAGTAGAAAGTTGGAAAATCCTCACCTGCTGCATCCATCACCCAGAATCAACATTTTGCCTATGACCCATCCTCAGCACCACCCTATAATTCTATTTGGGGACGACAATCTGACCAAACTTCAGTATACTGTTATTTGGACTGATATCTTCAGGGCTTTCTGCACTTCCATTTTTATTAAGACAATAGCTCACTTCAACACTTGTTTCAGAGCTCAGAAATCATGACCCTATAATACCTAGCATCGTGTATACTATCTGGAGTTCTGCAACAAGATAAAGAAAGAAAAAAAAAAAAGAAACAAGGGGACATTAGTGGCAGAAAATCTGCACTGATGAAGGGTGTTGTACGTTATATAACTGAAACTCAATCACGAACAGTTTTGTAAACATGATGCCTAAATAAAGTAATTATATTTAAAAATATTAAAAGAGGGGGCTGAAGCAATAGCACAGTGGTAGAGCATTTGCCTTGCATGCGGCTGATCCAGGACAGACCTCGGTTCAATCCCCAGTATCCTATATGGTTCCCCAAGACAGGACCGTTTTCTGAGCGCATAGCCAGGAGTAATTCCTGAGCATCACTGGGAGTGGCCCAAGAATCAAAACAACAAATATTAAAAGGTATCATAAAATACTATCCAGAGACAATGGAGCTGAGGGCCAGGAGGACTAGTCCACAGTAAAATTTTGCCATTTCCTTGGAGCAGTACAGTTAGGGTAAAGAGGGGACCACTATAACAATGACAGATGAAACTAATCACTCTGGACAAGAACTGGGTGTTGAATGAAGATAAAGTGATATGCATGGTACTCCTTCATTAACAATAGTGAAAACCACTGTGTTTTAAAGAATTTAGAAAAGCAGAGAAACAAATTGTCTGCCCTTAAGGCAGGTCAGGAGATAAAGGGAAAATGTGGACTTTGGTGATGGGAAATGTTCATGGGTGAAGGGCAGTGTACATTATAAGACTTAAAATCAATAATAAATAAGCTTTAGTCATAGTGTTTAAATAAAATAGGGTAAAAAGGAACATTTAAAGCAAAATAAATAGGAGACTAGAGCAATAGCATGGTATGTAGGGCATTTACCATGCGCATGGCCGGCTTAAATTCAATCCCTGACATTCCATATGGTCTCCATGCCTGTCAGGAGTTATTTTTGAGTACAGGACCAGGAGTAACTACTGAGGGCTACTGAGAATGGTTCAAAAATCAAAACAAAAATCTGGGGCCGGGCGGTGGCGCTAAAGGTAAAGGTGTCTGCCTTGCCAGCACTAGCCTAGGAGGGACCGCGGTTCGATCCCCCGGTGTCCCATATGGTCCCCCAAGCCAGGAGCGACTTCTGAGCGCATAGCCAGGAGTAACCCCTGAGCGTCAAATGGGTGTGGCCCAAAAACCAAAAAAAAAAAAAATCTAAATAAAAAATACATAAAACAATGCTTTCAATAAATAGACAAATATGTGACTGGATTTATTTTGAAAATAGCAAGTCCCTCCAACTAATCTCTATCTGCGGTTCATATAAAATTTTCTTATTTAACTTCCTAATGAACATTTTAAGTAAATATTTATAGTTTTTCTTTGTTCTTTTTTGTTTTGAAAACAACCAAACTATGTTCAACTCTTACTCCAGACTTTCTATTAAGGGATCACTCCTGGCAGTTTTGGGGACATAAGGAAATCATCTGTAGTGCCAGGGATAGAGTTGAAGCCTTTCATTTCCTACACTATTCTCTCTCTCCAAATGAATCTATAGATTTTTCCCAGCATTATTTTCCTCAATTCTAATAAAATATTTTCACACATTGTGAGTGAATACTGGGCTTTTTACAGCTTAATTTGCTCCCTTACTACCTCAAAATTATTTTAATATTTTCTCATTTGACATGCCTAGTGGATAGCCATATACTTTACTGTTATTTATGCAAAACTACAAAATTTCACTGACATAAAACTTATAAATTATTATGTATAATATTAAGAAAACCAGTTACGTATAAATTGTACACTGCAGTGGTCCCAATACAATACAAGGAAATTCATTAGTATCTGAAAGTATATCATTAGGATCAGTCAGAGTATTACAAGAGCTGTTTAAAGCTTTCTAGAAAAGAAATGTTGGAGAAAGCTACCGGGGAATTTAAGGAACTCATTTTACCCCCATTTTTTTTTTTATTCCTAGCTTCTTCACTCAAGCATTGTGTGGTTTGGGTTTCATAGCTCATTAGTACTTGGCTGGTTGCAGAGAAATCATGTTGAGACGGTTTTTATTTCTCAGCAGATTATCTTTAGATTGTATCTTTTGTGTTGCAGTTTGCTTTCAGTATCAGCCTCCTTTTTCAGTATAATAGTTATGCTGATAGTTTACTTTTTAATGGTGAATATATTTTTCTTACAGAGCTTTGGAAAAACTTATACAGCTCAATAATTTTCTTTATAACCTGATTAAAATTAGTCCTAATAAAATGATAATATATATTTAAATTATTTTGTTGTATTTTGGGGTCACATCAAGTGGTTCTTGGGTTATTTCTGGCTATATGTCATTCCTGGCAGTGCTTAGGAGGACTATATGATATGCCAGGGATCAATCCCAGGTTGGCAAAGTGTAAGGCAAAGACCTTACCTGTTGTGCTATCACTCCAGCCCTACTAAATTTTAATAACATCTTTTAAAAAAGTGACAGTTTACTTAGAGTAGACTCTTTAGTCCAGAAGTAGAATAATGTTGCAATTGAAAGATATGTCAGTCAAGGAAATTTTAATGTTGCAGCATTTGCAATAACTAAACTAAGCCTTTAAGAATTATTGAAAAGTCGGGGCCGAAGAGATAACATGGAGGTAAGGTGTTTGCCTTTCATGCAGAAGGTCATTTGTTAGAATTCTGGCATCCCATATGGTCCCCTGAGCCTGCCAGGAGCGAGTTCTGAGCATGGAGCCAGGAGTAACCCCTGAGTGCTGCCAGGTGTAACCCAAAACACACTAAAAACCAAAAAAACGAAAAAAAGAATTATTGAAAAGCCACCTGTAAAAAGCACACTCTTGCAAAAAAAGCTAAATCCAAACAAACATATTCAAACAGAATAACATTTTATTATATATCATTAATATCTCTCAATATCAAAGGACTAAACTCTCCTATAAAAAAGCACAGAGTAGTTGAATGTATCAGGAAAGAAAATTCATCCATTTGTTGTCTATAGGAAATATAAATGGATGAATAAAGGATAGAGAGTCCAAGTTAAAGGATGGAAAACAATTATTCAAACCAATGGAACAGAAAAATAACTGGGAGAGTTATACTAATAACAGATTAAATAGCATTCAATATATAGAAGTTAATTAAGGACAGTGATGGACACTAGCTATTGATTAAGGAAACAAATACATCATCAAGAAATACTATTTATCATTTTAACATTTATCACTGTAAATGTTCATTTACAACATTTACTATAAACATAGTGGTTTAATATTAACATTTATGCACTGAAAGAAAGATAAATAAAGTCCATAAGTTTTTTCCTAAAATTCCTAAATAAACACATTGACAGAAACACTATAGCAGTGGGAGACTTCAACACTCCACTTTCACTACTAAAAGATTAGGCAACTGAAATACAATAAAGAGATAAGAACCAAACATGAGGAGATAAAAGAACTGGTATTGTTTGACATGTACAGGGATGTTTATCACCCTAACCAAGAATATATATTCTCTTTGTGCACCTGGGATTTTTTCCAAGACAGATCAAATACTAGGGTATAATTCAAACATATATAAATTAAAAAAATATAAAAATGGTACAGAGTACCTTCTCAAACCATAATGCCATGAAAACAAAAATTAATCAAAGAAGATGAAGGTAACTTCCAACATGCTGAAGCTAAACAAAACACTGCTAAATAGCAACTGAATCAAAGAGTAAATCGAGGAAGAAATACAAAGTTATTGAAACTAGTGACAACAAAGATACAATCTGTCGGAATCTATGGGATTCAGCAAAAACTATACTAGAGAAGAATGTCATAACATTGTATGCCTACATTAAAAAAGAAGAAAAGGGTCATATCAGCACCTTAAAGACACCTATCTAAAATCTGGAGAAGGAACAGCAAACGTACTCAAAAGATAAAAGAAGAAGGTAAATAGTAAAAGTGAGAGCAGAGAGAAAGAAATCAATGACCTAGAAATCAACAAAATAGTGGCTGGAGAGATAGCACAGTGGTAGGGTATTTGCATTGCATGTGGAAGATTCAGGACTGACCTGGATTCATTTTCCGGCATTCCAAATAGTCCCTTGAGCCTGCCAGGAGCGATTTCTGAGCAAAGAGCTAGGAGTAACCCCTGAGTGCCACCAGATGTGACCACCCCGCAAAAAATAGAAATCAATAAAAATTCAAAGAATCAATAAAAGCTGGAGTTGACTCTTTGAATAGATAAACAAGATAAATTAGCTAGACTCACAATAAAAATAATAGAAAATTCAAATAAAATCTGATCCAAAATGAAATGGGAGGAATTATAATGGACTATTCAGTAATTCAAAAATTAGTGAAAGAGGCCAGAGAGAAAGCACAATGATTAAGGCTCTTGCCTTGCATGTGGCAAAACCAGGTTCAATTCCCTGGCATCTCTTATGGTACCCTGAGCACCACCAGGAGTGATTCCTGAATACAGAGCCAGATAACTCCTGAGCACTGCTGGGTGTGACTCAAAAACCAAAAAAAAAAAAAAGTGAGATGTTACTAATAAATATATTAGTTACAAATATACTATATATGAAATATATAAAGAGCTAATTTTTTATAAAGGAGCTAAGAACATGAAATTGAATAAAAACAGATTATTCAAAAAATGGAGCTGGAAAAACTAGATATCAATACATAAGAAAGTAAAATGTAATCTATATCTTATACCTTACACAAAAGTCAATTCAAGATGGATCAAAGACCTAGAGGTCTGACTAGAAACTATAAAGTACATTGAAGAAAACATAGGCAGAAATCTCCAAGATTTTGGCCTCAAAGGTTTATCTTCAATGACCTGATACCATTGCAAAGAGTAAAAAAATTAAAAATGAATAAAATGTAACTACATTAAATTAATAATGTCTTCATGGCAAAGAAACACATACTAAAACTAATAGACAGTTTACTAAATGGAAAATAATCACATTCAACACTGCGTAAAGGTTTGGAGAGATAGCACAGTGGTAGGGTGTTTGCCTTGCAAGCGGCTGATCTAAGACCAACAGTGGTAAGCGGTCGATCCAAGACCAACGGTGGTTCAAATCCTGACATCCCATATGGTCCCCCAAGCCTTCCAGGAGCGATTTCTGAGCAGAGAGCTAGGAGTAACCTCTTAGAGCTACCGGGTATGGTCCAAAAACCAAACCAAACTAAACCAAACAAACAAGACCAAAACCAGACAAAACCAAAATAAAGCAAAACAAAATAAAACAAAAACAAAGAATCAACACCTCATACAAGGGTTTAATATCCAGGATAGTTAAAGTATTAAAAATGATCAACAAAAATTTCAAAAAAATTAATCAAAAAATATGGGGAGAGGAAAGGAACAAATACTTGTCAGAAGGACACAATCATGTTGACAAAAGGAACAAATAGACATGCTTACTATCATATCATTTCAGAAATTTAAATCAAGACAACAATGAGAATGGCATATAAAAATGCATGAATAATCTGTGCTGGCAAAGATGTGTGAAAAAGCAGAGATAGCATGGTGGTAGGTCATTTGCCTTGCGTGCAGAAGGACTGTAGTTTGAATCTCGGCATCCCATATGGTCTCCCTAGCCTGTCAGAAGCTATTTCTGAGCCCAGAGTTAGGAGTAACTCCTGAGCACTGCTAGGTGTGACCCAAAAACAACAACAACAAATAAATAAATAAATAATTTAATCCACTACTGATGAAAATTTCCTGGTTTCCCTATGGAAACTGTACGGAAAGCCATGAATTAACTTATAATTGAGCTGTTTTATGATCAGAAATTTCACTTTTGGGTATCTATCCCCAGAACTTAAAATCTTCAGTTCAAAAGACATATGCACCCCACTATTTATTGTTGTAATGAGTACAATAACTAAGATATGGAATCAACCTCGGTGTCCAATGATATGTGAATGGTTTAAAAGATATGGTACAAATACACATTACACAATACTGCAATCTCTTTTGAATCAGAAGATATTGTGTTGACGATGTACGTCAGAAGAAGAAAGACAGACAGAAAATCTCACTTATCTATGGTATATAAAATAGTGTTATTAGAAAACATCATGTAGGGGCCGGGAAGGTGGCGCTAGAGGTAAGGTGTCTGCCTTGCAAGTGCTAGCCAAGGAACGGACCGCGGTTCGATCCCCCGGCGTCCCATATGGTCCCCCCAAGCCAGGGGCGATTTCTGAGCACATAGCCAGGAGTAACCCCTGAGCGTCAAACGGGTGTGGCCCAAAAACCAAAAAAAAAAAAAAAAGAAAACATCATGTAATATTAAAGAATTGATGTCTAGATCATCCTTGATCCCAGAGATTAGGGAAGAAAAGAAATCAAGGTGTGAAGGAAGAAAATAAATAAAGGAAATATTGGGGATTTAGGAGTCTGGACTTTGGTTATATTGGGAAAGTAGGAAAAGTAGTATTGATATATACATATTTATACATATGTATATGCACATATACATATGTATATATATGAAGTACAGACTCAACAACACTGAAAACATGAGATCTAACTTGGAGCCACAGAACTCCAATGTGTCTGCCAATGGGGATGGTAGCAGGTGCAAAAGATTGATTGTGAGGTGGAGATTACGAAGTATGGGAATTGACACCAGTAGTGTGATTGTTGTCAAAATATATGCCTAAAGATCAGGCAAAAAAATTGTGAACAATGGTTCTTTAATTAAATTTCAAAAATTTTAAATGATAGAAATAATGTAAGATCTGGAGCAATAATACCACAGTGGGTAGGGCCCTTGCTTTGCATATGACTAAGCAGGGTTTTATTCATAGAATCCCATATGGTCCCATTGAAAAATGCCAGGAATGATCCCTAAGAAAATAGCTAGAATTAATCCACCAGGTAAGGCACCAAAACAAAACAAAATGTAAGTAAATGAAAAATCATAAAGCTAATAAAACTGATTTTATAAAATTAAAATGTAAGAAAGGAAAGCAAAGCACCACCATTTACTAGATTTTAGTTCCTACTGTACAAATAGGAGTATGAAAGTGAACAATATATTTGAGAATTTTAAAAATAAATTATGAGATCATTCTGTCCTATAATTTGAAGGTATAAATCTTTGTATATGAGTTCAAAATATAAAAATAACATATTATTCATAATCATTATGGATCACAAGTATTAGATGAAAGTATTAACCACTTTCCAAAACCTTTCTATGGCTGGCATACTAAAGTAAAAAAATCCTAGTTTTAGACATTTGAATTTATCCAACAAATAATTACTGAATAATTGAATACCAGTAATAAACTTCAAATCAGAAACATGATCCTTTTCATTTATGATCCTCTTCATTTATCCACATCATTTATGATCTAAACTGATTATCCACTTCTAATATTTAAATTAAATCCAACATTGCTTTTTCTCCATTTGTTTCAATGATAAATGAAACTTCTATTGAGGTTTGCTTATTGTCTTTAAATTTTTCTTCAAATCAGTGGAAAGAATTATGTTTTATTTATAAAAAATCAACAGCTAAAAATGTTTATATTTTGAAAGGAACATAGATCAGCTATATTAGCTTTTTAAATATGTGACCTGTAAGACAGTCTATGGGCTATCAATCTTTTGAGATGCATTGTGGCCTGTATTCATTAAATTAAAAAAAAAAGAACATCGGGCCAGTTTTTGTTTGTTTTATTTTGGGGCCACACTAGTGACACTCTGGGGTTACCCTTGCCTATGTGCTCAGAAATTGCTCCTGACTTGGGGGACACTATGGGATGTTGACACTGGGGGATCTAACCGTGGTCTGTCCTTAACTAGTGCAGGCTAGAGATACCTTACCGCTTGCACCACCACTTCGGCCCCCCAGGAGCAATTTCTGAGCGCATATCCAGGAGTAAACCCTGAATGTCACCAGGTGTGACACCCCCAAAGAAACCTCAAAATTCAATCAATCAATACATATCATCAAGGAATAATATCACATCAAATCCTACTTGACTTTTAGATCTGAAAAGCAAAATTGCCTTCAAATGACATTAATCATTACTCTTTGTGGAGAGTATATATTTCTGAAATAGCACTTAAATTTGAAATGGTTTTAAGTGATCATGTATAAGACTGTATTTATCTTTTTCATTTTATTGTACTGTTCCAATATCATGGAGACGGAGAAGCTGTATTTTTTTCTCAGTAAAAGCACTCTCAATAAAGCTGTGAAAGGAAGACAAAAGTAAACTGGTATCATGTGTAAAATAAAATTGGCTAGATGTTTTCAAGTGAAAGTTAATCCAACAGAAATATTACTGTTTAAATTTAAATACATATATTAATAGATTTTTAAATCAGTAGTGCTAAAATTATTATTCTTTGGTAAACAAGTATGGAAACTGTGATTTTTAATTGTTTTTGTTGTTATTTTGCTTTGTTTTGGGGCCACCTCCATTGATACTCAGGGGTTACTCCTGGCTATGCGCTCAGAAATTGCTCCTGGCTCGGGGGGACCATAGGGGACGCCGGGAAATCAAACATTGGTCCTTCCTAGGCTAGTGCTTGTGAGGCAGACGCCTTACCTCTAGTGCCACAGCTCCAACACCATTTTTTTTTCATTTTTAATACCTTTTTAAAAGTATAGATACACAAGAAAACAGTGATCTGAGAGAGGGATCTTTGGTTGCAAAGATCAAGTCTAGTGCTACAAATTTTCAAATTCATGGATATATTAAGTATCTTTTAAGTATTCAAAATAGTTAATATAAAGAGTGTCAGAATAAACTTAATGACTCAAAAATATTAAGATGAATGTTCTAATGAATGATACAGAGACATATATTGTCCGATAGAAAGACAAAATTTTGCTCAAAGAGGAGTTATATAAAACTTGGCTTTTTAGAATTAGTAGACTATTTATTCTATGATTTAAACGAGGTTTGTAGCTTATTTCAAGAAAGCTGTATAGACCTTTAAACAAAATTTTTTCTAAGATAGTTTCTATTCAAAGTTGTCCTTGTAAATAATTTTAAGACACTGCTAAGGGTACATCCAGATGGCTTGGGGGAGTCATGAAATATTGGTGGAGTTGAAGTTCTTGATAGAAGGAGGGAGTGTTGTATTTCTGTAAAATAAAAATAATTTTAGGAGACTAAAAATATAAAATAAAATTTAATATGGACTATAAAGAAATTTGAATTATAGCAAGACAAATGTTGCATTATTATAAAGGCAATGCTTCCTTGTGAAATAATAGAAGTACTAGATAAACTTAATTGCAAACTTCTTTAATATATATTTATATATATACATCTTAAATATTAGAAAAGACTTGGACATGGACAAAGTGAATTTAGACATTATCATAATAGGTTATATTCTGTCAATTTATGCAGAAATAACGTATGAAACCTGATTGAGTGTAATATTAAAGAATTCAGTGGACAAATAAGAGCTAAAAATATCACATGATACAGAAAAGGGAAAAATTATATGATAGATTATATATGTATCCTACAAAATTTTAACTATGTATAGTTTTCTTAAATATATTTTCCAGTATTTAGGGGGCCGGGCGGTGGCGCTAAAGGTAAGGTGCCTGCCTTGCCTGTGCTAGCCTTGGACGGACCGCAGTTCGATCCCCCGGTGTCCCATATGGTCCCCCAAGCCAGGAGCAACTTCTGAGCACATAGCCAGGAGTAACCCCTGAGCGTTACCGGGTGTGGCCCAAAAACCAAAAAAAAAAAAAAATATATATATATATATATTTTTCCAGTATTTAAATTTGGGAATTGATTTATGGGAGAAGGGGTTGGAGATTTCAGTGCAGTAATATAAAACATGTCACCCCAAGGATCTCTAGAATTACAATCAGCAGTGCTCAGACCTTTTCAAGGCTACAGTCTAGTGATTCTTTGAGGGATTGGAGGAGAAATAGATGGCCCAGTTCTAGGCAAGTCTTTACACTAAATCTGAAATTTTTCTAAGAATTTTTCTTTAAAATATTTTTACATTCCCCCTATTTTTTGCACATCGTTTTTGTTTCCCCCTGCTCCAATTACTTTGTTTTGTTCCTATATTGACCAAGACATAATTCAATTTAGACCAGATATTGGTTTAACTAACTTCCACCAATTCAGGTTGTATTCTTCCTAATTCTTCCTTTCATATCTGTCACTCACTCACATGTCATATAATTCAAGTAAAATACTTCCCCAAGAACACAGCCTTTAATCAAGGTACTGAATATAGCTTAAATATTATTCTTGCTTCTCCTAAATTTGACACTTCACTTTCCTATAAATTATCTTATGTGACTCTTATAAACCCACTCCTAATTTAATCTTTTATTATAACATTTTATTTATTCTAGATATGATGAAGAATTCAATCGGAGATATAGGTTAAAGTAGTAAAGTATATGCCTTGGTTGTATGTGGTCCTGGTTTTCATCCAGTCCACGACAGCATTCTATATGACAAAGGTATTGCCCTGATGGTTCCTCATCTATTCTCTGGCAGTGACAGAGGAAGGGAAGAAGGAAAGGAAGGAGGAAGAAAAAGAGAAATTTAGAGAGGGAGGGAACAAGGAAGGGAGAAGGAAATGGAAGGGAAAAAAAAGAAAGGAATTAAGGAAGGGAGGGAGGAAAAGAGAATGGAAGAGAGAGGTGAAAAAAGAAGGAAGAATAAAAGAAAGGGAGAGAGAAAGAAAATGACTATTGTGTAATTTTAAAAGGAACTGGTGTGCAGGAGAGATTGTTAAGGTGGTAAGGAACTATGTTGTCTACAGTTTACCCCATATCTATTGCTGGCACTACATATGCTTCCTTGAAGACCCTTAGTGATCTTGAGCAGAGAAACAGAAGTAAATTTATAGCTTAGCAAGGAATTAAAAAAGGTTGTTCAGCAGTTTGGAAGCATTTCTGGGATGTATACTACCCGGACACCACCTGAACTCCCAAACATCACTAAATGTGGTTCAGCGCTACCCAAAACAAACCCCCTGCATATGATGGCTGAGAATCTTAAGGAAGGGCCTCAGGGATATCCTAATAACCATTTGGGAGGCAGTCGGCAGTCATTAATCTTTTCAAAAGATTTTATTTATTTTTTATATCTTTCTTTAAACAACTTGATTACAAATATGATTGTAGTTGAGTTTCAGTCATGCAAAGAACATCCCCCTTCACCAGTGCAACATTCCCATCACCAATGTCCCAAATATCCCTCCTCCCCACCCCATCCCTACCTGCACTCCAGACAGGCTTCAACTTCCCTCATTCATTCACTTTGTTATGATAGTTCTCAATGTAGTTATTTCTCTGACGACACTCATCACTCTTTGTAGAAGATTTTAAAAGTGTTGATTTAATCCTAACAGCTACTTCTAGTACTTTTTATTATCATAATTTATAAAAGCTCATTTTGCCATTATTTTTCTCCATATTCAAGAGGAAAAAATTAAACAATGAATAAAATAATGAATTAAAATGCTTAATTTTATATGATGTTAATCTTAGAATTTTGCTTTCCTAAACCTGCCCTAACTGGCATAGGCCAATCATACATGCAAAATATTATTTCATGCTAGAGTCTATTCTACTGAATAAAAACATGTATGTTTGTGTGTGAGTGCCAGAACACACACAGACCTTCAGTTCCCTGTAGACATTTGGAAGTTGTCAGAGTAACATAATGACAGTCCTAATTATAAAAATTACTCTTGTGTGGAAAAGTGCTTTAGGATAAGATCCCAACAGGCATGCAATATGTTAACTGAAATCATGGTCTTTTTCTTGTTTTACAATGAAATTCTTAGGCGTATCATACGAACTTTCGTCAAAACACCTGTCTATCTCAGTGATATATATTCACTCACATATCCCAAAGAACTACCAATAAATCCTGATTTCATAATTTCTAATGCCTTAAGGATATTTTTATTATTCATTTTGATTAAGTGATTTCCTTACAAGTACCACTTCAAAAACTACTATAATATCAATTTTGCATACCTTTAACACATAACTGCAAGCTTTGTAATTCACAAGTTATTCACAAGCTTCAAACTTCATTATAAAATCATTAAGATAATATAGTTAAATACTATAAATTTGGAAGTAATCATGTTTAAGAATCTCCAATTAGATACAGCCCTTTCTTTAACGAAATAATGTTAATCCTCTAATATGAATGTGTTCTAGGCAATTCAAACGGAATATTATATGATCTAATATGAGCTTTTGTGTTTCATAAAACCTGCAACATGGGATTGGAGAGAAATCTCAAGTGACTGAGCTGATGCTTTGATTTCAGGAAGCCCAGATATTTCCCTGGACCTGCATGGCCCTCCAGAAAAACTGGAATCCCCAAGAAAGATGCATCAGTACCTCTGAAAACTGCCAGATACAGCTAAAAAATATCAATTGACAAGAGTTACAGTAGAAAACAGAATGTTACTTTTATGCTATTCCAGAAAGAACCACAACAGATTACTGGCAGGTAAATGGAAGCAATTTGAAATTAATATAAAATGGAAAGAACAATAAGACAAGATCAACTTAAAATGTGACACTTTATCTTTTAGCTGGCTTTCAGTAAACCAAACTTATCTTTTATAAAAAAAAAATAAAACTACAATTGGAAGCTGATATAAAATTATAAACTCTCAGTTTACACTTCATCTCATGGAAGAACTGTCAATCTCGGGCACAAGCAAGCACCAGACCAACCAGAACAACAGTTTCTTCCAAAGAAGACAGACGGCTTTCTAAGCCAGGCCAAGAGAGGTAATTAAATATTTGTATTTTTAATGCCTACCCTTCCAATTTCCAGGCAAATTCTGTTGGTTGCAGATAACCAAGATGAGAGAAGCTGCTGAAATCTTTATCTCAGGGCACAGAGACAGTAAGAAAAAAATAGACAATCTAAATATCAACAAATATGGCTCTTTATTGTGTAAATAAACTAATTGGCTTCCCTATTTTTCTGACACCAAATTTTTCCTTGTGATCCAATCAGTAAATTCTATAAACCAAGGGAAAGGTCCTAGAAGCATTTTTATAAACTGTTTCGTAATCCTAAATAATGCCAATGGGCTTTAATCCTGTTTACCAGAAAAAATAAATCTGCTTGATATAAAAGCATAAAATATTTTATATGATATAAAATTAAAATAAACTGGGGATTATTCAGAGTTATGTTACTTCAAAACAGTTTTTATTCTGCACTATTCTATATGAGCCCATTCACCACAAGCCATTAACAACAATTAGAAAAGAGAGATAAAATCTAATTTGAAAATTAAGTAAACAAGAAAAAACTACTTTCATTTTGAATGATAAAATAAGAGCTTTAAAATCAAGTAATTTGAATTGCAAATGATTTTCATGGAAACAAAAGTATATTAATGATTTTAGATTTAGAAATTTTATGCCTTAAAGCGATCATCATTTTCTTATGCCCAGAAGCTGTTGACAATGAGGTGCCATATTAAGGATGATAAATGTCTATAATTCAGTAATATGGTACAGCAAGCATCTAGGAAACAGACATCATATAAGAATAATAATTTCTACCCAAAGCTATAACAATGTATTAATCTTAATGCAATTTTATCTGTTTGTCCAAGGCTTAAAAATGCTATTTGGTCTTCTTATCTCAATTATGTGCTGAACTCAGACCTGTGTATCTAAAGGGAACAGTCTGATTCACCAAGATGATGAAAGACCTATAAATAAAGAGTAAATATAAGTATTATTTCTTGAATCTCCATAATTCTCGATTCTCCATAGCCAGGCGAGTCCCTATCACCCTATTTTATTCAAGTTTTATAGACACCTATGAGACTAGCTTGACTTCTGTATTTCTGAAATATGGCAAATTCATGTTAGAGTATCTCAAAAGAACTTAAAAAGTCTAGTGAAAACATGGTGTACATTCTGTTCTTTAAACCTGCCAAGGCAAATTTATTCCAGGCTGCAGAGACAAAAAGAAACATGCAAAAGTATGTGACTTCTAGGTTTATCAGGAAAGATCCATACATTAATTTGTCTCATGAAGTTAGGTGAACTGGAAATGAAAAAATATCCAGAACACCTTATTGTTATGAAGATAAAGTGAGAATTTATATGTAATGTGAATAGTTTTAAAGTTCAACATAGAAGATATGGAATAAATAGTGGTTCCTTTTCCCAGATTCTACCTCTCTTTCATTATTTTAAATAGCACTTACTTAGGTTAAATTATTCTCAGTATATAAAGAGTAAAATGAAAATTTAATAAGGCTAAATAAAATGTTCTTAATTCAAGTCAATAAACAATAGAACCAGGTTTTGCCCAATCTCTACTGATTTCATTAAACTACTCTATTTGTAATACAGTATGACACCAGGAGATATGCATGCCTTGCATGCAAAGGAACTCAAGTTAGTTCCATAAATAATCCATAGGCATAGAATGTGACTTTAGCACTGAGCTCCATGGGACATAGCCCCCACTTTTACAGCATTACAATGATGTTCTATGAGGATAAATCTTGATGACTATTGATCCTTGTTTTACAGAATTTATGATCTACCTTTGTATACATACATACTTGTATCTGTATTGATCATTTCTACATAGACATTTCACTGTCGTTTATTATGCTTTAATTGTTCTCTTTATATTCTGACTAAATTATTATTTCATTGAATATCTACAAGTTCATTAAAGGTGACCCATTTTATAGTATCTTTTTAAAATATTAGCAAACTGAAATCCCATCTATAATTTTATTTTTCTTTTGATGATATTCTTTTAAAAAGTATTTGCATATTAATTTTACTTATATTTATTATTTTTATAACAGTTCTTAATACAAATTTAAAAATAGTTTTTCTCAGAAATGATACTTAGTACCAGCAATTTAAAGGTATCTTTTAGATATTTATATTCCTGCTATGTGTGTCCATATTTGTGCACAAGTGAGTCCACACACATATAAGCCGATAGGTACATTTCAACCGTAAATATCTCAGCATGCATTTTCCAGGAATTATAATATTACTTACTATGAAACTACAGTACTCCTACTACTTCTAAGAAAATCAGACAATAGTATTTCAAGCAGTTTGTTTTTTGGGGCCACACCCATTGACACTCAGGAGTTACTCCTGGCTATGCCCTCAGAAATCTTTCCTGGCTTAGGGGACAATATGGGACGCTAGGGAATGGAACCGCGGTTTGTCCTAGGCTATCACTTGCAAGGCAGATGCTTTACCACTAGTGCCAACGTGTCGGCCCCATACTCAATGTTTTTTGTAATTATCTTTCAAGTAACTTTTCAAGATTCAGGAATTTATAGCATTTAACTACTATCTCTTTAATTTTCTTAACACAAAAATCTATATAAAAGTTCTAAGGACCCCTTTCTTGGTCCTTCACGATATTTATAACTTCAAGGTACAAATCAAACTGTTCATTATTCCACACTTGGGCTGTATCTGTTTTGTAGTCATTTGATTTAGGTCAAACACATATGACAAGGGAACACAGAAATTAGGCATTTTTCTCAAAGCACTAAATTATAACTCAGTGGCTCTAAATTTAAATAAATAAAGTCACCTGATGCAGACTGGGTTTATATACTATAAACTTTACTACTTAAAATATTCCCAGGGTAACAAGATTAAAGAATGTGCATGTGAAAGTTGTTCTAGATTTAAAGGTTCTTATTCAGAAAACAAAATGTAATTATGTGATATGATGGGAGTTGTCAGCAAGATTATTACACTGTGGTATTAATCATATAACAAATCTAAGTGTTTTAAATTACCAGATGACACAATTTAAACTTACACAATGTTATAATGTCAATTATTTTTGAGTAAAAAATATAACAAAAATTTTTGAATGACTAGAATTAGCTTGAAGACAAATAGGTTTACTTCCTTCTACTCCATGAATTGTACAAATTTTATCTATCCTAATACAGATAACTGCATCAGAAAACTATTTTCAAGGATTCAGTTCAAAAGGTTGGAATCTGGGGTCAAGACCTGACTTGGTGAGTAAAAGGATACAAAACATTCATCCTAATTACAGTACAAATGTGCTTTTATTATTCATTAAAATTATTAATAAATTTTAAACAATTATGTGATTAAACAAATTTTCAGTAAATAATGTATGATCACAAAAATATAGTCAACACTATATATATATTACAATTTACAAAAGCTTCAAGTACTGGTCTAGCAGGAGGAGGTTTGGTAGGCCCACGCCATGCCGGAGGCCTGCTTGGCCAGGCCTAGGGGGGGTGCGGGATTTGGGTAACCCCAGCACCCCTCGGCCACCTTGCTCCATATCTCCAGGGCTTCCCCGGGCCACACGCCTGGGCAAGCCGGTGAGTTGGGTCCCTTGGTGGAGCTTGAAGGTACCCTAGGCCTTCCCCCACTATCCATGCGGCTCCTTAGGGAGGGTCTGGGTGGGGCTCTGAACTTCTGTTCTCCCAGCTTCTTGAAGGATCTCTCCTTCCTGGGAGCCGGGAGTCTAGCAGGAGGAGGTTTGGCTGGCACTGGTAATCTCTGTCCAGTCTACATTTTCAAAATCGCGCGGGGGCTATTGCCCCCGCGCGCACAAGAAACATGAATAGTACTCTCACAAGAAACATTAATAGTACTCACTATCATTGAATTATGTTTTTATGTATGCAGAATGTCCATTTTGTACTCTGCCATTTTGCATACCCCTTCATAAGTTCATACTTCTCTTTAACTTTTTTAACTCCTATCATCATTACTCCTTTTTTTACCCTTTCTAACTTAAGTACTGTTGAGTCCTAATTCACAGACCAAAGTGGTGCCCTAGAGTTAACACCCACCCAACTATTTTAAAAGGCATAAAAAGGACACATATCTTTTCAACATTTTATGGGTGTTTTCTTTGACGGCTATAACTTTTGCTAAATACTTTCTTATACAGTGATGATCCCCCCCCATGTTTTTTATCTTCTCTTTGTGAACTGCTCAATATGGAATTTGGTGTGAAAGAATCCCTCAGTTTAATACTTATGTTTGAACCAAGTCATGGGTCTTGTTGGAAATGTTCTTATGCCCCCATATATCTGATAGCACCACGTGGCTTTATATCTTGTTTGCATAGGCACACTAACATGGGAAAATACTATACATACCAATAAGTTCTTATCTAATAGATATGAGAACACACAAATCTTGTAGTGCAATGAGACCTTACACCCTGAACATTGACATAAAGACCTGGCACAGGCCTCAGAAGAATGGGCATTCTCCATTTACCCCTTGATCTACAGAAGACATTTACAAAACATCCAAGGTTGTATATAACATCACCCGGAGGCATTCCTGTACCAGGGACGATCCTACAGCTGCTCTGACATCGATCTACTCAAAAGAGACATCCCTTAACACTGAGAAGACAACAAGAACAATGACCTGCTTACTGGACAGGGCTTGCTGTATTGCCCCTTTATGGTGAGGTTTGTCTATAACATCACCTGGAAGCAATCCTCTACCACAGAAGACCCTACCACTGCTCAGACATCGTCCTGCTCAAAAGAGACTTCCCTTAACACTGAGAAGACTTAACAACAACAACCTGCTTACAGGACAGGGCTTCCTGCATTCCCCTTTCATGGTGAGCTGAAATGAGAAGGCACTCCACATCATGACTTCAATGTAGGACATGCAGATTCCAGAATCTTTAATACAGAAACATGAGACCAACAACAGAGACTGTGTGATAAGTGTGTTGGCACTACGGACAATGTCTTGGAGCGAACGATAACTTTCCTGAGGCCTAGAGCTGGTCTTATGCCAGGAAACTTCAGGGGTAGGATCTCTTTGTATTGAGGCCAAGGCTATTCCTTTCCATGCCTCTCATATTTTGGTGGGCCTATGCAAACAACAATTGCCACTCTAACACCGTTTTTACTGTGCTCCTTGGACTCTAATCCTTAAAACACACCCACTTAAAATTTGAGGTTAACTTAAGCTAATATGCATGTACATGGAAATGTAAAAAATACTATGCCTCTAATGTTTAAGGAGTTACATAAGTTTGATGGCTTTAGATTGCCTTGTGTGCTGTTAAGAAATATTATAATGTGCTATAATCTGGGGACTTGAGGGAAAAAGTAATTGCACATGGATTCTGTTTTATTTATCTTAACTTTCTTTAGTGAAAGTTCAAAGTTAAGATATCAGCAAGGGGACTTCTTCAGATAATTATGTTATGGGTGATTGTCCTTCCACTGTAACTTTACCTTATCCTCTTTCTTTGCATCTTTTGTTCTCATAATTCATAATAAAAAAAAAAGTATTTGAAAAAAAATATTTCAGGAAAATACAAATAAAAGAAAGTGAAATCTGAGAAAAAAAAAAGCTTCAAGTACTGTCTTTCCCAATCTTCAGTTATCAGAAATTGCTTTTATTAAAGAAAACCCAAACATTTTCCTCCATAGTTACCTATAATGCTTCATTTTGTTTTTGTTTTGGGCCCACACCTACAGTGCTCAAGGATTACTCCTGGCTCTTGCTCAGAAATCGCTTCTGGAAAACTCAGGGGACCATATAAGATGCCAGGGATTGAACCCGGATCCATCACAGGTTGGCTGCATGCAAGGCAAATGCCTTACCGCTGTGTTATTGCTCTGACCCTTGTTTTGCTTCATTTTCAAAATTCAGAAAAGTTATTATTTTAGAGATGAGTAATGTTGGGTTTCTTAACTCATGTGAGCATATAATAAACTAAAACATATGCAAAAAAGAATTTATTGTGAAGCTTATTTCTTGTCCTTACAGTCAGGAAGTAATCAAATGTTTATATTTGACAAAATTAGATTTATATTTCTATGTAGTAAGATTAATAATGGTGTTAAAAAGATAGAAATAAGAATAAAATTAAACTTGCAGGAAAAAATACTTTACATCAGAAAAACACAGTTTAGAGGGACTAGATATAGGAGACATGCTTTGCATAATGATTGAGGCAGGATTCGATCCTTGGCATCCCATATATGGTCCTCGGAACTAGCCCTGAATAATTTCTGACTGCAGAGTCAAGCATAATCCCTGAGCATCATTGTGTGTGTCCCCAAAACAAAAACAAAAGAAAACAAAAACAAAATATATTTTAGAAATAGCAATAATTGTCTATTATATTCTAAAGAATTGCCTTGATTTTCATTGAACAGTTGTCAAACAGGTAGCCCCTGTAGATGTTGCCTTAGTGGCATAAGAACTTCCTGAGCTGACCAGTAGTTCAACTCAATTGACAAGCATGAGCTTCTGAATTCTTTGTAAGCATTTGACCCCTGGTTATCTGACTACCTGGTATGGGTTCTCTTTTCAAGTGCCTCCATGAATTTCTACAAGTGTTACAAAGGAACACATCCTTTCCATTCATTGCTAGAGAAATAAATTGCTAAATAAAGGAAATCCCTCCTAATGTTAAAATATGTTGGGATCGGTCATCTTTAGAGTATTTTAGGCTTTGAGATTTAATTAAAGTAACTACCAACTGCAATTTTCTTGATTTCTTGCACAGAGCCCACTCTCTGAGATCAATGAACCACACTTCCCTCTCAAATAAAACAAACTTCCATGTGTTTAGGATCATTTTGTAGCAAAATTTGAATTGCTTTTCAAAAAACCTTGTCATTTTCTTACTTAGTCCAGATAGAGTTTCTCAGCTACTATGGGTGAAAGGTCTCTTGTGTCACACAAGGACCCTAATTCAATCACACACAATGTGACTCCTGTAGCAAAAGACATGTCACCCTGGGGCATTTATTACAGAAGTTGAAAACTGTCCTCATTTTTATAACTTTCCTGTAGTAAAGGATAATTTGAGTTTTTATCATTGCACTTATAAGTAACCAATAAAATGAATAATGTGCAATCTAATACATCATTAAAGCATGACTAATGACTTTACTATAAACAATGACAATAGAAAAGAAAAAAAATAAAACAAAATGATCTTAAGACTAAATAGCTTGTTCCATAAGTTCGATTCAACTTCTGTAAAAATTTGTCAGTATGTCAAATTGGTCCTAAAATATTTGTTAATCATTTGTGAATATGTGCAATTGATTCTAAATACTTTTGTTAATCATTTTTGCTAAGGTGATCTATTTCTTTCTTATTCTCCTAACTTTCTACAATGTTGTCCTGAAAGATTTAAGAAAATTTATTCTAGTGTTTAGAGAGAATATCTTTTTTGTTACTGGTCATCTACTTATTCTTCTCTGATCTTTGAAATCAAAAAAATATTACCGTATATAAAAGGTAGTTGATTTAGCAAAGAACAACATCTTGCTTTAATTATGCCATATTCTGGGCAGCTAATTAGAATAGCGAATTAATTTGTAAAAATAAGCCTCTTCCATTTTCTCATAAAATCAGAAAGCCTGGAAGAGGAAGAACAAGGAATGGAAAACCTAAAATATATGGAAATAGAGAGGATAACTGCTGAGGCTGGGCTAATCAGAAAGGACACCTATGCCCATTATGAATCCATTGTAATAATCACATTGGAATCAAATGGCATATTCAAACCACTTGAGACACTCTGCATCTTTAATTTTTAAAGTTATGAAGACACTTGACACAGAAAGGGATCAATTATCATGAGTCTTAGTGCAAATACTTACTTAAGAAATACAGTTGGTCAGAGTCAGGAAGAAAATTGCAGGCTTGCGGTACTGTAATGGCAGCTAATTACACTTTTTTCAAAGCCCCTTTCCAATTCTCTCAGTTGGCAGTAATTGTCATGGCTAATTTATTTTGAAGCATTGGAAGGGACCTTATATTACAATAAATTTATGTATTTTTTATAGCAACTGGTTTTAATATGGAATTCACAAAAACATTAAAAAAAGTCCTTCAATTGTTGGTATTACAATTCTTGAAATGGACAATTTGATCATGATTTATGAATGGAATATATCCCTACTAAGACTATATGCTTGTGATCACATGAGATCACAGTCCTTCTCACAGTGAGAATATAGACTTCAGTTGTATGAGAATTTGGATGATAATTATCTGTGTATGGAACAGATTATCGTGTGACTTAGTTCATGTAAAATAAAAGCGTTTTTCTTTATGTAAGCAACTGTTTTGAGAGCATTCTTTTTTTTAATTTTTTTATTTTTAATTATGAGAACAAGGATGCAAAGAAAGAGGACAAGGTAAAGTTACAGTGGAAGGACAATCACCCATAACATAATTCTCAGAAGTCCCCTTGCTGATATCTTAACTTTGAAATTTCAGCCAAAGAACCAAAGACCAATAAGACAGAATCCAAGTACAATTACTTTGTCCCTCAAGTCCCCAGATTGTAACACATTATAATATTTCTTAACAGCATACAAGGCAATCTAAAGCCATAAAACTTACATAACTCCTTAAACATTTACAGGCATTGTATTTTTTTACATTTCCATATACATGTATATTAGCTTAAGTTAACCTCAAATTTTAAGTAATAAGTAATAATAAGTAATAAAAAATAATAATAAGTAATAATAATAAGTAATAATAAGTAATAAGTAATAATAATTATTATAATTATAATTATTATATTATTAATATTAATAATATTAATGTTAATAATAAATTATTATAATAAAAATAATAATGAGTAATAATAATAAGTAATAAGTAATAATAATTAATAAAAAGTGGGTACTTTTTAAGGATTACAGTCAAAGGAGCACAGTAAAAATGGTGTTAGAGTGGCCATTGTTGTTTGCATAGGCCCATCAAAATATGAGGGACATGGAAAGAAATAACCTTGGCCTAAATACAAAGAGACCCGACCCCTGAAGTTTCCTGGCACAAGACCAACTCTCTAAGCTCCAGGCAAGCTAGATCGTCCAATCCAAGACATTGTTTGTAGTGCCAACACACTTTTATTTTTCGCACAGTCTCTGTTGTTGGTATCATGTTTCTGTATTAAAGATCCTGGAATCTGCATATCCTACATTGAAGTCAGGATGTGGAGCGTCCTCTCGTTTCACCTCACAATCAAAGGGCAATGCAGGGAGCCCTGTCCTGTAAGCAGGTTGTTGTGGTTGTTAAGTCTTCTCAGTGTTAAGGGAAGTCTCTTTTGAGCAGGCCAATGTCTGAGCAGTGTAGGGTTTTCCGTGGTAGAGGATTACTTCCAGGTGATGTTATAGACAAGCCTGGATGTTTCGTGGATGGCTTCCCTGGTTCAGGGGTGAATGGAAAATGCCCTTTCTTCTGAGGTCTGTGCCAGGTCAATGTTCAGGGTGTAAGGTCCCCTTGCACTACAAGATTTGTGTGTTCCAATCTCTATTAGATAGGATCTTATTTGCATGTATAGTATTTTCCCATTTTAATGTGCCTATGCAAAAATGGAGCAATGCCACGTGATGTTATTGGCGCATATGGGGGCCATAGGAACAATTCCAACAATTCCCATGATATGGTTCAATCATAAACATTAAACTGGGGGATTCTTTCACCAAAATTTCTTGTTAAACAGTTCAAAAGAGAAGATAAAAAGTGGTTAGAATTGTCATTGTATAAGACAACATTTAGTAAGAATTATAGTTGTCAGAGAAAAAACACAAAATATTCTAAAGAAATACGTGTCCATTTTATGTGTCTTAAAACATTTTGGGGTTGTTACACACAATGCACGGCTTTGGACTGTGATTAGGATTGTACACTACTGAAGTTAAAAAGAGTAATGTAGGTTAGTGACGTTTGTGGGGGTTAGAGAGTTAAGGAGTAAAAAAGAGCTTTGTAGGGGTGTGTGAAAGGGCAGAATAAAAAATGAACATTCTAGATATGCAAAACATACTCTCAATAAATGAAGTACGCGCGGGGGCTGCCCCCACGCGGTTCTGTAGTTTTTGGATGCATAGGGAGGAATTTCTCACCCCCTCCCCCCAGGGCCCGATTAACCAGGCGTGGCCCTGAAGACCTGCCTGGTGTGGGGGGGGGATCTTGTTCCCCTGGACTAAGTGGTCAGCCCAGGGGGCCTATGGCTAGCTGTCCTGCCCAGAGCCCCCAACATACCAGTCAAAGGGACCAGAAATCCTGGCATGCAGAGTGTTCTGAGAGAGCATTCTTATATACTATATTAACAGCATATAATAAAGCAAACTCATGAGGTTTTCTATATTATTCATTATTAATTTATAAATTATAAATATATGTTTTATAACATAAAATGTATTTATATAAATGTATATTTACACATATACAGGGATAAATCTGTTCTTTTACTTTTGATGTAGATTCTAAAGAGATTTATATTTCCATAGAGTCTAATATGAGACAAAAAGAAAGATATAAAATGCTAATCTATTAGAAAATAAAATTGAACTATATTATTAGGTCAAGTAAAACAAATGAGCAAACCTCCATAATTGGCTGTAATTTTTCTTTCTTTTTCTTTTTTTGCTTTAATTGTCTGTGATTTTTAAGGTAAAAAATAACTACATTTTTCTTACCCTATTACCTGTGTAAAAATTTAGACATGATGTATGAAGACAGGGATCTTTATTATAATTCTTATTGTCTCTTATAATTGGTCCTTTATAAAGTGAATCAGTGTTTGAGAACCAATTTCTTTGTCTTTCTGCTCTACTGAAAGTACTTCTTTCATGCATATTTAAAACTATTTGTTATATATAAAAGTAAATTTATTATATGATGTGGTCTGAATCTCTTCCAGAGATTATCTCCTTTACAACAAATAAAGCTTTGTTTGCTAGAGAAACTCAGTCATTTAAAAAATGTATATTCTCGGGCTACAGGACCACCTGTATCACCAACTGCACATTGGGTGGACATGACACTGTAGTCTCCATCAGATGAAGTGACACTGATGCCAAACGTGAAAAGAAATTATTGTCATAGCTAAATATGCCACCAAACAGTTGATCAGATTTCGATGTCAGCTCTTTTTGCTCACTTGAATAGCACAATTTGGTTTTATTTCACATCATAAAATTATAAAATATATTCCCATATTCAACAAGTACTAAAAATGCATTCAGTGATGCATTAGTGTATTATGTAAATTTTTTTGCCCAAAAAACTAAAGTAAATGACTTCACCATTTTATCTGTTTCTACCTTTTACTTTATTTCTTTTGAAATTTGCAGTATATTTGCATTAGAAAAAGAATGCTGGCACAATGCTGGGGAATACCTGGCTAAACACTAAGTAAATGATTCCATGCTGGCTTCCTCCCCAACAGCGTCTGAGAGGTAGGCTTGGAAAGCTACTGCTCTCTATTGATACATAGGTTGATATGGTTAGTAGAAGCAGTTTTCCCTAGCCTCACTCTTGCCTATTTGGGGGTGGGAGGCTATTAGTGGATAGGAACTAACAGCATTACATGCTACAAAGAGCAATTGCCTGAGCAATTTTCCTAAGCTAAAGCTAAAGCAAAGCAAATCCACTATTCTCCATTGCCTCTCTGTCAGCCACATGAGAGTGGAGCTGCTCCACAGGGCAAATTCCATGACAGAAACTGAATTCTGTGGCCAATTCCATGGCGGCATGGGTCTGCCTCAAGTATGGAATTAAATATTGAACATTGGTTTCATTTTTTTCTTTTCAGGGTCTACTTCATAAAGAAATTTAAAAGCACAGGTGTATTTTCTTGAAGAAATATCTTCTAGTTAAAAGAACACATATTATTGGGAAATCTTGGTCTCAAGTAATGGTTTAGCATTTTAATATCAATCCAATGAAACCAAGTCCAAAAGACCATGTTAAAAAATTTCAGTCATAGTATTGGGCCAAATTATATGCAATGTGTTGCCTGAGATTATTATAACATTTCAAAATAGAATCTTTCCCTCTTTTGTAATGTATAATTTAAAAAAAAATTACTTGTAAATAGATAGAAGAAAAATAGAATAGAAAAGCTACCTTTCCAACTAAGCTTTTATAGTCGAGTTTAAAGCAACCTCTTTCCCATATACAATTCCTGAAGAAAAAAGTAAATCGTATAATTAAATCTAAAGTCTCAAAGTATGCACAATCAATATGTATAAAAGTAGTGACCACCTACAGTTAAACTTTCATTTTTGCTTTTTCTTTGGAAAAAAGGTTTACAGTTTCATTTACAAATTTGAAGTTACATGAGCATAATAGTCATTTACTTTTATTTATATTTATATTTTGTAACCTAATAGGATTATAATATTATTTCATGTATTTTTCATAAAAAGCAATATTTTTATAAAGGCATTTGTGGTAATATATAGAGTTAAGCAATCAGTAAATAGTTATATAGTCTTACTTCATTAAATTATAGTGCTATTGTCTAAAATAATTTTAGAGATCACCTAATATAACTCCTATTTTCTAGATAAAAATGTATTTCAGACTCTATGTCTTATCTACATATAATTATTTAACAAGAAAATGGCAAACTGGCATAAAAATGTTTATTTAGGCTTTTAAGATTGAAATCTATTTTACTCCATAAGCAACTTAGACTGAGTAAGAATTCTTTCTTTTCCCTGAATAGGTGGGGGAACTCATTCTAGGTTGCTTTAATCTTGTAGTAATTCCAAGCTCACCTTTAATAGTCATTCATGTCCTTCTTAATCAAGACTATTTTTTATGCATTCCATGACTCTTCTTTATTGTTTCTTTGCTCAAAAACTAGGACTTTGTCCACCTTTCACTAAGACTTCAATTGAGTAAATTTTTTTTGTTGAACACTAAATGAAGGATTAAATTATTGTTCTCTATAGTTTCTATTTTTCTTGCAAATTCATATAGCCTCTAAACCCAGTCTCTGTATCTGTAAAGAGTAAATAGTAATAGCTTCTTTAATGAAATCAAATGGGATAATTCTTATAAAGTGCTGATCAAAGCACTACAAATAATAAAAGCTCTTTAAATGTTAACTATTATTATTATTGCTTTCTAAATGGCTGCCGGTGATGAACCAGTGATTTACAGTGAAAGATGCTAATGAAACAAGGAAGGGTCAAGGCTCCCTGTACAAAGATGAAGATAGAAGAACTATACTGCCTCGACTAAATTCCCTTGGTAGCAATGAGTAGGATTATCTCTAATGGCCAGCTAGTTTTTTCTTAGAAATGGAATATATTTATCTCCATCAATTAATTTGGAATAAACTTACATGTTTTTATCATGACATTTTCCCAGAGCATGAGCTTAATGAATTGTATTTGGGACAATATAGCTTTAAAAACTATTGTAAATATGGCAGAGGTTAGCTATTTTTTTAAAATATTCAAAGAAACTTTGCAAATGAATCATTAAATGCATAAGGGTCATGAAAATACCTCCATGCTATAAACATACAACTAAATAAAGAAATACACTACCTGGTATGAATGAGATTATGATATGAGCACAAAAACAATTAATGATGGGCCGGACCGTCTGCCTTGCTGGTGATAGCCTAGGATGGACCAAGGTTCTATTTCCCCGCGTCACATATGGTCCTCAAAGCCAGGTGTTATTTCTGAGTGCATAGTGAGGAGGAGTAGCCCTTGAGCGTCACCAGGTGTGGCCCAAAAATCAAAAAAAAAGGAAGGAAGGAAGGAAGGAAGGAAGGAAGGAAGGAAGGAAGGAAGGAAGGAAGGAAGGAAGGAAGGAAGGAAGGAAGGAAGGAAGGAAGGAAGGAAGGAAGGAAGGAAGGAAGGAAGGAAGGAAGGAAGGAAGGAAGGAAGGAAGGAAGGAAGGAAGGAAGGAAGGAAGGAAGGAAGGAAGGAAGGAAGGAAGGAAGGAAGGAAGGAAGGAAGGAAGGAAGGAAGGAAGGAAGGAAGGAAGGAAGGAAGGAAGGAAGGAAATGATTTGAAACAAGCAAATTACCACACACAATAACAACTAAAAACTATTGCCAAAATGAAACATGAGATAAATATTGTATACTATAGATTGATTAATAAGTTATTTTTAAAATAGTTTATATTTAAAATATATAGGAAATATTCGCTTTTTTGCAAGTCGCTAACCAGTTCTGCCAGCACCACTTGTTGAAGAGATTTTCTCTGCTCCACTTAGGATTTCTTGCTCCTTTGTCAAAAATTAGGTAATTGTATGCCTGGGGAATGTTCTCTGAGAACTCAAGCCTATTCCACTGATCTGAGGGTCTGTCTTTATTCCAATACCATGCTGTTTTAATAACTATTGCTTTGTAGTACAGTTTAAAGTTGGGGAAAGTAATGCCTCCCATTTTCCTTTTCCCTAGGAGTGCTTTAGCTATTCGAGGATGTTTATTGTTCCAGATGAACTTCATAAGTGTTTGATCCACTTCTTTGAAGAATGTCATGGGTATTTTTAAGGGGATCGCATTAAATCTGTATAATGCTTTGGGGAGTATTGCCATTTTAATGATGTTAATCCTGCCAAGCCATGAGCAGGGTAAGTGTTTCCATTTCCGTGTGTCCTCTCTTATTTCTTGGAGCAGGGCTTTATAGTTTTCTTTGTATAGGTCCTTCACGTCTTTGGTCAAGTTGACTCCAAGATATTTGAGTTTGTGTGGCACTATTGTGAATGGGATTGCTTTCCTGACTTCCATCTCCTCCCTATTATTATTGGTATATAAAAAGGCCATTGATTTCTGTAGGTTGATTTTGTAGCCTGCCACCTTGCTATATGAATCTATTATTTCTAGAAGCTTTTTGGTAGAGTCTTTAGGGTTTTCTAAGTAGAGTATCATATCATCTGCAAACAATGAGAGTTTGACTTCTTCCTTTCCTATCTGAATTCCCTTGATATCTTTTTCTTGCCTGATCGCTATAGCAAGAACTTCCAGTACTATATTGAAGAGGAGTGGTGAGAGAGGACAGCCTTGTCTTGTACCCGAATTTAGAGGAAAGGCTTTTAGTTTTTCTCCATTGAGGATAATATTTGCCATTGGCTTGTGGTAGATGGCTTCAACTAGATTGAGAAAGGTTCCTTCCATTCCCATCTTGCTGAGAGTTTTGATCAAGAATGGGTGTTGGACCTTATCAAATGCTTTCTCTGCATCTATTGATATGATCATGTGATTTTTATTTTTCTTGTTGTTGATGTTGTGTATGATGTTAATAGATTTACGGATGTTAAACCATCCTTGCATTCCTGGGATGAAGCCTACTTGGTCGTAGTGTATGATCTTCTTGATGATGCATTGGATCCTATTTGCCAGGATTTTGTTGAAGATCTTTGCATCAGCATTCATCAGGGATATTGGTCTGTAATTTTCTTTTTTGGCAGCATCTCTGTCTGGTTTTGGTATCAAGGTAATGTTGGCTTCATAAAAGCTGTTTGGGAGAGTTCCCTTTTTTTCAATTTCATGGAAGAGTCTGGCTAGGATTGGTAGTAGCTCCTCTTGAAAGATTTGAAAAAATTTATTAGGAAAACCATCTGGGCCTGGGCTTTTCTTTTTTGGTAGATGTTTGATTACAGTTTCAATTTCCTCAGTACTGGTTAGCGACTTGCAAAAAAGCGAACATAGACCCCCAGTTAACATCATGTACGAAGGTAAAATCCAAATGGATTAAAGACCTTGATATCAGACCAGATACCATAAGGTATATAGAACAACATGTCGGTAAAACACTCCATGACATTGAGACTAAAGGTATCTTCAAGGAGGAAACTGCACTTTCCAAACAAGTGGAAGCAGAGATTAACAGATGGGAATACATTAAACTGAAAAGCTTCTGCACCTCAAAAGAAATAGTGCCCAGGATACAAGAGTCACCCACTGAGTGGGAGAAACTATTCACCCAACATCCTTCAGATAAGGGGCTAATATCCAAAATATACAGGGCACTGACAGAACTTTACAAAAAAAAAACATCTAATCCCATCAAAAAATGGGGAGAAGAAATGAACAGACACTTTGATAAAAAAGAAATACAAATGGCCAAAAGACACATGAAAAAATGCTCCTCGTCACTAATCATCAGAGAGATGCAAATCAAAACAACGATGAGATACCACCTCACACCACAGAGATTGGCGCATATCACAAAGAATGAGAACAATCAGTGCTGGCGGGGATGTGGAGAGAAAGGAACTCTTATCCACTGCTGGTGGGAATGCCGTCTAGTACAGCCTCTATGGAAAGCGATATGGAGGTTTCTTCAAAAACTGGAAATTGAGCTCCCATTCGACCCAGCTATTCCACTCCTAGGGATATACCCTAGGAGCACAAGAATACAATACAAAAACCCCTTCCTCACACCTATATTTATTGCAGCACTATTCACAATAGCCAGGCTCTGGAAACAACCAAGATGCCCTTCAACAAACGAATGGCTAAAGAAATTGTGGTACATATACACAATGGAATATTATGCAGCCGTCAGGAGAGATGAAGTCATGAAATTTTCCTATACATGGATGTACATGGAATCTATCATGCTCAGTGAAATAAGTCAGAGGGAGAGAGAGAGACGCAGAATAGTCTCACTCATCTATGGGTCTTAAGAAAAATAAAAGTCATTTTTGTAACAATCCTCAGAGACAATTAGAGGAGAGCTGGAACACCAGCTCACTCCATGAAGCTCACCACAAGAGTGGTGAGCACAGTTATAGAAATAACTACACTGAGAACTACCATAATCAAGTGAATGAATGAGGGAACTGGAAAGCCTGTCTGGAGTACAGGTGGGGGTGGGTTGGGATGGAGGGAGATTTGGGACTTTGGTGGCGGGAATGTTGCACTGGTGAAGAGGGGTGATCTTTATAGGACTGAAACCTTATCACAATCATTTATGTAATCAAGATATCCAAATAAA